>NC_090334.1:67485551-67791219 GCF_035084215.1 Heptranchias perlo
AAACTCATTGCAACACACCGTGCAAAAACAAGACACACCATGTAAATACAATGCAACAGGCCATGCAAGTTCAATGGAACACATGGCGCAAATGAAGGTCCTGGAATCCTGCAGGGGTTCGACTGGTCTCCTGCTGTAACTGCGGTGGGAGCCTGGCCGAACCCTTGGGGGAACAGCATTTCCTGCTGTTTATGTGGTGTCTCTGGGGGTTCGGCTGCTCTCCCACCAGGTTTATAGAGGGAGATCGATAGAAACTCCATGGAGCTTCAAAGTCCCAATGTACAAAATGCAATGACATACACCATACAAATCTGATGAAGCAGACCATACAAATCCCATGCAATGGACTATAGAAATCCAATGAAAGGAAAGGAAAAGACTTATATAGCGCTTTTCACAACCTCAGAATTTCCCAAAGCGCTTTACGGCCAATGAAGTACTTTTGAAGTGTAATCATTGTAGGGAAATGCAGCAGCAAATTTGTGCATAGCAAGATCCCACAAACAGCAATGTGATGTTGCAAATCCAACAAAATACACCAAATAAATCAAATAAAACATACCAAACAAATCCAATCAAATCAAAAGCACTGTCCCAATCATACAAAAAATACAACATACAAATAAAACACACCCCATAAATTCAATGAAATGCACTGTCCCCAATACAGTGAAATGCACGATACAAATACAGTGAAATGCACAGTACAAATTCAATGAAATGCACTATCTCGAAATACAGTGAAATGCACCGTACAAATTCAATGAAATACACCATAGAAATCCAATGAAATGCATCATACAAATACAAGACACACCGCAGAAATCCAATGAAATACACCATATAAATCCAATGACACACTGTACAAAAGTAGTGAAACACACTGTGGAAATGTCTCATTCAAACTCAATAAAACACATTATATAAATCCAATGCAATGCACTGTCAAAGTACAATGGAATGCACTGTATCCATCTAATGTAACATACCGCAGAAATCCATTGAAATGCATGATAGAAATTCAATAAAACACTAAACAAATCAAATAAAATTCAACTTAGAAATCCAACACAATGCACCATATAAATCCAATAACACACTGTACAAAGCATTGAAATGCACCAGACAAATCCTATGAAATACACGGCATAAATCCAACCGAACACACTGTACAAATCCAATGAAACACACTGTAGAAATCTGATGAAATGGACTGCACAAATCCCATGAAATACATCATGAAATCTAATGAAGAACAATGCACAATCCAATGAAGCATATTTTACAAATGCTATCAAAGGCATCGTACAAATCCAATGAATCACAACATACTGATCCAATGAAACACACAATACAAATCCAATGAAACACACTGTACAAATCCAGTGAAGCACACCATTCAAATCCAGTGAGACACACAATTAAATCCAGTGCAACACACATCCAGACCTCATTACAGCCTTGGTCCAAACATGGACAAAAGAGCTGAATCCCAGAGGTAAGGTGAGAGCGACTGCCCTTAACATCAAGGCAGCATTTGAGTGTGATGGAATACTCTCCACTTGCCTGGATGAGTGCAGCTCCAACAACACTCAAGAAGCTTGACACCATCCATTGACATCCCATCCACCACCTTAAACATTCAGTCCCTCCACCACTGGTGTACCATGGCAGCAGTGTGTACCATCTACAAGATACATTGCAGCAACTCGGGAAGACTTCTTCACCAGCACCTCCCAAACCCACGACCTCTACCACCTTGAAGTCAGTGGGAATCAGGGGGAAAACTCTCCAGTGGCTGGAGTCATACCTAGCACAAAGGAAGATGGTAGTAGTTGTTGGTGACTAATTATCTCATCTCCCCAGGACATCGCTGCAGGAGTTCCTCAGGGCAGTATCCTCGGCCCAACCACCTTCAGCTGCTTCACCATTGACTTTCCCTCCGTCATAAGGTCAGAAATTGGGATGTTTGCTGATGATTGCACAGTGTTCAGTTCCATTTGCAACCCCTGAGATAATGAAGCAGTCCGTGCCTGCATACAGCAAGACCTGGACAACATCCAGGCTTGGGCTGATAAGTGGCAAGTAACATTCGTGCCAGACAAATGCCAGGCAATGACCATTTCCAACAAGAGAGAGTCTAACCACCTCCCCTTGACATTCAACGGCATTACCATTGCCCAAATCCCCCACCATCAACATCCTGGGGGTCACCATTGACCAGAAACTTAACTGGACCAGCCACATAAATACTGTGGCTGCAAGAGCAGGTCAGAGACTGGGTATTCTGTGGAGAGCGACTTACCTCCTGACTCCCAATAGCCTTTCCACCATCTAGAAGGCACAAGTCAGGAATGTGATGGAATACTCTCCACTTGCCTGGATGAGTGCAGCTCCAGCAACACTGAAGAAGCTCGATACCATCCAGGACAAAGCAGGCTGCTTGATTGGCACTCCATCCACCACCCTAAACATTCACTCCCTTCACCACCGGCGCACCATGGCTGCAGTGTGTACCATCTACAAGATACATTGCAGCAACTCACCAAGACTTCTTCACCAGCACCTCTCAAATACACGACCTCTACCACCTAGAAGGACAAGGGCAGCTGGCGCATGGGAACACCACCACCTGCACGTTCCCCTCCAAGTCACACACAACCATGACTTGGAAATATATCACCGTTCCTTCATTGTCAGTGGGTCAAAATCCTGAAACTCCCTACCTAACAGCACTGTGGGAGAACCTTCACCACACAAACTGCAGCGTTCAAGAAGGCGGCTCACCACCACCTTCTCAAGGGCAATTAGGGATGGGCAATAAATGCTGGCCTCGCCAGCGACGCCCACATCCCATGCAAGAACTTTTTAAAAATACAAATCCAGTGAAACACACCATACAAAACCAATGAAACTCACAGTACAAATATAGTGAAACACACCGTAAAAATCCAATGAAACATACAGTACAAAACCAGTGAAACTTGCCGTGCAAATCCAGTGAAACACACCGTGCATAGCCAATGAAACACACAGTACAAATCCAGTGAAACACACCATTCAAATCCAGTGCAACATACATCCAGACCTCATTACAGCCTTGGTCCAAACATGGACAAAAAAGCTGAATTCCAGAGGTGAGGTGAGAGTGACTGCCCTTGACATCAAGGCAGCATTTGAGTGTGATGGAATAATCTCCACTTGCCTGGATGATTGCAGCTCCAACAACACTCAAGAAGCTCGACATCATCCAGGACAAAGCAGGCCGCTTGATTGACATCCCATCCACCACCCTAAACATTCACTCCCTTCACCACCGGTGTACCATGGCAGCAGTGTTACCATCCACAGGATGCACTGCAACAACTCGCCAAGGCATCTTCGACAGCACCTCCCAAACCCCGACCTCTACCACCTAGAAGGACAAGAGCAGCAGGCACATAGGAACAACACCACCTGCACGTTCTCCTCCAATTCACACACCATCCTGACTTGGAAATATATCACCGTTCCTTCATCGTCGCTGGGTCAAAATCCTGGAACTCCCTTCCAGCAGCACTGTGGGAGAACCTTCACCACCCGGACTGCAGCGGTTCAAGAAGGCGGCTCACCACCACTTTCTCAATGGCAATTAGGAATGGGCAATAAATGCTGGCCTCGCCAGAGATGCTCACATCCCACGAACGAATAAAAAAACATACAAATCCAGTGAAACACACCACATAAATCCAATGAAACACACCATACAAATCCAGTGAAACACACCATATAAATTCAATGAAACACACCATACAAATCCAGTGAAACACACCATATAAATCCAATGAAACACACCATACAAAGCCAATGAAACACAAAATACAAATCCAGTGAAACACACCGTACAAATCAAATCAAACACAACTTACAAATCCAGTTAAACACACCGTACAAATACAGTGAAACGCACCGTGAAAATCCAATGAAATACACTATACAAAACCAATTAAACTCACCATGCAAATCCAGTGAAACATACCGCGCATAGCCAATGAAACACACAGTACAAATCCAGTGAAACACACCATACAAATCCAATGATAATCACCGTACAAATCCAATTAAACACACCATACAAATCCAGGGAAACACACCCTATTTATCCAGTGAAACACACCATGAAAATCCAATAAAACACACACCATACAAATCCAATGAAACACACCATACAAATCCAGTGAAACACAACGTACAAATCCAATTAAATACACCGTAAAAATCCAGTGAAACACATCGCACAAATCAAATGAAACACACCGCACAAATCCAGTGAAACACATTACACAAATCGAGTGAAAAACACCATACAACTCCAATGAAACACACCACACAAATCCAGTGAAACACATTGCATAAATCCAGTTAAACACACCATACAAATCCAGGGAAACACACCGTATAAATCCAATGGAACACATCATGCAATTCCAATAAAACACACCGTACAAATCCAATGAAACATCGTACCAATCCAATGAAATACATCGTACAAATCCAATGAAATACACCATATAAATCGAGTGAAACACATCATACAAATCCAGTGAAACACACTGTACAAATCCAATGAAACTCACCGTGCAAATCCAGTGAAACACACAGTACCAATCCAATGAAACACACAGTAGAAATACAAGGAAACACACCGTACAAATCGAATGAAATTCACCATTCAAGTACAGAGGAACACACCGTACAAATCCAATGAAACACATGTAACAAATCCAATGAAACACGCAGTACAAATCCAGTGAAACACACCATACAAATCCATTGAAACAGACTACAAATCCAGAGAAACACACAGTGTAAATCCACTGAAATACACCATACAAATCCAATGAAACACATCGTACTAATCCAGTGAAACACACCATACCATTTCCGTGAAGCACACGGTACTTTCAATGAAACACACAGCACAAATCCAGTGAAACATACCGTACTAATCCAATGAAACATGCCGTACAAATCCAGTGAAGCACATTGTAAAAATAAAAGAAACACACAGTAGAAATCCAATGAAACACACTGTACAAATTGAATGAAATTCACCGTACAAATCCAGTGAAATACAACGTACCAATCCAGTGAAATACACCATACAAATCCATTAAAACACACTGTACAAATCCAATGAAACAGACCGTACAAATACAATGAAACATTATGTACAAATCCAGTGAAACACACCACACAAATCCAGTGAAGCACATCGTACAAATAAAAGAAACATACAGCAGAAATCCAATGCAACAGACTGTACAAATCCAATGAAACACATCGTACAAATCCAATGAAACAGACCGTACAAATCCAGTGAAGCACACAATGCAAAACCAATGAAACACATCGTACAAATGCAATCAGACAGACCGTACAACATAAAATCCAATTAAACCGACAGTAGAAATCCAGTGAAACACACGGTACAAATCCAATGAAACCCACCGTACAAATCGAATGAAATACAGTACAAATCCAATGACACAGATTGTACAAAACCAGGGAAACACACAGTACTAATCCAGTGAAACCGACCATACAAATCCAATGAAACTCACCGTACAAATCCAGTGAAATACAGACTGCAAATCCAATGAAACTCACTGTACAAATCTAGCGAAATGCACCATACAAATCCAGTAAAACACACCGGACAAATCCAGTGAGACACACAGTACAAATCCAATGAAACACAACATACAAATCCAAAGAAACACAACACGCAAATCCAAGGAAACAAACCGAACACATCCAATTAAACACGCAATACAAATTAAATGAAACGTATCATACAAATCCAGTGAAACACACAGTACAAATCTAATAAAACACAACATGAAATCCAATGAAAGACACAATACAAATCCGATGAAACACACCATACAAACCCAGTGAAACACACAGTACAAATTCAGTGAAACATACCGTACAAATCCAATGAAACACACAATACAAAACCAATGAAATACAACATACAAATCCATTGAAACACACCGTACAAATCCAGTGAAACGCACAATGCAAATCCAGTGAATCCACGGTGAAATCCAGTGAACACGCCGTGCAAATCCAGTGAAACATACCGTGCAAATCCAGTGGAACACACTGTACAAATCCAATGAAACACACAATACAAATCCAATGAAACACACCATGCAAATTGAATGAAATTCACTGTACAAATCCAGTCAAACACACAGTGCAAATCCAGTTAAACTGACCATACAAATCCAGTGAAACCCACCGTACAAATCCAGTGAAACACACTGTAAAATTCAATTAAACACACCATTAAATTGCAATGGACCTCACCATAGTAATCCAGTCAAACACACAGTACTAATCCAGTGAAACACACCATACTTATCAAATGAAAGACACAGTACAAATCCAGTGAAACACAACACTTAAATCCAATGAAACAGACTGTACAAATCCAGTGAAACCCACTGTACAAATCCAATGAAACAGACCGTACAAATCCAGAGAAACACACAGTACAAATCCATTGAAACATACCATACAAATCCAATGAAATTCACCATACTAATCGAGTTAAACACACCATTCCATTCCCGTGAAACACACCGTACTTATCCATTGAAACACACAGTAGAAATCCAATGAAACACACTATACAAATCGAATGAAATTCACCGTACAAATCCAATGAAACACAACATACAAACCCAGTGAAATGCACCATACAAATCCATTGAAATATACTGTACAAATCCAATGAAACAGACCGTACAAATCCAATGAAATACACCATACAAATCCAAATAAACACACCATCCAAATTCAGTGAAATGAACCGCACAAATTCAGGGAAACACACCGTGCAAATCCAATGAAACACAAAGTACAAATCCAATGAAACAAACCTTACAAATCCAGTGCAAGACACCGTAAAAATCTTGTAAATCCAAAGAAACACACAGTGCCAATTCAATGAAACATACCATACTAATCCAATGAAACACTCCGTACCAACCCAGTGAAACACACCATAGAAATCAAGTGAAACTCATTGTACAAATCCAATGAAACAAACAGTAGAAATCCAATGAAACACATCATACAAATCCAACGAAATACACCAATCAAATCAAGTGAAACTCATCGTACAAATCCAATGAAATACACCATACAAATCAAGCGAAACTCATCGTACAAATCCAGTGAAACAAAACGTACAAATCTGGAGTCATACACCATTGAAACACAACGTACAAATCCAGTGAAACAGACCGTACAAATCCAATGAAACACACCGTACAAATTCAGTGAAACGTTCCGTACAAATTCAGTGAAACGTTCCGTGCGAATCCTGGGAGACACACCGTACAAATTCAATGAAACACACCGTACAAATCCAGCGAAGCACACCGTACAAATCCAATGAAACACACCGCACAAATCCAGTGAAGCACACCGTACAAATCCAATGAAACACACCGCACAAATCCAGTGAAGCACACAGTACAAATCCAATCGACCACAATACGAAATCCAGTGAAACACACCGTACAAATCCAATGAAACACACCGTACAGATCCAATGAAATACACTGTACAAATCCAATGAAACACACCAAACAAATCCAGTGAATCACACCAAACAAATCAAATGAAACACAACGTACAAATCCAATGAAACACAACATACAAATCCAGTGAATCACACCAAACAAATCCAATGAAACACAACATACAAATCCAATGAAACACACCGTACAAATCCAGTGAAACACAATGTACAAATCCAATGAAGCACACCAAACAAAGCCAGTGAAGCACAACATACAAATCCAGTGAATCATACCAAACAAATCCAATAAAACACAACGTACAAATCCAATGAAACACACCAAACAATTCCAATGAAACACGACATACAAATCCAGTGAAACACAACGTACAAATCCAATGAAACACAACGTAAATATCCAATGAAACATACCATACAAATCCAATGAAACACACCATACAAATCCAATGAAACACACCATACAAATCCAATGAAACACCCCAAACAAATCCAGTGAATCACACCAAACAAATCCAATGAAACACAACATACAAATCCAATAAAACACACCAAACAAATCCAGTGAATCACACCAAACAAATCCAATGAAACACAACATACAAATCCAGTGAATCACACCAAACAAATCCAATGAAACACAACATACAAATCCAATAAAACACCCCCCCCAACAAATCCAGTGAATCACACCAAACAAATCCAATGAAACACAACATACAAATCCAATAAAACACACCAAACAAATCCAGTGAATCACACCAAACAAATCCAATGAAACACAACATACAAATCCAGTGAATCACACCAAACAAATCCAATGAAACAAAGGTAAAAATCCAATGAAACACACCAAACAATTCCGATGAAACACAACGTACAAATCCAGTGAAACACAACGTACAAATCCAATGAAACACAATGTACAAATCCAATGAAACACACCAAACAAAACCAATGAAACACAAAGTACAAATTCAGTGAAACGTACCGTATAAATCCTGGGAGACACACCATACAGATCCAATGAAACACACCATTCAAATCCAATGAAGCACACAGTAAAAATCCAATCGAACACAACACAAAATCAAATGAATGATACCATACAAATCCAATGAAACACACCAAACAAATCCCATGAAATACAAGGTAAAAATCCAATGAAACACAACGTACAAATCCAATGAAACACACCAAACAAATCCAATGAAACACACCAAACAAATCCAATGAAACACAACGTACAAATCCAATGAAACACACCATACTAATTCAATGAAGCACAGCATACGAAGCCAACGAAACACAACGTACAAATCCAGTGAAACACACCATACAAATCCAATGAACACACCAAACAAATCCAATGAAGCACACCATACGAAGCCAATGAAACACACCGTACAAATCCAATGAAACACCATACAAATCCAATGAAACACACCATACAAATCCAATGAAACACAACGTACAAATCCAATGAAACACACCATACAAATCCAATGAAACACACCATACGATGCCAATGAAACACAATGTACAAAGCCAATGAAACACACCAAAGAAATCCAATGAAACACACCAAACAAATCCAATGAAACACACCATACGAAGCCAATGAAACACAACGTACAAAGCCAATGAAACACACCAAAGAAATCCAATGAAACACACCATACAAATCCAATGAAACACAACGTACAAATCTAATGAAACACACCATACGATGCCAATGAAACACAACGTACAAAGCCAATGAAACACACCAAAGAAATCCAATGAAACACACCATACAAATCCAATGAAACACACCATACAAAGCCGATGACACACACCATACCAAGCCAATGAAACACAACATACAAATCCAATGAAACACACCATTCAAAGCCAATGAAACCCATCATAAAAATCCAATGAAACTCAACATACAAATCCAGTGAAACACACTCTACAATTCCAGTGAAACACACCATACAAATCCAGTGAAACACACTCTACAATTCCAGTGAAACACACCATATAAATCCAAACACGACATAAAATACAATTAAACCCACAGTAGAAATCCAATGAAACACACCATACAACTCCAGTGAAACGCAACATACAAATCCAATGAAACACACCATAGAAACCCAGTGAATCACACCATACAAATCCAGTGAATCACACCATACAAATCCAGTGAATCATACCATACAAATCCAGTGAATCACACCATACAAACCGAGTGAATCACACCATACAAACCCAGTGAATCACACCATACAAATCCAATAAAACACAAAGTACAAATCCAATGAATCACAACATACAAATCAAATGAAACACACTGTACAAATCCAATGAAGCACAAAGTACTAATCCAGTGAATCACACCATACAAATCCAATGAAACACAATGTACAAATCCAATGAGACACACCATACAAATCAATGAAACACACATAGAAATCCAGTGAATTACACCATACACATCCAGTGAATCACACCGTACAAATCCAATGAAACTCAATGTACAAATCCAGTGAATCACACCTTACAAATCCAGTGAAACAAAATGTACAAATCCAATGAAACACACCGTACAAATCTTATGAAACACAACGTACAAATCCAATGAAACACACCATACAAATCCAGTGAAACACACTCTACAATTCCTGTGAAATACAACTATAAATCCAAACACAACATAAAATCCAATTATACCCACAGTAGAAATCCAATGAAACACACCATACAAATCCAATGAAACACACCATACAAATCCAGTGAAACACACCGTACAAATCCAGTGAAACACACCGTACAATTCCAGTGAATCACACCATATAAATCCAATGAAACACACCATACAAATCAAATGAAACACACCGTAGAAACCCAGTGGGAATCACACCATATAAATCCAGTGAATCACACCATATAAATCCAGTGAATCACAGCATACAAACCCAGTGAATCCCACCATACAAATCCAATGAAACTCAATGTGCAAATCCAATGAAACACACCATACAAATCCAGTGAAACACAATGTACAAATCTAATGAATCACAACATACGAGTCCAAAGAAACACACAGGACAAATCCAATGAAACATACTGTACAAATCTAATGAATCACAATATACAAATCAAATGAAACAAACAGTACAAATCCAATGAAACCCACCGTAAAGATCCATTGCGAAACACCATACAAATCCAATGAAACTCACCGAACCAATTCTGTAAAACACACCGTACATATCCAATGAAACACACAGTACAAATCCAGTGAAACATACCATACTAATCCAATGAAACACACAGTACAAATCCAGTGAAACACACCATACTAATCCAATGAAACACGCCGTACAAATCCAGTGAAATACACCATACAAATCCATTGAAACACAACGTATAAATCCAGTGAAACAGACCGTACAAATCCAATGACACCCACCGTACAAATCCAATGAAACACACCATGCAAATCCAGTGAAACAGACTGTACAAATCCATTGAAACACAACGTACAGATCCAATGAAACATACCGTACAAATTCAGTGAAATGCACCATATAAATCCTGGGAGACACACCGTACAGATCCAATGAAACACACCATTCAAATCTAGTGAAACACACTTTACAAATCCAGTGAAACACACTATATAAATCCAATGAAGTGCACCATATGGAATGCAGTGAAAAGCATCAGATAGATCCAATGAAATGTCCTGTGCAAATCCAATTAAATGCCCAATGCAAATACAATGGAAAGCACGATACAAATCTAATGAAATGCACCTTACTAATCCAATGAAACACACCGACTGTACAAATCTAATAACATGTGTTGTAAAATACAATGAATTGCACTGGACAAAGCCAGTGAAATGCACTGTGTAAATACAAAAAAATGCTCCTATCCAATTCACACCATGAAAATCCATGGTAAAGCACTGTACAAATCCAGTAAAGCACACCATACAAATCCATTGCAATGCACTGTGCAAATCTACTGTAATGTACTGTGAAAATCCACTGTAATGTATTGTGTAAATCCACTGTAATATACTGTGGAAATCCACTGTAATGTACTGTGCAAATTAACAGTAATATACTGTGCAAATCCACTGTAATATACTGTACAAATCCACTGTGATGCACTGTGCAAATCCATTGCAATGCACTGTATAAATCCATTGTAATGTACTGTGCAAATACGTTGTAGCACACCTTGCAAATCAAAACAAAAGCATCACAGTCTTCAAATACAGAAATTACAATGTGGAATATTTGGACTATGTGACTGGACATGGGAGTAGGTGTTTTTTAAACATTTCTCATGAGTTAACCCAACTGTAAAATAGTAATAAAATCATGAGTTAACTGAGCTGATTGAAATCATAAGCAACATGAAAACTGTATCCAGCTGTAAGTTCTGTTAATAAAATTTTTTCTAGGTACCATTCAGTTTTACAGATGACAGAGCAATGTCCAGTGACATTGGGATATACAGCTGTGCTAAAGCAATTACATCTATTTAGTGGTGTGGTTGTATTCTGTGAGAATCTTCTCAGGGAGCTACATATTGCTACAATGCGCTTATGCAGGGGCCTGGTCTGATGAACATCTGGAGTGAGAGGGGTGCTGACAATGGGCGAAACTGAAATGGTAGGAAAAACATGGATGGAAGTCACAACTGAGACAAACTGGATTACTGAAGAAAATATCCAGACTGTAAGAGAAGCTTGAGGGAAACTACCAAGAGGAGACCTGGACTATCGAAATATCTGAATGAAAACTACCAGTAAGAGATACTTGGTCCATAGGAGAAGGTGGAGGGAAACTGTCCGTATGAGATACCTGGATCACAGGATGACCTGGAGGGCAACTGCCAGTGAGTAAACTACCCTGAAACCATGGGAGAAGGAAGCAACTGCTAATACAGCAGAGGATGAAGAACATTTTTGTGAAGAAGAGATGAAGCAAAGCTGTGACCAGTGGAGACCTGGATCACTGGGGCAGCTGCAGGGAATCGGCCATTTAGAGGACCTGGACAATGGCAGGAGGTGGAAGGAAGATGGACCAGGATTACAGAAGGAGCTGGAGAGAAAAAGTTGTGGAGAGTTGACCACGATTGCAAGAGTAACCTGATCTGTGGAAAATCTTTTCAGTGGTGCTTTTCTGTAGTTAATATTACTTTAGTTATTGCTTTTGTCCTAATGTTGGCAGCATTTATAGTTCATGGGAAGAGAGGTAGCTAGATATAGGGCCAAACATCAGCAGTTAGGAGATGTCTGGTGTAAACTTGCATGTGATTCGTAGATCCCAAAGGGGAATGTTGTTTTATGGAAGAGTGGACCCAGTTGTGACAGTATAACATTGCTTCACAAATGAGCACTGTGGTATAATGGTTAATATGACTGAGAGCGAGGTTGTATTGATTTAATTATGACCTCACTAGTGATGGATCAGGAGAGCTATCTCATTCAAGCAATAAATCGAGGATTCTCTGTGCTCATTGATTAAACACCAGTTTTATTTCACAAATGAGCCCCACTGTATAACTCAAGTTACAGAATCGTGATTAAAAGGTAAAGCACTCTAAAATATCAATGTTTCAAAAATGCTAGTGCATACATCAATGTCCAGTGATATCATGTAAACAGATCTGTATATGTTGTGTTTGTATGCACTGTTTTTTTTAGCTTGAAAATGATCCAATTAGCAAAACATAAATGTGAGCTCACTGGGTTCTGCTGAAATCTGTAAAAATTACATATATATCTGGATGTAATATGTTTGCATGTACTTTGCCTACATGTGCTGTGTCTGTATGAGTTGTGTTTGCATGTAGACTGCCTGTATGTGCAGTGTTTATATGTACTATGTCTGTATGTGCTATGTTTGCATATAGTGGGCGCTAAATTGGGCCGTGTAGCACCCATTGTTTCGGCGCTACACGGCCTCTCCGGCATCCAAAATAGCGTCTTGGATGCGCACTCACGTTTCCTGCGTGACGTGCGCCAGACGCCATCTTGGTATAGGAGTTTGCACAGGCGCAGATACGGAACGCTGGAATCATGTAAAGTAGGGAGAAAATGGCTTCAATCAG
Organism: Heptranchias perlo; assembly: GCF_035084215.1. Taxonomy (NCBI): domain Eukaryota; kingdom Metazoa; phylum Chordata; class Chondrichthyes; order Hexanchiformes; family Hexanchidae; genus Heptranchias; species Heptranchias perlo. The sequence goes on from NC_090334.1 coordinate 67,499,269, forward strand.
TGTGCAACGCTGATTTAAAGTGATACGCACCATTTTTGGACTTAACGCTTAACTCAACGCACAGTCTTAACCCCGACCATCTGAATGTGTCTTAGAGTGCCTGGAGAACCCCCCACCAGCGCTATTTAAATGACCGTGCAGGATTTACAGGTTAGTGGCTGGATTATTGCTTCTGGTTGCCGAGACATTTGTAACTGCTTTTGGAGGTCTCCTAGACTTCAATACTAGGACCTGGGGGCATAGCCTAACATTTAGAGCCAGGATGTGCAGGAGTGAAGTTAGGAAATGCTTCTACACGCAAAGGGTGGGAGATGTTTGGAACGCTCTTCTGCAGACGGCAGTTGATGCTAGCTCATTTGTGAATGTTAAATCTGAGATTGATAGATTTCTGTGAACCAAGGATATTAAGGGATATGGGGCTAAGACGGGTATATGGAGTTAGGTCACAGGTCCACCATGATCTCATTGAATGGTGGAACAGGTTTGAGGGGCTAAATGCCACTGCCACTTGCTGCCTCTTGATATGCACCACCTGCTCCTGCAAGAAAGTGGGACGTGTGCCTGGACGATGTGCCTGTCAAGGTTGAAAAGCTGCCAGTGTTTGTGGCATGTGAGTTGTGGGTGGGGGGTTTGAAACAGTGGTAATGTGTAAGAATGAGAGGAAGCATTTGATTGGAAGAGTTGAATACTGATGGAAACAGTTTGTTGGTATGTGGATGATGGGGGGTGTAGTGCGTGGTGCAGTTGGTTGGAGACGCCACTTGACAGTTGACCTCACTCACCTTGACCACTCATGTCAAAGCATTGAACTTCTTCCTGCACTACATCCATGTTCATGATGCTGTGCGCCTGGCATTGACTTCATCCCCCGCTGCCTCCCACTGTCTTTTGAGTAAATGTCTGGAGGGCCTCTTGCCCCCACCCCCCCCCCCCCCCCCAACGGATATAGGACGTCCCTCCTTCTGTCCGCCTCTTGCATCCAAGGTCTGTAGTGCATCAGCAGAGAACCCTGGTGCATGTACTCTCGCAGGACTGGTACCAAATCAGATCGGCAAATTGGTGAGGTCTGGTGTGCAGATTGGAAAATGTGGGATATAGTAGTGCGCAATCTTTATTCAATGTTTTAACATAACTCATCAGTGTTTAAACGTAGGGATGGGATCTGCATCTGTGTTTTACGTGTGCGATGTCTGATCTCTGTTCAGACTCCATGAAGACAGTAGACTGTTATTTTCAGCAAATAACAGGTACCAGCTACCCTTAACAGATTTCTAAGAAACATCCTCCCTTTAAGATATTGAGCTCCCTCTGGTGGTGGAAAGTGCAAATTGCATTGATTCCACATGCAAGGCCTGGAAAGGAACGCCAATTGCAGGTAAGTGCTCCCTTGGGTCCAAACTTGCATCTTGCCTGCCCAGGGTCTGTCGGGTGCGGGGTGTTAGTGCACTGCCCAAAACGGACCCTTATCGAATTTTTCTCCCAGCGTGTCTGTATGTACTGTGTTTACATGTAGTGTGCCTGTATGTGCTGTGTTTGCATGTAGTATGCCTGTATGTGCTGTGTTTACATGTAGTGTGCCTGTATGTGCTGTGTTTACTGTAGTGTACCTGTATGTGCTGTGTTTGCATGTAGTTTGCCTGCATGTGCTGTGTTTACATGTAGTGTGCCTGTATGTGCTGTGTTTACATGTAGTATGCCTGTATGTGCTGTGTTTACATGTAGTATGCCTGTATGTGCTGTGTTTACATGTAGTATGCCTGTATGTGCTGTGTTTACATGCAGTGTGCCTGTATGTGCTGTGTTTACATGTAGTGTGCCTGTATGTGCTGTGTTTACATGTAGTGTGCCTGTATGTGCTGTGTTTACATGTAGTGTGCCTGTATGTGCTGTCAACCACCACCCCAGTGTGAGCTACACTCCATCAAAGTGATTTCGGCTAGTTAAACTCACCTAACTTCCATTTGAAATTTTATTCTAGACTATTTGAACGTTTGTTACAAGAAGGTTCCGTCTTCATAGCCTCATCCTTCTCATCTTCCAGCTTTGCTTGTCTCAGGACCGAGTTCCTCTTACAGCATTTTGGAATTTCAACCAGCAGCAATTTCTGCGTTTCAATCAACCATTCTTCCTATAAAGGAGGAAAATGCACATTAAAAAGATTCTGGTGATTTAGTATTTCATGTTATTCTGGACTTAGTTTCTCCCCCGAGTGTGTCCTGCATTTTTCTAGTCATGAGTGCGAGCAGGCAGCCATTGTTGACCTCTGACTGACCACTGAGAGATATTCAAAGAGCAGTTCAAGATGACTTGGCTGCCAGTTTTCATTAGTTCATTCTAGGCAGTGCTGCAGTTTCATTCATCATCTCACCTTGTTGTGGATGCAGCCTATTAGTCCAGCACTACACTGAGTGACGGGCCCACTCCATAGTATTTATCTGTTTTACTTTTTATTTCCTTTTATCTTCCAGTGCACAGTGGGATAACAGATTGTGTATGCACAAGTGAGAAAGATTGAAGCTGACGGCCCCTCTCTATAATGTACCGTTTTATCCATGATGCTTTCTTTCAGCATGAAAATGACCCAATTAACTAAACATAAATGTAATGTTACTCGATTCTGCAATGAGATGGAATTTGTAGAATGGTTAGTGTTGGAGGTTAGGGTTGGTGTAAGCCGAGATGATCAAAAATGCCATGAGCACAGTAGTCTTCTGTTACTGGAGCTGGAGGGGGAGGGGGGATTGTTTTCAGAAGACATGAGGCCTGGGTTAAATAATGGAGTCCTGAGGAAGGATGAATTTTCTGGAGTTTTTCTAGACACCCATTTGACATCAAGGAACATTTATGCAGAACTTTCCCTTTGGATAGTATGATAGTGTAGATTGTACATGGTTTGGATAGAGTCTATGATAGGTAGATTGACCATGGTTTGGGTAGAGTCTATGATAGGTAGATTGACCATGGTTTGGGTAGAGTCTATGATAGGTAGATTGACCATGGTTTGGGTAGAGTCTATGATAGGTAGATTGTACATGGTTTGGATAGAGTCTATGATAGGTAGATTGACCATGGTTTGGGTAGAGTCTATGATAGGTAGATTGTACATGGTTTGGATAGAGTCTATGATAGGTAGATTGACCATGGTTTGGGTAGAGTCTATGATAGGTAGATTGACCATGGTTTGGGTAGAGTCTATGATAGGTAGATTGACCATGGTTTGGGTAGAGTCTATGATAGGTAGATTGACCATGGTTTGGGTAGAGTCTATGATAGGTAGATTGACCGTGGTTTGGGTTGAGTCTATGATAGGTAGATTGACCGTGGTTTGGGTTGAGTCTATGATAGGTAGATTGACCGTGGTTTGTGTTGAGTCTATGATAGGTAGATTGACCATGGTTTGGGTAGAGTGTATGATAGGGTCAATTGACCATGGTTTGGGTAGAGTCTATGATAGTGTAGATTGACCATGGTTTGGGTAGAATCTATGATACGTAGATTGACCATGGTTTGGGTAGAGACTATGATAGGTAGATTGACCATGGTTTGGGTAGAGTCTATGACAGGGTAGATTGACCATGGTTTGGGTAGAGTCTATGACAGGGTAGATTGACCATGGTTTGGGTAGAGTCTATGATAGGGTAGATTGAATATGATTTGGATAGAGTCTATGATAGAGTCAATTGACCATGGTTTGGGTAGAGTCTATGATAGGGTAGATTGACCATGGTTTGGGTAGAGTCTATGATAGTGTAGATTGACCATGGTTTGGGTAGAATCTATGATACAGTAGATTGACCATGGTTTGGGTAGAGTCTATGATAGGGTAGATTGACCATGGTTTGGGTAGCGTCTATGATAGTGTAGATTGACCATGGTTTGGGTAGAATCTATGATACAGTAGATTGACCATGGTTTGGGTAGAATCTATGATACAGTAGATTGACCATGGTTTGGGTAGAGTCTATGATAGGGTAGATTGACCATGGTTTGGGTAGAATCTATGATACAGTAGATTGACCATGGTTTGGGTAGAATCTATGATACAGTAGATTGACCATGGTTTGGGTAGAGTCTATGATAGGGTAGATTGACCGTGGTTTGGGTAGAGTCTATGATAGGGTAGATTGACCATGGTTTGGGTGGAGTCTATGATAGTGTAGATTGACCATGGTTTGGGTAGAGTCTATGATAGTGTAGATTGACCGTGGTTTGGGTAGAGTCTATGATAGGGTAGATTGACCATGGTTTGGGTAGAGTCTATGATAGGGTAGTTAGTTATCTGTGATGACCATAAAAGTTTCTTTTTCATTCTGTGATTTCTTAGTTCCTTAATTCCTGAAAAATTGTTGCTTTTTCCAGATAGATTTAATGATCTATCTAGTACTGTATGGAATGCCTCACAGCATATGCTCCTCCATCACAGTCCAACTGGGCTCAAGTGTTCTTTTCAAGTTTTTCCATGCAGAATTTGTCTGGGACTGTTGATGTTACACATGTAGTAAACAACACACGGACACCTTGGCTGTAGCTGCATTGACAGGGATAATTTAGAGCAGTATACATTTCTTTTTTCCATATCTTTTTCCTACGCTGGTGTTTTCATCGTTGCATAGATGCTATCCTTTCCAAAGCCGCTGACTGATCCCTTGCAAACACAATTTGGATTTTAAACAGACTTTGGAAAATCAGCAGTGAGTACTGAGAGTGCAACTGGTGTTTTCACCCACACAAAGTCCTGCAGACCCATCATTCCCATCTTTACCAAGCTCCCCAGGCTCCACAAGTCTCAGCAACCTAATTTCAAAAGTCTTTGTCCTCTCCTTCAAATCTCTCTATAGCCTCCATGCCCCTCCCTCGTAAAGTCCCTCCTTAAATCCCTTTGATTTACCACCTTTTTAACTGTGTTTTCACATCCTACCACCACATTTCCATTTGCCCCCGCTCAGTGTCTACTTTTTTCCTCTGCCTTTCAAAGCATTCCGAGATGTCATTCTGTACGTGAGGAGCACTATAGAAATGCAGAATGTTGTTGATTTTAGACACATCTACGCATCAACTTTCATACATGATATTTCCCTACTCCTATGTAAATGTTTTAAATTTGAAAATCCATGACAGTAAATCTATCCTGCTGCCAAAACACCACTCCGCTCCCTGAACTCCACTTCTCCTGCCTGAATTTCACTCCTAATCAGATATGCAAATGATAGATGATGGTGGGCTGCGTCTCAGACGACAACAATGGGTGATCAGATGTGACTTTCAAATGTGTGCACAGTCCCAAGTTGTTTCATGGCCATTATATGTCAAAGCATTTACCTACACATGACTCTGTAATAACCATCCCTTGCTTTACATAATATATGTATAGAGGATGCATGCACAAAGACCATTGGCAATGGACAATAGGCTTGTGACATTCACTGGACATCTAGGTATGACATACAGTGAATATTATGACATAAGAAAAGCTAGTTTGTGACCCGTTTTAAATCACGATGCATCTGAAGAACTGATTTTCTGGAACTTTCCACAGTTGAACAATTAGACGAATGCACAGTTCTGAATTTAATGTTGCTTAAACAAAATAAATACAAGATCCCTAAGTAAGTCTGCTCTGATCAGGTGATGTTGGCTTTAAAAGTTTACATACTGGTCTTTTGATGAGGTTTGATTAAATATTAAGATGCTAACAGTCTGTATCTGAGAGTTGCCCATACCGCCTTCTGTAAAATAACAAAACTTTAAGGAATACTCATGTTTGTAAAAATCACGAGGGGGAGGGAGGTTTCCTCTATGAACAATAAATAGAGAAATTATAAACCTGTTCTTTTATAAACGAGTTTACGATTTGACATAAGCTTAAAATTTACAATTAAATCAACGGCCGGAAAATGAGGATATCTGTGATGCTGGAGTGCTGACTGGTGCACCTGATTCTCTGTTCTACACTCCCATTGATCGAGACTCTACACCAGGAATGGAGTCTCACAATTTCACAGCGTAAGTGCACAGGCAAGGTCTTCTCCATGTTGTTGATGTAATTCAATGTCCGTGACCTCGATTTAAACCCCCCACCACCACCTCGCCCAGCAGGAATGGTGCGTGGGAGGGGTTAAAATTAGGCCGAGTTACTGGCCTGAGGTCGCTCCATTTCCGCCCGATGACATCTTACCTTTGCCAGCAGTGCTGGAATATGTAAATGAGACCCGGGAATTAAAATGGCCTGGGCTTCACGCTGAAATCTTCGTGGGGGTTTCCCTCCCACCCGCACCCCAGCCCGTGCCGAACACACCCCACCCTCAGTTAAAATCGAGGCCCATGTGTCTATCCATGTCTCCTAAAATGATTTGAATGCAACTAGCAGAAAACAGGGAGAACTGAGTGTTGGAAATAATCTTAACAATGCCGAGCTTGGTGCTCTCTTTCCCAGTCATAACCTTAAGTGGCAACATTTCACTTGTGTCGAATAGACTTTGCCAGAAATAAATGTGTCACAAGAATACTATATGGGTCAGTCTTTCTCCAAGTTCCTAGGAGGATGCCTAACCAATAGAGTATTCTTATGATACATTTATTTCTGGCAAAGTTCATTTGACACGAGTGAAATGTTGCCACTTAAGTTTAAGGCTGAAGTGTGTTAAAAAGGATGTGCTGACTGCATATCAGTGTGGTGGTAAATAAGAAAGAGTAAATGGAAGAGATTTTGTATGTTTAACCTACGATGGTTTCCGAAAGGGACAGTGATTGTTTATCCTTGTTAGTTGATCTAATTTTCTCAGTGCCATAGCTTTTTGCCACAACATCCCTCCTTCTCTCCACCAGCCCTCCCTCCCCCCAAACACGAGGAGAAAAGAACAAGGTTCCTAAGCCTAGTGCTTCCTTGAGATGTGACAAAGGGCTGCCGCCTGCTTGTGCTCTCTGTCTGCAGCCAGGCTGCTAATGAAGAGATTGATGATGAAAATGTCAGGATGAGACAGTTCAACAGAATTGCTCCCCGTGAGTGGCAGAGGGCAAGCACTGCTTTTACAGCCAAGAATATCGCCACCAGCTGAGCGCAGCCAGCTCCTCGACAGCATGCCAAGACAGCTACAGTGTTCATAGAGGAAAAGCAGACCTTCCAACGCCTCAGTCAATCTGCCGTGCCTCGAACAAGCTCTTTTTTTTCTCTCTCTTTAATCCATCATTTTTTTTAAATCTTTTTCTTTACAAAGGATGGGTGATTTTATTTAGTTCACAATTAACTTATCCAGGAGCATTAGTTGGGAAAGGGTATCGAAGCACTTTTCTTTCTTCCTGCTCTTACTCTCTCATTTGTATCTCAATACTAAGTCCAGTAAGAAGTGGGAAATACTGTACTTTTTATGATTTAAAGGGGCATCATCGTGGTTTTCTTTTTGAAGGGATTTTTTTTTTTGTTAGGGAGTGGGTAAAGGACTTCAGACAGGTTCAGCTCCTAGACCAGTCCCCTCCATAAACTTAGTTTCAGAGCCGGATTTTTCACTGCGGGGAAATTTCACCGTGGTAAAGATACCACTCGACAATATGTTTTTGCAAGGTTCCCTCAAGAGTTTGACATTCCTCCTTCATTGGAAAATTGGAGAACCCCAGTTTTCCTCCCCAATAAACTCCTACTAATGGAATCACAGGAATCTGCAGCTTTGTAATTTGTGATTTCTGAGAGCGTGGTTTTGCTATTAACTCACTAGTTGGGGATAAAAATTCATCCAATTTTTTAAATTACAAGAGGAATTTCATTTGCTTTCTAATAAACTTTTAATCAAAGTTAATGAAACAAGTTATTTGCAGACTTGATTGGTGATGTGATGATGTAATCGCTAATCAATTAATTGGGTATGATAGTGTAGTCGTTATGGTCCTGGACCGGCAACCGAGAGGTCATAACCTCAAATCTCACCATGGCAATATATGAAATTAAGTTAATTAATTCTGGTAATTGATGCAATCACACTAGAAAAAAATGAAAGAAAGCTACTAAATTGCTGTAAAAACCTAACTAGCTCACTCATGTCCTTCAGGTAAATGAAGCTGCCAGCCCTACCCTGTCTGACCTATATGTAACTCCAGCCCTGCACTACATGGTTGACTCTTTAATGCCTTTTGAAGTAGCCGCTCAGTCGTAATACATCTGCTTGAAGAATAAGGTCCACCAATACCTTCTCAGGGCAAACGGGGATGGGCAATATAACATAGCCTTACCAGCATTACCCACATCATGTAGATATATATATTAAAAAATGTCATTAACTTTCATATCCAACAAACTTATGGAAAAATATGTCACTTTACAAGTACAATGATGCTCCTTAGAGTCAATACTGCTAACGGATGATAAACAGAACAAGTCTCAGTCGTGTATTTATTCCTTTTAGTTGTAAGCAAATGCAACCTCATTAATTTCAAGGAGCTGTAAAAGATGTGTGATGGGAATGTAATAACACCAAATATATGCAGTGTTTTCCAGCAATGACGGAGAAACTTTTTTCATGAGTTTTTCTGTATGCTCAGGGCTACGTTCTGAAGGTAGTTCGAGCATAAACAGGTTATAAGGTACCAGATTGTCAATCTATCAACGCACATTTTTAAAAAAAATAATAAGGTTGGTACCTCATACTTAGGGCAAGATTTGCTGCCCAAGTACCATAATTTTGAATAAAAGTCTTGGAGACAATGAAGCTGGGCTTCTTAGCAGCTGTGAGAGATATCAAATCACTTGCTAGAACAAATCACTTGACCTACTCAGTGTATAAAAGTTTTGTGTCTCGAAGGTGTCTGTCACACTCCAGATGTCACACATTGTTACAGGTGCAAATCAACCTTTAAAAAACAAAAAAGAAAGACAGTCATTCCACGATGGGGCTCCTTCGACTTTAGAGAGGAGCTAGGAATTTACAACCGATTTGCCAATCTCAAGAGAAACAATCATCCTCTAATTAATCTCAATTAGATTTTGTGGCCTTGAAAGTTTCCCTTAGCAACAGAATAATACACCGAGGGCTACAAGGTATAATGCTCCTCTCTTTACAAAACAATGTATCCACCAATTTATCGTATATCCAGCACTACCAAGAGAGATCTTCTAGTCTTTCAATAAAGAAACTATTACATTGCTCTTGGTATCCCCTTTCAAAAAATGATTCTTATAAAAATAATCATGACTTATGAACTTCTGATTTTTAGGCCATGCTGTACATTAAGACCAGTTCCCAGTTGGTGCCATCAGAACCAAGGCCAACCCAGGACTATCGTCACTTTTGATGGAAAAATCAGATACCCTAGCACAATGGCCTGATGAGCTTATGCACTTTGTTTATGGCAGTGGACAAAGGAGTGGTCGAAAATATGATCACTCCAGTTGCTGGGGCAAAGCTTTTGTCAGCTCGAACACCCATCCAAAAATTCATTTGAAACTATGGAGACAACAGGGATATTTTTGTTGAATGTAATTTAAGGAGGGACTAAAGGGCAGGATTTGCATTAATTTAGTGCCTTACATGTCCTCAGGCTTCACAGCCAATGAAGTATTTTTGAAATGTAGTTACTCTTGTCAAATAGGCAAATGCAGCAGCCAATTTGCACACAAACAGCAATGAGATAAATGATCAAATAATCTGTTTTTACTGGTGTTGGTTGAGGGATAAACATTCCCATTCTTCTTCAAACATACCATGGCATATTTTACATCAGCCTAAGAGGGAAGGTAGGGCCTCAGTGTAACATTTCATCTGAAAGACAGCACCTCCAACAGTGCAGCACTCCCTCAGTACTGCACTGAAGTGTAAACCAAGAAGATATGCTTAAGTTTCTGAAGTGGGAGCTTGAACTCACGACCTTCTGCCTTAGAGGCAAAAGTGTTACCACTCAGCCAATGCTCTAGTGATAAATGCTGGTTACATTGCAATCATTCTGCAAATGGGTCCTCTTGACGCGTACCATTCCTGCCAGTCTTTTTTCTCTGAAATAGTTAAACATGGTTATCTATAGAACGGCTCTACAACTAACAGTATTATAATTACAAATTGAATGGGGAATAGGTGGCATACACATTTACATTTACATTTACCTCGACTGGTGGGGGCAGTAACAAGATGCCACACTGGTTTCAGTAGTGGGTACTCCTTTGAGTTTTGGGCAAAGAGAGAGCTTTAGTTTTCATCTAACCATACTTCACCTGAGCTGAGAGTGCTTCTTACTGGATGCCTACAATGGGAAAGTATTCTATTTCCCAGTGCTAATATTACTCATCTGGACGAGTGGAAAAAATCCTTCAAAATAAACCCCCATCAAATTACCAATTGAAGGAATAATTATCCTTCAATTATCTTGATTTAAGTGCCTACAACCTACTGTCCAATACTTTCAAATTTTGGGAAAATTTATGTCTTTTCGGTAGGCACCACGCCTGTAAGTTTTAATCAGTGATCAATGCATTGAGATTTGCTTTGGTACAGCTTATATCATTCCTTTGAGGCCATTTTCGATGGTTTTATAGGGGGGAGAATTGGATAGGGGCCATTGTTGGGTGTAGGTAGTGTGATGTGCTATTACTCCATGCACAATGATCCCTGCGCAGGCAGGACACAAGTTTCGGCCCACCGGAGAACTCACCTGCAATCAGGTTCCATTCCAGGCCTTGCACGTGGAATCAATGCAATTCGCACTTTCCACCACCAGGGGAGCTCAATCTCTTAAAGGGAGCATGTTTCTTAGAAATCCCTTAAAGGTAGCTGGTACCTGTTATTTGCTGAAAATAACAATATAGGGCGTCATTTTAGCACCCGCTATCGGGTGCGTTCCTGGCGGGGGGGCTCCGAAAATCGTGAAATCCCGGAGCTGGACCGGAGCCCGCCCCGAACCCGCGCACATCCGGGTTCCCCGCTGACGCGCCGGCGTGCGCGCGCAGCCCCCGCTGGTGGGAATCCCGCAGGCAATTAAAGCCAGCGGGTTGCCACTTGATAGTATTTGCCTTGGTAATTCAGGTCATTAACAGACCTAATTAGGGGATTATGTGAGGAGGGGTGGTATTTTAGAGCAAACTGGGACTGTTTCCCACACTAGGGGAAACACTCCCAGGTCAAATGGACGTGTTGCAGCTGTCAGCCTGCGGAAGCTGCAAAGGTCCATTTGACAGGTTGGGGGGGAAGACCCTCACTCATTGCAGGAGGCCACTCTGTCACTTGGGACAAAGTTTGGCCTCCACCACCCTCCTCCTGACAGTCAAAGTCACCAACCTGCATACTTACCCGGGGGTCCGGAGACATGTACCTACCTTGCGGACCCCCTCAGATGTACATCTTGCGGATGGGGGCCGCCGTAGCTGCAGTCATGACCTCCTCGGAGGGCAAACAGCATCACCAGCCTCACCAGCCTCGCCATCCACGCCGTCCACCTCTGACACATGGAGCTCCACAACAGAGTGCTGTGACACATCCACCTGTACAGCAGGAGGGAGGGCTACCGCAGAGAGAGATGCGTCGCAGAGGGCACTACCCTCGCCACAGGTTCCACAGACAGAGGCTCAGCCTCCTGGACCTCTCTGAGCAGCAGTGCACACGGAGGCTCAGAGTCACCCGACATGTAGTCGTGGACATCTGCAGCCTCTTTCATGCCGAGCTGCTCCCGGCTGGCCCGAGCACCATCTTCTTACCTGTCACTGTCAAAGTCACCACTGCCCTCAATAACTTCTCCTCCGCATCCTTCCAGGGTGCAACCGGGGACATCGCCGATGTCTCTCAGTCGTCTGCGCAAAAGAGCCCTGCAAATACACCTACACCCACTCTGCAGTGACACAATGGGTGGCATCAGTTGTGGGTCCTCATAGTGATCCTCAGGAGAGGGCATTATTGCACAAACCAGACAGGATTCGCGAAGACATGGCAGTAGTGGTGCCAATATAATATGTAATGTCAGTTGGTCAGAAATTCAATATAAGTAACACCCGTGACAAACCCTCAAACACCCTTGTGCATCCCCTTCATGCTCACGACACGTTTGCCTTACGCTGCCTACTGCACATATGTGATGCATGCCCTGTGGCTGCAGCACAGTTAGTGGCAGGTTGAGTGAGGCTGGCCATGAAAGCGATGCACGAGAGGGTGAGTATGAGATAGAGCCATGAGATTGTATGAGGATTGGGTTGAGTGGTAGTGGCGGGATGAGTACTGGCGAGGTGAGTAGGTGCAGGTAAGATGAGGATGAGGTTTGAGTGGGTATGAGGGGTGATGTGACAGAGTAGTGTTAGCAGTGCTGAAGGAGATGTGGGGTGGGGGCAGTGGTGTGGCAGATGGAGTGTAGGGGAAAGACTACGTGTACTCACTTTGGCTGACCTACTGAGGTCATTAGAGCGCCTCCTGCACCGTATGCAGGTGGGCGATATGTTGGTTGCGCTGGTGACCTCCTCTGCCACCTCGAGCCAGGCCTTCCTGGTGGCAGAGGCAGGCCGCTTCTTCCCGCCCGCCGGGATGAAGATCTCTGTCCTCCCCCTCCTCCTCACCATGTATTGATACCTGGAATGAGGCATCATTAAACTGGGAGCAGCCTTCCCCCTGGGCTGCTCCATGCTGTAATTTTTTCTATTTGTTGCAGCATCTGTCAGTGGAGGACTGCCCCTTTAAATAGAGCGCCTCCAGCTGACAGATCTTACTGCGCATGCGCAGCCCGCCCGACGCACAGATCAGCAGTGGGGAACCCGGAGGAGCAGGTAAGTGGATCCAATTAGTGGATTGTCTACTACAATCGCGCGGGAAGCTGACTAATTTCACCGGGCACGTTACCCACGCGCCCGATAGCCCCCCCGCCAAGAACCCGCAGCCCTGCCAACATCGGGCCCTTACTGTCTGTACAGAGTCTGAACGGAGATCAGACATCGCACACGTAAAACACAGATGCAGGTCCCATCCCTATGTTTACACACTGATGAGTTTTGTTAAAACATTGAATAAAGGTTGCGCACTACTAAATCCCACATCCTCCAATCCGCATGCCAGACCTCACCAATCTGCTGATCTGAGTTGGTACCAGTCCTGCGAGAGTGCATGCACCAAGGTTCTCTGATGATGCACTACAGACCTTGGTGCAAGAGGTGGACAGAAGGAGGGACGTCCTATATCCGCAGGTGGGATGGTGGGGCGGGGGGGGACGACAAGAGGCCCTCCAGACATTTATCCAAAAGGCAGTGGGAGGCAGCGGGGAACAAAGTCAATGCCAGGCACACAGCATCATGAACATGGATGCAGTGCAGGAAGAAGTTCAATGCTTTGACATGAGTGGTCAAGGTGAGTGAGGTCAACTGTTAAGTGGCGTCTCCAACCAACTGCACCACGCACTATACCCCCCATCATCCACATACCAACAAACTCTTTCCATCAGTACTCAACTCTTCCAACTAGATGCTTCCTCTCACCCTTACACATTACCACCTGTTGCGAGCCGCACACCCACAACTCACAGGCCTCACACACTGGCAGCTATTCAACCATGTCAGGTACATCACCCAGACACACGTCCTGCTTCTTTGCAGGAGAAGGTGTTGCATATCAGGAGGCAGCAAGTGGCAGTGGCATTTAGCCCCTCGAGCCTGTTCCACCGTTCAATGAGATAATGGTGGACCTGTGACCTAACTCCATATACCCGTCTTAGCCCCATATCCCTTAATACCCTTGGTTCACAGAAATCTATCAATCTCAGATTTAACATTCACAAGTGAGCTAGCATCTACTGATGTCTGCAGAAGAGCGTTCCAAACGTCTCCCATTCTTTGCGTGTAGAAGCATTTCCTAACTTCACTCCTGCAAGTCTTGGCTCTAAGTGTTAGGCTTTGTCCCCGTGTCCTAGTATTCATGATGTGTCCTAGTATTCAAGTCTAGGAGACCTCCAAAAAGAGTTACAAATGTCTCGGCAGCCAGAAGCAATAATCCAGCCATGAACCTGTAAATCCTGCATGGTCCCTTTAAATAGCATCGGTGGGGAGTCCTCCAGGCACTCTAAAACATGTTCAGATGGTCGGGGTTAAGACTGCGTTGAGTTGAGCGTTAAGTCCCAAAATGGTGTCTAACACTTTAAATCAGCCTTGCACACTGATTGAAGCTATTTTCCCCCTACTTTACATGATTCCAGCGTCCGTTATCTGCGCCCGCGCTAACTCCTATACCAAGTTGGCATACGGCGCACATCACGCTGGAAATGTGCGTGCGCATCCAAGACACTATCTTGTATGTCGAAGAGGCCGTATAGCGCCAAAACAACGGGCGCTACACGACCCAATTTAGCGCCCATAGAGTCTAAACTGTCACGGACACCAACTAGTTAATACACTCACACTCAGAAGAACAGAAAGTAGCCATCATGCAACGGCCCAAAGTGATCGCAGATGTGTTTCCTTTCTCATAAAGTTATGTGGATTTTAAATTTAAGTTTTGCGTCAGATTGCTTGAGTCATTTCCGGTCTTGGTGTTCCCGATTGGTGTTTTAGCACGCAAGTCTCAGGAGTTCTGTATGTATTAAAGGAAATTACTTTTCTAATCACTATTTCCCTTCATCTTAATCGAGCTGTTATACCACAAAGGGATTTAATTTCCTCTGGTGGTGCACTGGTCAATGTATTTGCATGAAATTCCTTGGTGCGTTATTTCAAGGAAGTAGTTAACTGATTTATTTGGAATGGGCTAACAAGGAATGTTAAGGAAATAAATAGTGATGTCTTGAGGAGTGTACATATTACAGAGAGGGAGGTGCTGGAAGTCTTAACGCGCATCAAGGTAGATAAAAATCCGGGACCTGATGAAATGTATCCCAGGACGTTATGGGAGGTTAGGGAAGAAATTGTGGGTCCCCTAGCAGAGATATTTGAATCATCCACCGCTACAGGTGAGGTGCCTGAAGATTGGAGGGTAGCAAATGTTGTGCCTTTGTTTAAGAAGGGCGGCAGGGAAAAGCCTGGGAACTACAGACCGGTGAGCCTGACATCTGTACTGGGTAAGTTGTTAGAGGGTATTCTGAGAGACAGGATCTACGGGCATTTGGAGAGGCAGGGACTGATTAGGAACAGTCAGCATGGTTTTGTGAGAGGAAAATCATGTCTCACGAATTTGATTGAGTTTTTTGAAGGGGTAACCAAGAAGATAGATGAGGGCTGTGCAGTAGACGTGGTCTACATGGACTTTCGCAAAGCCTTTGACAAGGTACCGCATGGTAGGTTGTTACATAAGGTTAAATCTCACGGGATCCAAGGTGAGGTAGCCATTTGGATACAACATTGGCTTGACGACAGAAGACAGAGGGTGGGTGTTGAGGGTTGTTTTTCAAATTGGAGGCCTGTGACCAGCAGTGTGCCTCAGGGATCGGTGCTGGGTCCGCTGTTATTTGTTATTTATATTAATGATTTGGATGAGAATTTAGGAGGCATGGTTAGTAAGTTTGCAGATGACACCAAGATTGGTGGCATTGTGGACAGTGAAGAAGGTTATCTAGGATTGCAACGGGATCATGATAAATTGGGCCAGTGGGCCGATGAATGGCAGATGGAGTTTAATTTAGATAAATGTGAGGTGATGCATTTTGGGAGATCAAATCGGGCCAGGACCTACTCCGTTAATGGTAGGGCGTTGGGGAGAGTTATAGAACAAAGAGATCTAGGAGTACAGGTTTATAGCTCCTTGAAAGTGGAGTCACAGGTGGATAGGGTGGTGAAGAAGGCATTCAGCTTGCTTGGTTTCATTGGTCAGAACATTGAATACAGGAGTTGGGATGTCTTGTTGAAGTTGTACAAGACATTAGTTAGGCCACACTTGGAATACTGTGTACAGTTCTGGTCACCCTATTATAGAAAGGATATTATTAAACTAGAAAGAGTGCAGAAAAGATTTACTAGGATGCTGCCGGGACTTGATGGTTTGACTTATAGGGAGAGGTTAGATAGACTGGGACTTTTTTCCCTGGAAAGTAGGAGGTTGAGGGGTGATCTTATACAAGTCTATAAAATAATGAGGGGAATAGATAAGCTAGATAGTCAAAATCTTTTCCCAAAGGTAGGGGAGTCTATAACGAGGGGACATAGATTTAAGGTGAGAGGGGAGAGATACAAAAGGGTCCAGAGGGGCAATTTTTTCACTCAAAGGGTGGTGAGTGTCTGGAACGAGCTGCCAGAGGCAGTAATAGAGGCGGGTACAATTTTGTCTTTTAAAAAGCATTTGGACAGTTACATGGGTAAGATGGGTATAGAGGGATATGGGCCAAGTGCAGGCAATTGGGACTAGCTTAGTGGTATAAACTGGGCGACATGGACATGTTGGGCCGAAGGGCCTGTTTCCATGTTGTAAACTTCTATGATTCTATTAACAGGACCAGAAAAATCAATACGATACTCCATGCTGGTACCAATCTGCTAAAGTAGTGTACAAAGAATTTTAAGCAAATGTGTTAAGTAGTGCTTTAGTCGAGGAAATGAAGCCCCAACTTGTCCCACAGCTTCTCATGGTCATGCTACTCTGTCAGCTGGTGTGACAAGGAAAAAGTCGTGTCTGAAATTTTTCTGTGTTGCCTGTTTATTTTGTAATATGTCCTGGGTGGTTAAGGTAATTGAATTTTCTTTGACTTGTGCGTATCTGAGAGACAATACGAAGACAAGAACAGCAGAGAAAGGGGTAACCTGAAGGAGGGAAATCCTAGAAAGGCCATTTCAGTAAGGAGGGGAGGTCTGTATAAAAAGTCCTTCTTTTAGACAAGGTTTATTAATAGCAGCTCTTTGGTAACAATAAGTCCTATTGCAGAGATGTTTGGTGAAGGAGGAAAGCTGCAAGTTAATTTAATATATTCTTCAGTTTTAGGTTATTCATTTTCAGTATAAAAACCTACTCTTTAGCCTGATGGAATAGCTTGCTTATTGTAGATAAGGCCTAGGTTATTCTCTCTTTCTCAGAAAGGTATTATAACATATTCACCTCTAAATATGGTGAGACAATTCGCTTGCTTTACCACTAGCAAAACTAAGGGAATCCCACTGGCAGTTAAGATAATTTCTCACTAGTCCCTAGGGACGAAATTGGGCCATGTTGCGCCCATTTTGTAGGCACTACGCGGACATCTAAGCCCCGAAAATGGGGTCTGAGATGCGCGCGCACACCTCCGAAGTGAAGTGCGCAGGACGCCATCTTGGTAAAGGGGGTTTGCGCATGCACACCTAACAACCACCAGCAGCATGTAAAGTAGGGAGATTATGATGTAGATCAGTGTGCAATGCTGATTTGAAGCAGCCAGCGACATATTGGAACTCCACGCTCCAGCCAACGCACTGTCTTAACAGTTGAACAGGAGTTAAATGGCATGAAGGACCCACCCCCCCCCCCCCCCCACTCCAACCAGCGCTATTTAAAGGGATCATGCAGGAGTTACAGGTTAGTTGCTGGATTCTTTCTTCTGGCTGCTGATGCAATTGTACGTGTTTTTAGAAGTTTTCTATACTTGGCTAAAGTTTCAATATTCTTTAGAGAGTGGTCTGGCTGTACTGTTAGTGGCATTTAAAATGCAAATTCAAATCTACATTTATAAGTTAATACATGAGACTATTCACCCTTGTGCATTCCTTTAGTGCCTGTCATTCGTGTGTCTTTACCTTCCCTAGTGCTCCTATGCGATGCATCCAGTGGCTGGAGCATGGGTGGTGGAAGGCTGTGGACCTTCAATTGAGGAGAGTGCAGATGACCTTGGAGGACGACTTCGAGCAGCTCCGGGTCGAGAAGGCCTGGCTTCAGACTGCACCATCCTCGGCCTGGACTGCAGCAGTTTGGCCTGGCTGGCTAACAGACAACAGCATGGGCACTGGCGGAGTGGCAGGGGTGGGAGCAGGAATGCTGTCATCCTGAGAGAGGACAGCGGGTTCGTCTTCCATGGTGCCACTGCCATTCTCCCAGGACGGCGCCTCAGCAATCCTGGCGATCTGCTGAAGAACAGATTGCTGCACTGCTGTGACACCCTGGGAGCCCCTTTCAACAGTGGCACCCAGAGCCATGATAGCAGCAGTCTGAGTTTGTAAGGCAGCAGTCTGAGCTCTAAATGCAGCAGTCAGACCTTTGATGGCAGATGTTTGTGCTGCAATGGAAACTGTGACATCAATCATCAGACGTTGTATCATGGTAGGCTCCACAAGTGTGCTGATGGAGGTGACCACCCGTTGCATGCAGGAAAGGAGCTGGTCTTCTCCATGCTCCCTGACATTGTGCGCTGGCTTTCTGGAAGACATTCCAATGCACCAAGCATTGGTGGTGTACGCCCATCAGCCTTCTTCTGTAGCCTGGCCCATCGAAGTCATCATCTGACTCCTCGGCAGCAGAAGTAGTTTGCGAACTCGCCCTCTGGCGAGATGGCACGTGCGGTATCCATTTCCCCCCACCCTGGCTCCTACCCACTTGTGCCCGGTGTCTCACCACGTGCAGATCCCTCCTCTATGCTAGCCTCTAAACTACGCGCAGTTTCAGTATCTGAGCTGGTGGCTGCGAGTGTAAGATCGAGTGACAGTGTATCTTCATTATCACTGTCGTCTTCCTCTGCCTCTTCTGACTGGGCAGGTTCCAGTTCTTGGGTATCTGAAATGACAAAGAGACACGGGTTGAGTTGTGGTGAGGGGAGAGGAGAAAGTAAGATGTGCGTGCTTACACCATCTGCAGCACGTGAGTCAGAAGAGATTGTGGGATGAGGGAGAAGTGGGAAGTGAGAAGGAGGATTAGGTACACAGAGACCCTCATCATCGATACTTCCAGCACCGCCAGTGGCCACGGCCTCAGCGATGGCCCTTCCAATGATCGACAGTGCTGGTCTCCTCCATGGGAGTTAGCTCGTGTAGGCGCTCTTGTCCTCCTCCAGTTCTTTCTTGATGCCTACTGTTATGCACCTCCTTCTCCTGCAAAAAAGAGGGAAGTGTGTCAGTGAGTGTCCTACAAGATGTTTGGGTGATGTGGCTGTCTAGTTGAATAGCTGCCAGTGTGTGTGACCTGTGAGTTGTGGGCGTGCGGCTTGCAACAGTGGTAATGTGTGAGGGTGAGATAAAGCATCTGATTTGAAGAGTTGAGTACCGATTGAAAGAGTTTATTGGTAGGTGGGTGAAGGGGGATGTAGTGCATGGAGCAGTGGATGAGGTTAGTGGTGCAGTTAAATAGGTATAGGTTAAGTAGGACATGCCACTTGACAATTGAACTCACTCACCTTGACCACTTCTTCCCGCACTGCGTACAGATCTGGTGCCCTTATTTAAGGAAGGACATACTTGCATTGGAGGCAGTTCAGAGAAGGTTCACTAGGTTGATTCCGGGTATGGAAGGGTTGTCTTATGAGGAAAGATTGAACAGGTTGGGTCTATATTCATTGGAGTTTAGAAGAATGAGAGGAGAACTAATTTGAAACATACAATATTCTGAGGGGACTCGATAGGGCAGATGCTGAGAGGATGTTACCCCTCATGGGGAATCTAAAACCAGGGGGCATAGTCTCAGAATAAGAGGTTGCCTGTTTAAGATGGAAATGAGGAGGAATTTCTTCTCCCAGAGGGTCGTGAATCTTTGGAATTCTTTACCTCAAAAAGCTGTGGAGGCTGAGTCATTGAATACATTCAAGGCTGAGTTCGACAAATTTTTGATCAGCAAGGGAGTCAAAGGATATGGGGAAAAGGCAGGAAAGAGAAGTTGAGGAAAAAATCAGATCAGCCATGATCTCATTGAATGGCGAAGCAGGCTCGAGGGGTCAATTGGCCTACTCTTATGGTCTTATGCATCCACGTTCTTGGCGCTATGCTCCTGGCATTGACCTCATCCGCTACTTCCTCCCACTGCCTCTTGAGCATATGTCTGGAGTGCCTCCTGCCCCCCTGAGGATATAGGATGCCCCTCCTTCTGTCCACCTCTTCCACCAAGGCCTCTAGTGCATCATCGAAGAACCATAGTGCACGCTCTCTCGCAGGCGCAGCCATTCTTCAATATATTGCAGCACAGATTCACTTCACAATTGACTTCCACCACTTCCTACAGCCACAGTGTACCTCCCCTTTAAGAGGTGCAGGCTGCCTTTAAGTAGTGCTAGCCACTCCCGATATTGGGGCCCCCTGCTGATGCATGCAGCAATCATTTAAATCATCAGGCAGCACGAATGTTACGTGCTGCCTGCATCGCAACGAGCGGACGTAGGTTAATCGCGCACTGCAATCCCAGCACTGGTTTTCGGGGGTTATGTCTCTAAACTGGCCAAGTTTAGAATGGATTCAAGTGCTTGCTACAAACGACTGGAAAGGAAAAGCAGGATAGGAAATTTCCACCGATTCAGGAATGTGAATACTTTTGCACTTGCGTTTGAGATTCATTATCAGAGTAATAGGGGAACTCTGTGGGCTAAGAATTCCTCTGTCCGGTATGCATAATGACCTGGTAAAGGCATTTATGAAAATCTTCCCTGTTTGTTATTTCTGGGGAAATTTTAAACAGTTCGAATTCCTCTGGTTCCTATGTGTAGCGACATCATAAATGAGTTTGTAAAGATTTCCTTTATTTGGTTTTTCTACCAAAAGAAATCTTTACAGACTCATTTGCGATGTCACTACTCATAGCAATCAGATGAAAAGCAGGCCAGCCATGAGGCTGAGGCTACAAGCTGCTCTTCTATTATTTTATCTAAACAATACCTTACCTAACCAAGTGATGCTTGGCCCTGTCACTGTATGTAAAGTGAGGAAATAGTCCATTAATAGCACTGTCATCCTTCACCTGACAAACATATAGAAAAATACTATTATAACAATCATTTTACTGTACCAGCATGACTGTTTCACTATTCTATGGTTTTGCCCTTTTCAAGTGAGAGGCCCAAATTAGTGCTGTTTAGTACAGTTTTGTACTATAAACACAAGTGCATACTGGGAACAAGATTGAAAGAGTCCAAGGCTATTTCACTTAGGACACTTAACAGCTATCATAGAAAGCAGCTTATACCCTAGGCCACATGCCTGGCTTGATTTTTCTAAGATGAAAGTGCAGTGTTTTAATATATTGCATGTGTCTCCCCATAATTTTGCTTCACTTAAAACATTTTTTTTTTACGACGCAGCGTTTAGTGAACATGTAACAACATTTTTGAGAAAACAAACCAATTAATACATTACAAGCTGTGAAAAAAATTGCCTATTTACATTCAAACACTGAACCATGCTGAGTTAAGGTACGCTAAGCTACTGCTGTTTCACAGTGTTTATGCTGATTGTTTTTGTACAGTATAATTTTCAAACCTGCGTCATGGTGAAAATATGTTGCCTGAAAGGAAAACCTAATTAATCAACAAATAGCCATAGTTTCCAGCTAGGGTCTGCTTTCATTGAGCACAGGTATATTTTGAGAACAAAATCCAGTCAGCTGTTTGAAAACATTAAGGTCCTAATGGGCCTTCTCCCTCTGTGTGTAGTGTTGTTGTTAGGCCCTATGCCTTATCTTTTTTTGGATGGAAACATTGGACATCTCTCATAGAACTGAGGACTATGAAGTCTTTAAATCGGTGCTTCAATGAGGCACACTCGGTAAGAAATAATTGAAAGTCCCTCTGGATTCGATTACTTTTGCTTGCACAAGTTCTGCAGCCTTTCCCGAGGCCGCGTCAGAGCTGAGAGCTGGCGTGAGTACACCTGAGGGCAGAATGGGTGGAATTCTAGGGGTACATTGGGAACTCTACCATTTAATTTAGAGCAACATAGAAGTTGCAACATGGAAACATGCTGTTCGGCCCAAACAGTCCGTGTCGGCATTGACCCTCCATGCAAGCGGGTGGAAGATCCACCCATGCCCCACCCTCACTGGAGAATGGCTCCCCTTAAAATATGGGGTGGAGTCCTAGCGGAACTGAATTCTGCCCCATTTTCCAGACGGGTTTTCATCTTGGCCCCGATCGGAATTTTGGAGATTTTGTTTCTGATGTCGTTCAGTACAATTTCAACCTCGCTCAATCCCAGACACTCATTCCTACAAGTGGTGCTATATATTGTTTTATTTGTATCAGATGATAATGAGGTACACTGTTTGAGTAAAGTACATCCAGTATAGTTTGGGAGCATTTGATACAGACTTACACATGCATTTCCCAATTGTTTTCTTTTTTTCCTCTATTATATTCCATGTATAAGTAAATCTATTTTTTATACTTGTTCTTTTCCATGTCCAACTCTGTCATCTCAATCTCTCACCATGATTTATTGGCCTTGGCTCATTTCACTATCACAGACTTGCACTGATTGCTGTTGTTATTGTGACATTGCAACAACAGCTTCTCCTATGTTAAGTATCAGCTTGGCTCAGTTGGTAGCACTCTTACCTCTAAGCTAGAATAGTTGCAGGTTCAACTTCCCCCCCACCTCCACTCCAGGACTTGAGCACACTAATGTAGGCTAACACCTGTTGTACTGATGAGTACTGTGTTATTGAAGATGATGTCCTTCAAATGAAGACATTAAACTGAGGCTATATCTGCCTGTTCAAGTGGACATTAAAGGTCCATGGCACTATCCAAAGAAAAGCAGAGGTCCCTTGGCCAACATTCATTCTTTCCTCAATCAGCATGCAAAACAAAAGTGATTGTTAACCTCACTGTTGTTTGTGGGACTTTGCTGGATGCAAAACAATCATTTACCTACATAGTAAATGCACTTCAGACAAATTTATTACATGTGAACTGCTTTGAGTGGGAGGTGATAAGACGCTATATATAAATGTAAGTTTCTCCTTTCTGCTCCTACCAATTATTTTGCACAGATTTTAAACCATTAATTATGTTCAACATAACTAAGGACTGTCCAAATCAATCATAAAATGAAGGTCAGATTTCAAACCAAATTTTTACATATAAGTTATTTGAAGCTTTGTAATGAGGTCCTTTCGACCTCACACACAAACGCGAACCTCTTCTCCAGACAAATTAACTCATTCATAAATATCAACTAGTATGTTAAACTATACCAACTTGCAATAAATGCAGTATCACTATATGTCCGATAAACTGTAGATCTCCAGTTACCATTTACTCCGGTCCAGTTAATTTAGTGGCTGTCACGTAAGTTGAGGCCCAGCATGCCGTGCCTGCTGCCAATTCATCAGTTTAGCCCCGCCCAGGATCTGTAAAGTTCCTTGGCTAATAAGTGCGCTGCAGACAGTCCCAGCTTGCTCTGCACTAATCATTTTAAGGGCTCCGTGTTGTCCTGCTAGCCATTTGGGGCAACTGCATGTTTCCTGGGACAGCTCAGGCTGTTTCAAACTGTGACCATGCCTTAATGACATCACCTGCAGCATGATTGCACAGCCAAAAATTGAGTTCACTGGCACTGGCGAGTGGGAAACATGCTCTGAATTTTAAAAACAAAAATTAAGCCATCTGCTTCTGGTTTAATAAAAGTTGACAGCTCACTCCTTTTTTTTTGTCTTTTCAATTATTGATGCCAACAAGTGCCTCTTCACCAGCTCAGCAAATGTGAAAGCCATTGTGATGCTGTCGTCACTCAATTTTCTTTTAAGTTACCCAGTAGGCCTTTAAAATCAGAACACTGGGGGTCGCTAAGAAACAGAATGGTGCAGCTCCAGTTCAACCTATAATCCCCACATGATCATCCTGCTCCTGCACATTCGCGTGAGACAAGTGCCAGGTAATGACCATCTCCAACAAGAGAGAGTCTAACCACCTCCCCTTGACATTCAATGGCATTACCATCACCAAATCCCCAACCATCAACATCCTGGGGGTCACTATTGACCAGAAACTTAACTGGACCAGCCATATAAATACTGTGGCTACAAGAGCAGGTCAGAGGCTGGGTATTCTGCAGCAAGTGACTCACCTCCTGACTCCCCAAAGCCTTTCCACCATCTACGAGGCACAAGTCAGGAGTGTGATAGAATACTCTCCACTTGCCTGGATGAATGCAGCTTCAACAACACTCAAGAAGCTCGACACCATCCAGGACAAAGCTGCCCGCTTGATTGGCACCCCATCCACCACCCTAAACATTCACTCCCTTCGCCACTGGCGCACCATGGCTGCAGTGCGTACCATCTACAGGATATACTGCAGCAACTTGACAAGGCTTCTTCGACAGCACCTCCCAAACCCACGACCTCTGCCACCCAGAAGGACAAGGGCAGCAGGCACATGGGAACAACACCACCTGCACGTTCTCCTCCAAGTCACACACCATCCCGACTTGGAAATATATCGCCATTCCTTCATCGTCGTTGGGTCAAAATCTTGGAACTCCCTACCTAACAGCACTGTTGGAGAACCTTCACCGCACGGACTGCAGCGGTTCAAAAAGGCGGCTCACCACCACCTTCTCAAGGGCAATTAGGGATGGGCAATAAATGCTGGTCTTGCCAGCGATGTCCACATCCCATGAACAAAAAAAAACACCTCCAAGCCAATATAATCATAAGGCCTGGGAGTAGAAGAGCTGTTCACCCATTTGTTCAACCTTCTAACAGTCGCACAAGTTAGTACCTGAAATAAGGTGCTGAATTTGAATTTGAACGCTACCTGTCACACCTACTTGTGTCTCCTCAGTTTGTCAACCACGTTGGTAGGTTCTGCCCTACAAATGTGTGGTGATGACTCAGAAGGAAAAAGACAATTGGGGTGTTAAAAAAATTCAATATTTTGATTTTTATAATACAATTTTTTAAGGTTATTTAAAAGATAAAACAAATGCACATTTATATAAAATATTCAAAAGTGATAGAAAGTAATATTGCCTTTTCTCATGTGATATCATTGCAGTAGATGTGTGATGTACATTCTGTTTGTATGCTGGTCCAGTCTCATGTGAATCTTCTACATGCTTCATGAGTGTAGATGGAATTTCTCACACCCAAAGGTCTTTGATTCCCTGGCAGAGTTTGGCCAGTAGGTCACTGAGAGAGGTATCTCAGAAGCTGGTCCATGGAAACATTTCTTACTGGAATGAGGAGTTTGAAATGGAGCTTGAGGAAATGTTTCTGGCTTTCAGAAAAATATAGCTGAAAATTCATAAAACTGTATAGCATAAAACCAGCATAGAAATGCTTATAGTATTATGCCACGTATTTACTAAAAGTAGAAGATTTATGACAGCTGAGTAACAAAATCAACTCTCATTCATACTGAGAAATACAGACTGCACCATGACTATAACATTGGATCTAAAGGGCTAACTATTTTGCCTGTTATAGTAAATGTGCTATGATGCATCAGATCAGGACAGCAGTACCTAATATTTGTATGTATGCTGCTCCGGCATTGATTGTGTGAGGCCTCAAACTGGACTGTTTTAAAACTAACCTTTAAGCTAGCCATTTCTCTGGCAAAGTGCCAACTGCTATCTCTTGCTAAAGTTCTGTCTGCTAAGTAGAACATGCATATTGTACAGAATCTATCCATTCTTAATGAATGAGAAGATTCTAAAGTGCACTAACTGCTTATATTTCTGAATTTACTCTTGTTAATAAAATGGGAGCTCTTTGTAAGATCTGGTCCAAAAAGACGAAAGAAGTATCCTTCTAATGATCTGCTTTGTCACCTAAATCATCATCTTCTTCCACCTTGCTTATCTCCACCCCTATCTCTCCCCTCTACCAGTGGGACTTTAATCCATGCCTTTGCTACTTTGCAGTTCAACTTCTCTAAAGCTCTCCTACACAGCCTCCATTCAACCCTCATCAGGATGTACAGGGCTTGAGTGAAGTCTTTTGCTATTGACAGCCATCTCTGTTAAGGTGATTCCAAACAGCCAAGAGAACAAGTTATCTCGGTTTGTGAGCTCTGGGTCTCTTGTTCTGTGCTTTCAGTAGCCAAACTACCACCTTGAGGCTAGATGGCACCAATTATCTCTTCCTCTTTCCAAGATGGAAAGCTAACGAGGGCATCAGAGCAGAATAAGGCTCATTTCCATTCTATCCATCTTGACCTTTTTGAGAATGAAAGGGGATATAGTTCAACAGAATTAAGGAGAAAGAAGGGATTTCCAGAAGGCCAGTGGAGTGAGAAGGCAACTGTAGAAGTAGAGAGAGTTTGATGTGAACTAGAGTTAGTGAGTAATAGATTATATTTATTGACTAATCAATCATTAAAATATTGGCAGTTGTTTAACTGGTGGTTGTTTTTGCAAGTACTGACTGGACTGGTTAAATTAGTAGAAGCAGTGCAGGAAACTTCAGTGGCCTGACAAGAATATAGTGCTAGATACCTATGATGCAGATAAGGATGGCAACAGAGGGGATGGAAATCAGAAGCAAGACCAAAGCACTGTACTCACTACAGAATGAGCTCTTCTGGCAACTTGTGAGTTGCCGGATCTGTCACTATTGGCTCCAAGAAGGTGTATTTACCCTGTGGCAAAATACAACCCTCCCCACAATGAATGCTTATGGGTGTAACAATTGAGGGACACATGGCAGTCAGAAAGGTAATGCATGGACTCTGCCTGGTGCTTCTAGAGGCACCTTCCTGGTGCAGGCAGTCTCGAGTCCTCCTCTAACGAGATATCCCCACCCACTCACCGAAAATGCCCCACTGGACAACTTGGAAGATGACCAAAAGCTATCCAGGATTTTCTTCTATTTGGCAGGGCCATGAAAGCTCCATATAGGATAATGTCCCAACTTTGTAAGGCGCCCTTTTGCGAGCAGGACCCTTTTATTATCCCTGACTCAGATGAACCTGCGGGAAGCCAGCAAAGCATAAGTTCCCATTGTGCACTTAACTATCCCAACAACCTCAATTTATCAAGGTATTCTTCTGTAAGTACCATATAACAAAACTGTACAGTAACTTCATAAAATGGAGGCACGTATTGTTTTTCTCTGAGAAGTAGAACAGTTATGACTAGGTGTCCCAAATAGTCTGTTGCCTCCCAAGTGCTAGGGGGAAGGACATAACAGAGCGGGCGGAGAGGGAGCTTGAGCAGCCTGAAGTCAAGCTTCACAAGGACCTAGGGAAGAGGCAGATTTAAATACATCGGGATCCTTGTCCATCGGAGTCCAGAATGCCAACAGATGATTTTTTTATAGGGCTGAAGAGCTTGTAATTATTTTATTGGATAACATAGTCAAGAACTGTTGAAGGTCCTCAAATAAGGACAAATACATTTGAAAGACAATGAAGCTGAGATTTGAACTGAAAACACATTGGCTCGGGAAACAAATGCTTCGAAACATCTTGCAATATGGCCCTGTAATATTTTCTGTGGAAATTCTAGTCTCTGGATACAAATATTTCTTCAGGACAGTATTTGTAATCCAAATATGAAATTGAGAGTTCAATTGGAAATAAATGAGAAATTTTAACAGTTCTTGCAAAGCTCTCAAATTCACACCGCCACACTGAACCTGTTTCTCAGCTTATTTCACTCACACAATGTTTAAAAATAAGAAATATACCCTTCTGGCATGTAGAACCTGGTTTCTGCTCTCTCTCCCCAGCCTTGATGAACTTTCTTGTATCTTGGCTGAGAATAGTCTTGGGTGACCATTCAGCACCACCTTGTTGCTTAACCTAATGAACCCTTTGTCATCAGCACAGAAAGGGATCCAGGATCCACACAACATTGACCCTTCCACAAACCCAGACTCCAACTGAGGCAGGATCTGTTCAGCCAGTACAAACTAACCATATCACATGACCATAATCATATCACATGACAAGACTTTGGTTTGGTACATTTGATTGGTACATCCATCAGTACTTAAAAAAAAACATCTACACCATCAGAACCGTGGCATTAACAGAAAAATGCTGTGAACCTTTTGAGGAGATTTGTCCGACTCCATAACTTGACAATGGAATAGACTTCCACGGCCTGGATGGTGCAGTGGATAACCACAATGCTATTTCACCTATTTGATCAGGGAAGTGGAAAATGTCACACTAGTGCATTCAGGGATACTTTCCTGAGATTGGGGGTAAGGTTGAATGTTGTTGGGCAGAGTAGAGGAGGCAATTACCCAATATCTATCCACGATATGCCTGGATGGGAGTGTTTGATGCTGCCAC
Organism: Heptranchias perlo; assembly: GCF_035084215.1. Lineage (NCBI taxonomy): Eukaryota > Metazoa > Chordata > Chondrichthyes > Hexanchiformes > Hexanchidae > Heptranchias > Heptranchias perlo. The sequence goes on from NC_090334.1 coordinate 67,527,316, forward strand.
TGGATGTTTAGAAATAGAAAATGTTACGTTTCCCAGCACTAACATCCCTCACCTTAATGAGCACTAAAGGGCCAATTATCTGACTCTTTGCTCCCACTGGGGAGCTATTCTCACAGGAAGCGTGGGTCAAAGTCACAGGGCTACAATGTTATAGTCCCATCTCTGACCCACGTCCTCATCGAGCACAGCTTTCTGGCTAGGGATGAAGGATGGTGGAACTTACCCTAAAATTCACTAAAAAGCATATAAGTGACTGACTCAAATATTAAACAATGTCCAACAAGGCTCTGAAATTACTTTACATCTGTGTTTACCAGTGGGTTATAGCTTATGCTTTAGTGACACTGTTTGAAATTATTTTAAATGTTACAGTACATGCCTCAGCCCTTTGCTGCACTCCTGCCTGCTGACAATTATTTTCTTACAAACCGTTTTTTGTCTCCGTCAGCTTGTTCCTCTCCTGCATGCATTTGTGCTTCTTCAGGTACGTCCCTATTTCATGTTTTTTTTTTGCTGCTCTGCTTGCCTTTCCTGCTTCTCTTCCCTCCCCGCTGTTCCTCATTCTGCTTTCTCTTTGACTCAGCTTCTCGGTTGAAACAGTGGGACCTGTAAACACCCACTGAGGCCCCAACACCACTGACATCTGACAGACTGAGGCACCAGCGGTATCAGGCTAGCACCATTCCTCTTTCATGTAACGTTTCCTACATTACAACAGTGACTACACTTCAAAAGTACTTCATTGGCTGTAAAGCGCTTTGGGACATCCTGAGGTCATGCAAGTTCTTTCTTTCTTTCTTCTCTAGCACATGATAAAATTGGAAAAGGTTTATGCCAAGATTGATTGGGCTTAGCCACAATGCCCCTACGGTTGAATAGTCTGCTGATACTCACTGTCTAGCCTATAACTAAAGCACTGCCACTTGGGCAAGGTACCAGAGAGCTTCTGGTGTCTGTGGAACGATACCCCAGTATGAATCAGTACACTCAGAAGAGGAGGGGGGGGAGGGTCCAAGGAGCAATTAGGTGACCCAAATAGAGAAGGAAAAACAGCTAGCCCAGGGAGTAATGACCTGGCTCAGGGAGCAATGAGCGGGCCCAGGGAGTAATAGCTTGGCCCAGGGAGCAATGAGTGGGCCCAGGGAGTAATAACCTTGCCAGGGAGCAATGAGTGGGCCCAGGGAGCAATGAGCTGGCCCAGGGGGCAATGAGTGGGCACAGGGAGCAATGAACGGGCCCAGGGAACAATAACCTGGCTCAGGAAGCAATGAGCTGGCCCAGGGAACTATGACCTGGCTCAGGGGACAACGAGCTGGCTCAGGGAGCAACGAGCTGGCCCAGGGAGCAACGAGCTGGCCCAGGGAGCAACGAGCTGGCCCAGGGAGCAACGAGCTGGCTCAGGGAGCAATGAGCTGATCCAGAGAGCCAAGAGCTTGCCCGGGGAGTTATGAGTTTGTCCAGGGAGCCATGATCTGGACCAGGGAGCCACGAGCTGCAGCAGTCTAAGGGTTAAATTACAATAGCCTCATTATCATTGTGGTGATCGATTATCAGAGTGTTATAAACCTGCTGGTAAAAGTTACTCAGAACGTTGCATTTTAATTGCACTCTCTGTCAACCTCCGTGTAAAGATTTCCCTGCTGCAGGCATGACTAACAGCCATTCACAGTTTAACCTCTCTTTGTAAACTGTATTTGGCAGCTTTTTTTTTCTCGTTAGAATTTTTAAACAGTGGTTAATTTTTAGGTACAGTTCAGCGAACGGAACTCAGGATCTGAAAGCAATAATAAATTCAAAGTGGGAGCATATCATGCTTTGCTGTGCCAACAGTCCTTTTAGTGAGGCCTCATCTTGTGGTTGTAACAAGAGCTGGTGCTGCAAGCCTCACCCTGAATGAACAGACACCTTTTGATTATCATATCTTCCTATAAATTAAGAGGCAGTGTTATCCCTCAACAATGACAATGCAATAAGCCTCTCACAATTTTCAATCAATAGCATTTCATTTCTACTCCTGTCATTAGTATTGTTTTCATACAGCCGAGACCATAATAGACATTATAAAAAAAATTATTGATAGCGCAGGGTGAAAAGCTATCACTGTGTTTAATTTTTAGCTTTTAGATGCCAACCGCTAGCCACTCGAGCTTTGTCTCTATGTTTTATGGTTATATCTAAATCCCCGGCTAAAGTTACAATCTTGCATAATCACAGAGACGAACTTGCATTTATATAGTGCCTTATCATGTCCTCAGCATGCCCCAATGTTTTTCTACAACTAATGGATTACATTTGAAGTGCTCTCGCTGTCGTTATGTGCGCATAATTCTACATATCATGACTACTAATACGATTGAAGAATTAAAATAACACTTCCACCTATAGACTAAAATAATTTGTCCCTGCATTAGAGAGAACGGGAATTTTAAAAAGGGGACTCTTCACCCAGTCCTATTAGGAAACGGAACGATTGCTAGTCTTTTCTGATATCATTCAAAAGTCAGACGAGTTTGCGGTCACAGAGGTTCTCCCATGACCGAAGCCCACTTGATTTCATTTCAGACTATCTAACCCACACAGACAGCTGCCTCTGCTCCAGGCAACGGCCGCTACAGGCACCGTGCCACGGGCATGGGCACTCTTTGTTTGCCAGGCTACTGAGCCTAATAGAGATCAAACCAGGGGCTTTTCCCAAACGTGGCAGCTTCCTTTGACGACAGTGTTAAGGGATTTGGATATCGCATTTTGCATATGGGCACAAAGGTGTGCCAGTTTACGCCCATCTGGGCCCAAAATGGCGTAAATATTTTCACTGGAGAGAGGGCATTGTTGATATTTTTATTTGTGTAAAAAGGTTGGTCTGTGCTTTGTGCACACACAGCAGAACAGCTAATCCTGTGTTATGGGCCAGCAGGGTAAACTTTCTGTTCTTAACCTTTCATTAGAATTTCAGTTCTTATTTTTAAAACAAATACTTTTTTATTGCACCTAAGACATAATAAATGGTGATACAGGATGAAAAGGGTTGATTTTACCTGTATTTCGAGAATATTAAAATTACTTGTAAAGTAAATTCATTATTCGCTTCCTTATCACCTCTCCTCTTCCTTCTCCTCCGATGTTGTGGTTATTTTTATCACCTTCTTTTACTCCCCCACACACAGGATGCATCATGCCCTTTGTGCAGGCCTTTGTCAGTACAGCACTGTAACCGTGCTCATCAGTGGCCTACTTGACTTACCTCCCAGTAAAGAGCAGCCACACCACCATTTATTGCCTGGTCGAGATCATGAATTCACTGTGAGGGAAGATGTAGGCCCGAGTGAGTACCATAGCAATTGTAATATTTTAAGTTTCAAAACTTAAACAGTGGGTTAGAATGATAGTGTTGCAGTCTCAAAGCAGGCCTTTGGGCCAATCAAGTCTATGCCAGTGTTGTCTCCAAATGAGCCCTTAGTCTAATGCCACTCTTCTGCTCACTTAATGTTCTTCTTTTTCAAGTGACTATCTAATTTCCTTTAAAAGAATTTATGGGCTCTGCTTCAACAATGGTTTGCAGCAGAGAATTCCCTGTTCTAACCACTCTTGTTCGTATTGAATTTGCCTTCAAGGCAGGCATTTTCTAATCTGACAGGAAGTCAAAGTTTAAAGGACAATTGAGTGTTTGTGAACAGGAATATATTAATGTGGAATTTATTTTAATGATATTCCATGCCAGGTTATTGCCTGGACGGTTTTGGCCGCCATATTTTCAGTTGCTACAACTCTAATTTTGAAAATGGGCACTCCAATGGGGACTCCTCTGTTTTGTGTTGTTTGGAGAGGATGGAAGAACGATGAGAAGCAGGTTCGATTGAATCAGAAGCAGGCTACCTGAACTTAACCTTATTGTATACATTGGAATATCAGAGGAAAACTGCCTTGGTGTTTTCCACTTCACAAGGGAGGTAGTGATAGAGTTGTGTCACCTCTTCGAATCTGACCTCTACCTATCCTCCACCACAGGGGCGGCCCTGCCAGTAGCTATCAAGATCACCACAGTTCTACTTTTTTGGTTTGTTAGCTCATTCCAAGCTGCCACAGGAGACATCTTGAACATCAGGCCACCTGCAGTTCATAAATGTATCGAGCCGATCAATGAGACATTATTAGCCGGGGCAAAAAATGTCATCACTTTCCCATGGGCATACCAGCAACAAAATTGAGATGACTGTGCAATTTCTTTTTGGATGGCTGAATTCTCCAAGGTTCAGGGCATCATTGATGGCACCCATGTGTCCTGACAGACCCCTGTCCCCAATCTCAACGCCTTCATGAACTGCGACAGCTTCCACTCCATCAGTGTGCAGATCATCTTAGACCATGGAGACCAAGGTCATGCAAGAGAATGTTTAGTTGCCAGGCGGCAGTTATTTTCTCTTCATTTTAAGAATATAAGAACATAAGAAATAGGAGCAGGAATAGGCCATACGGTCCCTCGACCCTGCCCCACCATTCAATCAGATCATAGCTGATATTCGACCTCAACTCCACTTTCCCGCCCGATCCCCATATCCCTTGATTCCCCTAGAGTCCAAAAATCTATCTATTTCAGCCCTGAATATATTCAATGATTCAGCATCCACAGCCCTCTGGGGTAGAGAATTCCAAAGATTCACAACCCTCTGCAAGAAGAAATTCCTCCTCATCTCAGTCTTGAATGGCCGACCCCTTACCCTGCAACTATGCCTCCTAGTTCTAGACTCTCTAGCCAGGGGAAACAATCTCTCAGCATCTACCCTGTCGAGTCCCCTCATAATCTTACATGTTTCAATGAGATCGCATCTCAATGTTCTAAACTCCAGAGAGTATAGGCCCACTCTACTTCATAGGACAACCCTCTCATCCCAGGAATTAATCTAATGAACCTTCATCGCACTGCCTCTAAGACAAATATATCCTTCCCTAGATAAGGAGCCCAAAACTGTACGTAGTACTCCAGGTGAGGTCTCACTAAAGCCCTGCACAATTGTAGTAAGACTACCCTACTCCTGTACTCCAACCCACTTGCAATAAAGGCCAACATGCCATTTGCTTTCCTAATTGCCTGCTGTACCCGCATATTAACTTTTTGTGTTTCTTGTATGAGGACACCCAAGTCTCTCTGAACACCAACATTTAATAGTTTAAACAATATTCTGTTTTTTTATTCTTCCTACCAAAGTGAATAACCTCACATTTCCCCACATTATACTCTATCTGCCACCTTCTTGCCCACTCACTTAATCTGTCTATATCCTTTTGCAGACTCTTTGTGTCCTCCTCACTAATTACTTACCCACCTAGCTTTGTATCATCAGCAAACTTGGATACATTACACTCGGCCCCTTCATCTAAGTCTTCAATATAGATTAAGACAATCCACTACGCCATGCTTATTTAGATGGCTCCTCGATGATCAAGGCTAACCTCTACAGCCCTGGCTCCTGGCACCTCTGAAACAGCCATGAACAGAGTGCAAATATAATGAGGTCCATGCAACCACCAGGATTATTGTCGAACACACTATTGGTATCTTGAAGCAGCACTTCAGATACCTGGGCAGATCAGGGTATGTTACAGTACAGGCTGCTGGGGTCCTCGGGATCTTCATAGTCTGCCACAGCTTTGCCCTCCAAAGAGGCATAAACACAGCGCAAGTGATGGCGGAGAAGGTCACATTCCTCCAGCTACAAACAGAACAAGATAAGGAGCCGGAAGAGACTCCTGCTGAACCATTTTTGTAGGCAGTAACATGGCAGGTTCTCACTGGTGAGACCTTCAGCTGAGCAACTCAGTGCATGAACATCCCTTTCCACATGGGCACGATGCAGTGGCCAAATGTACCTAACACCAACACTGGCCTCTGCACTGCCCGATTACATGGATCTCATTCCTTTCATCTGCTATTACACCACACAAAAGAAAGATCTCTGGACACCGCTGACTTAAAGTGCCACCAAATACCTAATCCTGTCAGTGATTTGAGTATGCGCTTAGTGTTTTCTGACCCAATGCTTTCCCTTTGCTGACACTCTATGTTGTGTACCCTTTGGAACCTACCCTAGCGCTCGTTTAAGGTCCCCTCCCTCGCCCCAAGGAGTCCAGAGAAAGTGAGTGAGGTGACTTGGCCGCTGGGTGTTTTTGTGAGGGCTCAGCTCCGCCTGCCGCCTCAGTCAGGCTGTAACAGGGTGCAAGGAAACGTGCCCTTGTTAGTGGCCTGCATACTTTGCCCACCTACTTGATGCACTGTAAAGCTGGCTAGCCTTACCTTGCCAGACTTCCTGAGGCTAATAACTACTTTTTCCTCATCTGCTTCAAAGTCCTCTGGCTGTTGGGAGACTGCGTTTACAATGACTGCCACCTATTGACAAACAGCAGGTACATTTCTTCTCCGGAGGGTGCCCTGCAAGCCCGTCTTTGCTGAACTTCTTCCAAGATTACGCATCCGTCCTGCATCTATTTCTTCTCAGACCAGCAAGAATTACTTTTCCCCTTTAAATACCAGATGCAGCCTTTAAGACCGACAACTGAGCGCTATCTCCCACTCCCCAATCACAGTGAGCTCCTGCTGGCAGGCCCAATCTAGACTGGGGGCTCAGCGTGAATATGTAATGAGGCCAATCATTCGAGATTTAGGTAAATGTTTTGCCTGTCATTCCAAGGACTTGGTGCTTTAGGGCTTGGACTGGAAAATGGATCCTTATAGTATGGGAGCAAATAAACATTTGTGCCAATTAACCAAAGGGAGAGATCAAAGCCTATCGTTCAGTCAATGACGAGCGCATTATTTGGTACAGTCTGTAAATCCTTTGCCTGTCAGCACTGCTGGGTGTTAAATTGAGAACCATCACACGCTTTAACCTTTCGAGAACTGAAAGGTCCTTTCAGTTTTCACAATTCACACATCTTTTCTTTCAGATGACATCTGTGGAAATGAGTTTCCTTATTTTGGAATGATGAATATTATGGAGCAGAACTGGAGACACCCAGAGAACTATTCGAAAATTGTTCAGTTCACATGGTTCTTGGAATTAATACCCCTATCCCGTTATTGAAAGTGCAGTAATACACTCGGATGCAAATAGGATGCAAATAGCCACTTTGTTGCTGAATGTTGTGGGACAGGAAATGTGACACTTTACTCCACTCCCATACCCCTCGAGCTCCATTGGCTTCTTGTGCCCCTAGGGATGGAGCTCCAGATCCTAGTCACCCCCTTCAAATCCCTTCAGAGTTTTGCTGCACCCTATCTGTGTAAGCTTCAACCGCCCAATCCCAGTCTGTATCTTTCACACTGAGTCTGGTTTATACATGTACCCCATCCCTTGCATTTTATATTTTGAGATAGTTCTTTCTGTCACCACTCTCATGCCCTCTGAATGTTCATGCCCTCAGTGGCCGCTTGGTCAGTTGTCCTTGGGAGGAACTATTATTTAACAAAGCCCTCCTCACTTTGTTCCTGTTCTTCGGGTGGGGTGTTTGTATACAAACAAAAGTCCAGTCAGAGCCAAAAGATCAACTATTAAGCGCTCCTGTTTATTGGCTGATTGTTCATGAACATATTGAGGCCTGCACAATGAACACCTCAATTTCTGCGGAACGTTCCCATCCCTGCCAAAACTGCCCAAGGCACGCGCACCACTATACCACAAGAGAACCACGGAGTCGGCCATGGCTCAGTGGGTGGCACTCTCACCTTTGAGTCAGGAAAGTTGTGGGTTCAAACCCCACTTCAGAGACTTGAGCACATAATCCAGACTGACACTCCAGTGCAGTACTGAGGGAGTGCTGCACTGTTGGAGGTGCCGTCTTTCGTATGAGATGTTAAACCGAGACCCTGCCTGCCCTCTCAGGTGTTCGTAAAAGATTCCATGGAATTATTCAAAGAAGATCAGGGGAGTTCTCCCCAGTATCCTAGTCAATATTTATCCCTCAACCAACATCACTAAAAAACTGAATATTTAGTTATTATCACTTTGCTACTTGTGTGCAAATTGTCTGCCGTGTTTCCTACATGAACACAGTGACTGTGCTTTAAAGGTACTTCATTTGCTGCAAAACTTGGCATGTCCTGAGTTGCAAATCTTTCTTACTTTCTAAACGTTGCCCACTTACATACCCCGCTGTTGCTGAAATTCTTCAGACACACCGTCATTGCCCTGAGCACAGATTACTGGCCACCCCAGCTGCACTCTTTACAGACTTCAACCTACCCATAATTCTGCAACCCAAAACCTCTCTCACACAAGACAATGCACACCAACTACCCTGTACTTCTCAAACCCTACTGGCTTCCCGCACTCCTAGTAATGATTCTAGTCCACCTCTTCCAGTCCCTTCAGAGCCCTGTCCCACCCCATCTGTGTAATCTTCTCCCACCCAATCCCAGTCTGCATCTTTCATACTGACTCTGCTTTACTACTTGTTTTCCCCGCTCCTAGCACTCTAATTTTCAAGGCAGTTCATCTCACCACTCCCATGCCCGTTGAATATTCCTACTTTGCCTTGTTTGGCCTCTACTTGCCTTCAGGAACCTCCTTGAAACCTATCTCAGTGACTGGGCCTTCAGTGCCCCAAATCTCACTTCCTCCTTGATGTCCATTTGTTGTTAAGTGCTTTGAGATGTGCTTTATGTGATGCACTACTCCTACAAGTGTTGTTCTTGTTGAATGGGTGTCCACAATCTATGAACCCTAACTATAAGGTTATGATTATGGGCTTACGCCTGAAACGTTAAGATATCTTTTCTCTTTACAGATGTCAACAGAACTGCCATCTACTTCTAGCATTTCCTATTTTTTTAATTACAGGATTTTCAGCATTTGTATTGTTTTCCCTTGTTATTTATTCTAGCTATAAGAGTGCTTCAAGCTTCAAGCAGAGCCCAGGGATTAACGTGGAGATGCATCTCCTCCAAATCAGTCCAAAAGTTGGGATTTTTCTGAAGATCCAAGTATTTACTCAATTTGGATCAGAAAAACACATTTCTCCTCATTTCTCTTCTCAGACAATGTTGTTGGAGATACACCTTTAGCAAACAATCACTTGGAATCATAGAATCTTACAGCATAGAAGGAGGCCATTCAGCCCATTTTACCTGTGCCAGCTCTTTGAAAGAGCTATCCAATTTGTCTCACTCCCCTGCTCATTCCCTGTAGCCCTGCAAATTTTTCCTTTTCAAGTATACATCCAATTCCCTTTTGAAAGTTACTATTGACTCTGCTTCCACCATCCTTCCAGGCAGTGCATTCCAGATCATAACTTTTAAGGTTTAAGAAAGACCTTGAGAAGGAAGGCAAAATGGTGCAACAAAATGGAACACCAACACCCCACAAAGTTAAAGGTCTCAGCTTCAATACTTACCCCAACTCTGCTGAGTTCCTGATATCAACTGTGAAGGAAAAGCATTGCTAAATATCAAGTGGACTGTTTTAGATTCTGCCATATCTCCATATAAAGGACCAGAATCCTGACACAGCACTGTTTGAATTCTCAGTCCTGCTGTCCTGCATCAAGACGTCCATGTAAATAGGTATGGTTTTGTGTTGGAACCGTATGCTCCTGATGAAAATGAATTGCAATAGGGTTTTCATCTGTAGTGAACAGCCCCTAAAACATTTATCAAACAAATAAGATCCCATTTTATCATCTCAGCTCATTATAAATATAGGACAGATGTATTAAAATGAACAAAGTTTCAGAGCTCGCTTATGGCTCAGTGGTAGACGCAGAGACCTGGTGTGGTACTGAGCTATGTCAAGGTTTGATCCCTGGCCTCTACTGAGTTTGCTGGGTTAGTAGCTAGATTCTCACTAAGGAGCAGCTTTTGGTCAGTGAAAAGGAAAATCCTCCTTAATAAGTAGGTGGTAAACAAACTAAACTATGCCTGGGCTGGCTTAATGTTGTGCTTTTAAAACACTGCAGAGTGCCCTGCTGCTGTGGATTCCAATTACTGTCTGCAAATCTCTACCATGACAATCCTCTGAGGGCAGTGGTTATGTCACCTGGCAAGATGAGGGGTAGCAGGAACATGGCTCTGGAATGTCCTCAGGTACATTGGATCCCATGAAATGAAGGCCCCAGTGATACAGTCTTGCTGTCATCATACCTAGAAATTGCACAGCCAAATTCAATAAGGTGTTGCACCCTAGGCCGGGAAATGCTAACGTACCATTCACAAGGAATGGCTCAGGGCCTTCCATCCCATCTCCACTCAGATGATAGTAGAGTCAAGATCAATTCCCAATTCCTCCTTCCCTTTTCCTTCATTTATTCCATTTTTTTTAAAGCAGTGGTCATCCAAGAAATTCACTTTTTGAAGTCTTACCCATAGTGCAGCCATTTCACCAGTTCAGTTGTGAAAGAGTTAAGGGCAACCTGCACTGCCTTATTTTACCTCTAGGTGTCAGTGCTGGCTTTAAAATGAAGACTTTGGCCTCCTTCACAGCTCAGCAATCCGGCAGCAGTGTTTTCATCAGCAACTCCGTCAAGCATGGCTTGTCTTTTCTTTATTGTCTGGCTATAAATTGAGTTACTTATTTTTAAGGATAGTAAAATTGGATAAAAAAGATTTAATTTAACAACGTTACAAAAATATCAGGATTTTACAAGGTCTTAAAAATTACATTTAAATTACCATCGGGCTGTTTCTTGTGCAGTGACTGACAGCTATAGCAAGACAGTGAATAACCCAGTTTCCAACCTTTTTATCACATTCGCCCGAGAGTAAATCAGTTATTTTCTAATTTGCGATCCGATTCATTACAAATTTTATTGCGCTTAACTTGAAAATGGCCGTGAAAGGTGAAGAACTGTATTTAATCCTGAATTTAGGAAGCCGTGTGCTACAGTTAGAGTGTTCGAATCCAGAGCAGAATTCATGTGTCCATCATACTCACTGCAGTAAATAATAATGGACATCTGTCTGCACTATACTGGGTCTGAGGAGAGACACTTTCGAGTCCCTTGATCAGCCTGTTTCCCGAAGACTCCACGGGGTGGGGGGGATGATTTTTGCCTGGTAATTGCCCTGTTCACCCTGAAAGGTGGGGCACTGGGCAGATGCAAATTTAAACCGTCCACTGGCTGCCTGAGGTCTTGATTATCGAGCGGGCCTCGAAATGGACAGCCAGTGCTACCACCCGAAAATATTTAAATCGGGGTCCTAGGACTGTGCAACCTGTGCAATGTCTCGGGGCTCCAAGCCAGTCCAGGGCCCTGAGCAAATCCATGATAAGTATTTTGTATTAATGACTAGTAGAAGGTTAAGGGGTGATTTAATACAGGTGTTCAAAATTAAGAGGGGTTTTGATAGAGTAGATAGGGAGAAACTGTTTCCGCTGGCAGGAGAGTCAGTAACCAGAACACACAGATTTAAGATAATTGGCAAAAAAGCCAGGGGGTGAGATGAAGAGACATTTTTTCACGCAGTGAGTTGTTATGATCTGGAATGCACTGCCTGAAAGGACGGTGGAAGCAGATTCAATTGTAACTTTTAAAAGGGAATTGGATATATACATAAAAAGGAAAAATTTGCAGAGCTATGGGGAAAGAGCTGGGTAGTTTGACTAATTGGATAGTTCTTTCAAAGAGCCGGCACAGGCACAATGGGCCAAATGGCCTCCTTCTGTGCTGTATGATTCGATGATTCTATGAAAATGTTAGGGGCCCCAAACTGAACTTTTGCATGGGGCGCCGACAAGGCAAACGGTTCACGTATTTGTAAAATGGATTCACTTACACATGCATACAGAGTTGTTTCAAATGCAGCAATTGAAAAGCAGAGTTCTGCTGTCCAGTTTTCACAGATCAAAATGACCACCCCCCAAGATCGCTTAAGCCAGGTCAGTATTGAATTAAAGGAGCAAGAATGAAAGGTGTTATAGTTTATACGGTGAATCACAGGCCTTGCGTTCCAGTATAGACAATAAAGCTTGAGAACGGTAACTTAGTCCAGTCACAGAATCAGCAGCAAAAAGGATCTCTCTGTCAAAGAGGTAGCAAAAATGTGTTCGGCAAAACTTGTATTTCTTATGTTCTAAATGGCACATGTCAAGTGGAGAGGGTGCTACAAGATCACGAACAATATAACACTTTTCTCCATTGGTTCCTTTCCCTCTCCAAACAGAAACAGGACTTGACAAACACTTACGAAAATGATGTTCCTTTAAACGCACGTCACAGGAAACAAAGCATAAACTTGAGAGCAGAACAGGGAATGACAACTTACCTGTGCAATGAAGACTGAATGTTATCTCTAAATAAATTCAATGATCATTTCACCATTTCACTAGCAGAATGAAAGAAGGTCCCACTATATGCTGAATTGCTGATCTCAGCCAGGACAGCGCTGAGGGCACTGCAGTTTGCCTCATCGCTGCTGGACTAGGGAAAGGGAAAACAGCCATTCCCGATCGCTAGCAAACGATTGCTACTGGAAAGTGTGTGTATGTAAACATCAGAGGAAGGCGGGCCTCGGTTGTGGTGGGCCTCACAATCGCTCACAGTTTAGGCTCGTGCATGAAGAATGGTGACAAAGTCAAGGACGAGCCCGGGTGGTGCATGTTGAGGACATCATTTGACTGGATTAGAGTTGAACTATGAGGCTAATTACCTGATCGAGGAGCAGTTCCCACAGGGAGTCCAGGTTGGGAAATTGTGGACTGACAACCTCTGACATTCTGTCCATTTAAATTGATGACTGAAAATTAGGGACCATTGGCTCATGATTTCCTGACCAGGGCCCCCCCGCGATTGCTGCTGCTCGCTGAGAGTGTCTGATCAGGGGGAATCAGCTGACCACACCTGGGCTAACTATGACAGTTCATATTCCCCCCCCCCCTCTTCCTGAGTAATTGCAATACTATCTAGTACCTTTTATGTATAAACTATTTACTGGCCTCGCACCCACGTAACAGCGCAAGAGCTATTGTTATCAAGTAGGTAAAGGTGTTAGAAGTTTTCCAGGGTGAAAAAAAACATCAGCATATTAATTGAATATTATAGAGTGCACTATCAACTACCTGACTTCTATTTTTCCCGCCCACAAGCTGACCGTCTCTCATTTAGCGGCAGATTCTCATTTCTCCGTTGCCTACACTCTGCTTTATCTGAAGCACTGTGCTGTGCGTGTGTTGACTGGTGAGGATTATGGTGCCTCACTGTGAAGTAACAAATGAAACCAGTCAGTTCAAGACATTTACGGAACCCTTGGGTGAGCTAACAGAAACAGTTTACGGATTATTTTATTCACACACATAAACACGTCCATGTATTCAATAAGATTTCTCTCCCTCCTTCATTTTGCCTATGACACATACCAGTCCCTGACCAACAGTGTAGCTGGATGATTATATTCCTACAAATGCGACTGCTGCTCTTATGTTAACTGACAGGAGATGTGAGATCGATTTTTATTACTTTGTTCTCAGGATATGGGCAATGATGGCAAGGCCGGCATTTATTGCCCACCCCTCGATGCCTTGAGAAGGTGGTGGTGGGACTTCTGTAGCAACATTTTTTACAACTGAGTGGCTTTCTAGGCATAAAGAGTCAACCACGTAATGGGACTGGAGGCTAAAGCAGATAGGGAGTGGGGTTTCCCTTTCCTGAAGGACATTGATGAAGCAGTTGGGTTTCTACGACCATTTGGCAGTTTTTATGGTCGTTTTATCTGGTGTCGGCCCACCAATTACCAAATTTATTGCCACATATTGCCACGGTGTGATTTGAACTCACCACCTCTGGCTTACTTGTCCAGTACTGTAACACTAATGTACGTGGTGTGGATTAGGCTGCTCTCTGATTTTTTTTCACCTCCATCCCAAGTTAAATGCCTCCTCTCTGCATCCCAGCTGCACCTGGGAATTTACCGTGCAGGGAATCAGAAGGCAAACAGGCATCCTTTAAAGGCAAAGCATGACATGGCACACTGCCAGCACACTGCACCACCGGGTGCCCGTTCTTAAGCAATTATGGCTGGAGCAAGTGATTTGTTACAAGTCAGGTCCACTCAGAAGCCAGCATTTTCATTGCTTTCTACACTTGTTTAACAAAATGGTGACAATGAGGCTGCAAATTATGCTACATGCCATGTTGAAATTTGCAAGATACCACTCCACACTAAATGACTTGCCTTGGTTTTGGCATACTCAGTTCCTTCGAGTGAGCAACCGTTTTGTACCTCAGAAGAAGCCCTACATTGTGTCCTAACATTTGTGCAAGAACAAGTATACTCGGTAGTGAAGGACAGAACCGAAACGTTTGTGACAAGGATGTTGACCTAAAACCTTAAGCGACATAAATATTTCAGTTGGGGTTTACTTTTCAGTGCGCAGATGTGTCAAAAAGCACCAGTTACTCCACAGAAATGGGATAACTTTTGGCAGTTTCGATGTTGATCATGGAGAGTGAGTGCAGTTGGGTGAGTTAAAGAAAAGGATGCAGTTCAGCGAAAACGCACAGTGCAAGATGGGATACGGGGTGGGGGGGGGGGTGATTTTAAACCCCAAAAATGGGTGGGTTGGGGGCGGGTGGGAGTTGAAAATAGTTGCTTTTATGGGTCGCAACCGCAAAATTTTCGGACTTTGCATTCCCAGCGAGAAGCCTGTGCTTTTCCGCGCCGACGTTAAACCCGGAAATAAAGCCGGTTGCGGTCGCGATCCAAAAAACAACTATTTTCAACTCCCGCCCGCCCCCAGCCCACCTGTTCTTGGGGTTTAAAATCATCCCCGAGGTGTCAGTACGGGTGACACAATGGGAAAGGGTGCACAGTCCAGCGATCAATGGCACTCTGAAGTGATGATGATCTGATTAGGATCTGAAAAGTCCCAATCATTTCTGAGCTCCTGCCCCCTATATTTTATTGGTAACGTTGCACCGCAGATCAGTCCGGTTACAGGTCCGGTCAGCCTTGATGAAAAGAATTCTCTGGTCACACAGACAATTCGAATGGGTGCTCATGTGTGGTGTTTGACAAAGGTTTGCTGGCTGCAGCAGAGGCTTTGCTAACATGTCCGTAGCCCTGATTTTAACTCGGGGCATGCGTGCGGCGCAAGGAGGAAGCTCGGAGATATCGCGCTGGGCGAGGGGGAAGCTCGGAGATATCGCGCTGGGCGAGGGGGAAACTCGGAGGTACCACGCTGGCCGAGGGGGAAGCTCGGAGGTACCACGCTGGGCGAGGGGGAAGTTCGGAGGTACCACGCTGGCCGAGGGGGAAGCTCGGAGGTACCACGCTGGGCGAGGGGGAAGCTCGGAGGTACCACGCTGGGCGAGGGGGAAACTCGGAGATATCGCGCTGGGCGAGGGGGTAGCTCGGAGGTACCACGCTGGGCGAGGGGGAAACTCGGAGATATCGCGCTGGGCGAGGGGGAAGCTCGGAGGTACCACGCTGGGCGAGGGGGAAACTCGGAGGTACCACGCTGGGCGAGGGGGAAGCTCGGAGGTACCACGCTGGGCGAGGGGGAAACTCGGAGGTACCACGATAGGCAAGGGGGAAGCTCAGAAGCACCACGCTGGGCAAGGGGGAAACTCGGAGGTACCACGATAGGCAAGGGGGAAGCTCAGAGGTGCCACGCTGGGCGAGGGGGAAGCTCGGAGGTACCACGCTGGGCGAGGGGGAAACTCGGAGGTACTGCACTCGGGCCATTTTAACTCTGGGCCTCCTTTTAATTTGGGAATGACATGATAGCTGGCAGACGGGCAGGAAATTGCCCAGCAGCAGGCCACAGCCGGGGAGCCTAAGGGTACGGTCCCTGCCAAGGTAGGTGGCGAGAGGGAGGGCCCGAAGTTATCGTGGTCGCGGGAAAGGCAAAGGAAGCAAAGGGGCAGGGGAGACCCAAGGATTCCTTGTGGGACCCGAAGGAGCACTCGAGACCCCACAACAAAACAGTTTAAAAAATTAAAACAGCACCTCTTCTGGCCCTGGATCTAATTCACGGCAGCTTTCCCCAGCGCAGTCGGCACTGTGTGAGCTCACATAGCCCAGGGTTAAAATCGCGTCGGGGTCCAAGTGACATCATCAGACCCCGACTTTAGAACGTTGATGATGCCCTCACCTACCTGCGGCCCGAAACCCAGGGAGTAAAAATTGCGGCTGGCAAGAGTGCAGTGCCAAACGGGGAGGTGAGCACTCCACCCCCATTTTAACGCCTTCCCCATTCTAGTGGGTGCCGGGGGTTAAAATCAGGGCTTATCTGTGTACAACTAGCTCGTTCCAAGAACTTTAGGGGTCAAAATAAACGCCTCACTCAGGGTTTATCAGCCACATTATGTTGTGTGACTTTTAATAAGCACAATTCATACAATGAAGACAAAACACTTGCTTAAAGCAAGTGTCTGTTAAAGCCAGGGGACAGGCACGGAAGGGGACAGAAATACAAGGAGAAAATGGAAATGCAAAATAAAAACAGCAAGTACTGAAAACACAGAGATGCTGTGTGTTTCCTGCATTATCCAGTTCTTACTTTTAAAACCACGCACTTTTCACTCAAGCATTTGAGTAGTTTACAAGCTGTTGATCGCATGCCTCCGTATAGATACAGCTGCATATTGCAAACTCAGTGTCTGTGCGTACGGTTTTGTTAACCAAATTTTTCTTTAAATCAGTTATTTTAACCAAATTAGCAAACGGCTGCTCATTCAGGTCACAGATGTCAGATAGGATCTGTGATATTGCTAAGCAAATGAGTTATGTTATATAAAAACACACACACACACACACACACACACTGGTTATATTCAGTTGAAAGCTAATTTTGTCAAACTGTTAGCCGTTCTATCCCTCCACCAGTTGTATTTGCCGTTGATTGAGCTGTCCAGTTAACTGGAAATGGCAGACAGAGGAGGGAGGCCTGGTGTTAGCAGTGCATCTCCCAGGCCAGCTGGTGAGGGACTGAACCTGGGCCAGGTAATTATTGCCTATCACCGGGGCTGCGCACCCCCTGGGAGAAAGCCTTCCAAATGAAACGCTATCGGGGGGGTCAATCTGGCCTGCCACGTTGTGGAAAAGATAAATTCGGCTACAGCTGCAGTAATGATGGGAGGGAGGTCCAGGCAACGCTGCGATGTGACAGCTTGTTCCGGACAGATACCAATAGGGGTTTAAATAAGAGCAGGAGTCAGCAATCGGGGGACGTTATTGCATGTGACACTGGATTCGGGCCTGATTGTAGATGACATACAGTCAAGCCTCATTAACACGGATTCTGTTTGTTTCGTGAGTGAGAAGGATTTGAAAATAGAAAAACTTAAACCCGATAGAAACTGATCATATGTATTTTTCATTCATAGTGTTTGAAACAAAGCAGAATTTTCTGTTTACCCATGTCAGAATATTGCCACAAATAAACATCTTATTTATAACACTTTAAAGGAAAACTAACCCGAAAATTACGTTGTGTGATATTATCACAAGAGCACTTAACGAGTTCATATAAAATTAATTTTATAATGTAACATGATGTGAGAATAGCAGACAGAGAAATTTGATATAAGCATGCTAAGCATTGTACAATAATGTCACACAGCGTAATTTTCAGATTGGTATTCCTCAACTGGATTTCTTAGTCATGGAATCATAGAATCATACGGCACAGAAGGAGGCCATTCGGCCCATCGTGCCTGTGCCGGCTCTTTGAAAGAGCTATCCAATTAGTCCCACTCCCCCGCCCTTTCCCCAAATTTTTCCTTTTCCAGTATATATCCAATTTCTAATATTCGACCTTTAGGATTCTGCTAAATTAGAAAGTTTGTTATATTTTTAATTTAAAATTTATGATCAGTTGCCATTTTGTAAGGGAGTGAGTTAAGCAGACTTCAGCTACCCGTTCCCACCCATCCACAACACTACCCCATGTCGCAGGACGCCGATGGTAATCCGATAGGCCCGATAGGTTCACTGTCACAACTGTTACTTCAGTTGACTTGGGGGGAGGCAGAACCAGCCCGTCTTAGCGGAGCGCTGGGACAATGTTTAACAGTAAAGATAAAAGGATGAAGATGCAATGACCTCGTGGCTCCAAATGAGGTGAGCTATGAGTTGGTAGGTGTGGGTTTGCGACCACGGTTCCCCTTGACAAGGTGGCTCCCTATTGTGTGGTGGTGCCAAGTGCAGCTCAGATTCTTCTGCAATGCAAATAGAAAGAAAGAAGAAATGACTTGCATTTATACAATGCCTTGCACCACCTCAGGATGTGCTAAAGCACTTTACAGTCAATGAAGTAGTCACTGTTTTAGTGTAGGAAACCCTGCAGCCAAATTGCGCGCAGCAAAGTCTCACAAACAGCAGTGAGATAACGGGGAGGTTAACTAGTGTTGCGGGGGAGGGTTTAAACTAATTTGGTAAGGGGAGGGGAACCAAGACGTAGTACCAGAGAGGAGAGACAAGGTGCGTAGGAAACTAGCAGGGACAAATAGCAACAGAATAAAGAATAGTGTAGAAAGAGCAGGAATTAGATGGAGGAAAAAAGCAAAGCAGACTAAAATTGTGTTGGAATGCATGTCTGTTAATGCGAGGAGTGTTACAAATAAGGTTGAGGAGCTGCAGGCACAAGGTGCCACATGGGGTTATCATATAGTGGCTATAACGGAGACCTGGCTTAAACATGGGCCAGAATGGGAACTAAACATTCCTGGCTACAATGTATTCAGGAGGGATAGGGAAGGAAAAAAGCAAGGAGGGGAGATAGCAGTATTGATCAAGGATAATATTACAGTTCTACAGAGGGACAGTATACTAGAGGGTTCAAAGACTGAATCTATTTGGTTAGAGATAAGGAACAGAAAAGGAGCTCTTACATTGCTGGATGTTTACTACGGACCCCCAAATAGTGAGAAGGTGACGGAAAAGCAAATCTGTAGGAAAATTTCAGAGAAATGTAAACATAATAGAGCAGTAATAGTAGGGGACTTCAATTTCCCTAATATTATCTGGGGGAAAAAGAGTAAAGGGCAAGGAGGGTGAAGAATTCCTAAAATGTGTACATTAAAACTTTCTTAATCAGTATGTTTCTAGCCCAACGAGAAGGAAGCAGTGCTGGATCTAATTCTGGGGAATGAAGTAGAGTGTGTTTCAGTGTGAGAACATCTGGGTAATAGTGATCATAATATAATTAGGTTTAAAGTAGTTACAGAAAGGGACAAAGAAAAATCAAAGGGAGGAAGGAACCTGTTGTGGGGGGGGGGGGGGGGAGGGGAATTGTGTGAGCAAAACCCAGAAGAAAATTTAGCGCTTCGGAATGTCCGATTTCAACACGGCTGACTAATTATAATTTTACTTCCGGGTTTTGCGTCTCCAAGCTGCGACAACATGACACAATCTAAACTCCACTATTTAAAGGGTCAATGCAATAATGGAATTTGGAGGAGCTAGGAGGTTTTGTAAGCAGACAGTGAGAGTTAGGATCCATTCAGGATGAGCAAGGGCAGCACCAAAATTTAACGCTGCTTCCCTTGAGTTACCTGTTGCTCTCACCAAGAAGGCATGGTTGGAGATGGCTGAGGAGGTGAGCAGCAGGAGCATTGTATCCCGTTCTTGGGTACAGTGTAGGAAGTGCTTTAACTGGGTCAGGAAAGGTGAGAACAGTTGCTGATTCACATACATCCTGTGGTGTTCAACAACCCCCCCCCCCTCACTCTGTCTTGTCAAGTGTATTCCATCACATCATTCCTCACACCCTCTTAAATTTCAAGAGCAGTCATTGTTCACTTTTTATGCACTTCCTCACCTCCCCATCTTTTCCATCCACCACTGCCACTCAACCCAATCCTTATACAATGTGATGCATCTGTCTCATAGTCACCCTCACTGAATGCACTGCATCCATCAGGTGAGTACATGACCTTCAGTCACTCACAGTTCTTCCACCCCTTGTAGGATAAGAAAGGGCAAAACACAAGGGAGAGGGAGAGGACTGCAGGTTACCTGCCACAAATTGTACAGCTGACAGATGCGGAGGAGGAGGCCATGGGGATAAGTTCCTGGCAATCGGAGATGGAGAGACTGGGAACTCGCAGATGCCTGGGACAGAATGACAAATATCTTTGACACACATGTTGACTTTATTTCATCAATGACTGAACTATGAGAAGCCTGAGTACAGTGATTGGCAAGATTGTTACTTTGCCAGGACTAATTCATATCTGCTCCTTCTGTCTTCCAGGGCCTTCAGGCATACAGCAACAGTGTGTGGACATGCCTGATGATGATTTTTCAGAGGGTGCACCGTCACAGGATGTATTAGCAGGCACCAGCGCAAATACCCACACTTCGGTGGGTCCAGGTAGACAGTGAGTTGAGTTGTCACCTGGTGATTCACAATTCACAAGTGAGCACACGCAGACACTGGTGGCAAGGACAGCTGTGGAGAGTCCGCGACAGGGTGGGAGGGGCACTCCTCTCCAAGCTCTGCTTAGCTGGACACAGATGCTGAACCTCGGGGGCCATCGTTGAAAAGAAGAATGATAGAGGGACAGCAGCAAATTTGCGAGGTACTGACAGAAGTGTCAAGCACATTCCACAATAGCAGAGAGGATGGAGGAGTCCAGCTGCAACAGTGGTGGATTGGTGTCGCAAATAATTGTGAGAATGTCAGCCATGGAGAGAGTGGCAGCCTCCGTGGAGCTTCAAGCATGGCTCTCAAATCAGTCTATGCAGGCCATGACCATGGCCATGCAGGAGATGTCTGCCGCCTTAAACAGGATAACAGACACCTTATCCGTGGCCTTACAACACATCACTGATCTGCACCAAGCTGCTCCCCAGCAAAGAGGTAGGAGTGATTTGGCGCTGGCCCAGGAGAGAGACAATGACGAAAGGGGACATGGAAGTGGGAACTCCACTTAAAGTGCTCCCACTTCTCACCAGTTGCACTCTCCCCCCACCATTCCTCAGCCAGTACCTGCAATGTTGCCTCATCTCCCAATGGCCGAGTCTGCCCCTGCATAGGTGCAGATGGAGCCCTCAGGGGCTCCAAAACCGACAGCCAAAAGCATCTCAGCAGTCAAAGCAGGGATCTGAGCAGCCTGCCTCTACCTCTGCTGAAGCCACAGGGGATGCACCACGTGGAAGTGGTAGGAAGTGTAAAAGAAAGCAATTGTAATTCACCAAGGGTTTGCACATGGATGTTTGACAACACGTTATGTTGTAAAGTTTCCTTTTTTTATAATGGCACATAAAATTTAACAATTTGCACCATTTCCCTGTCTTGCCCATTATTGTGTCCCGAGTGTCGGCTCGCCCTTTCAGTTGCTTCATGAGGAATGTGAATACATGAAATGGTCTATTGGGGGATGTGCAATGGGTGTATGTTTGGTTGAAGGACTATTTTGTGCAAATTGAGGGGGGGGGGGGTTAGGATTTCATTCTTTATTTTTTCCAGTCTCACTGACCAACTGAACCTTCCAGCTATTAGGGCATCCTGGCATCCTGAGCAACAATGTATGTGGCTGGTCTGGTGAAGAGTACCTCATTTTTATATTGCTCCTCATCCTCCTCCTCCTCCTGCTCTTCAATGGTCTTGTCATCAGAAGATGATTGATGAACGCCTTGGTAATCCTCCACCTCTAGACCTCTCTGCTGCGCAATGTTGTGCAGGATGCAGTACACCACTGTGGTTCTGGAGATCCTCGCTAGTGAGTACTGAAGGGCACCACCAGACCTGTCCAGGCATCTGAAGCACATTATCAATATGCCGATAGCTTGTTCGATGACACATCTGGTGGTCATGTGGCTCTCATTGTAGCGCTCTTGTGCCTCATTGGTGGGGTTCCTCACAGGTGTCATGAGCCAAGTCTGAAGGGGGCAGCCTTTGTCTCCAACGAGCCAGCCCTTAAGTCTGTTTCCTGGTGCGAAGAGGTCAGGGATGTTGGACTGCCGCAGTATAAAAGCATCTTGGCAGCTCACAGGGAATTTGGCGCACACCTGCATGAACCTTTTCTTGTGGTCGCACACCAGCTGCACATTGATGGAATGAATCCATTGTGGTTGATACATACCCCTGGTTGATCAGGTGGTCCTCGTAATGCCACGTTTGTACAATCAATGGCACCCTGTACCTGTGGGAAGCCAGCCAGAGAAGCAAATCTGACTTCCCGCTCATTCTGGTTATTGTCGCCGTAGGGGAAGTTGGCATAAGTCGACGCCCTGAAAAACAACCCATCCGTCACCTGCCTTATACATTTATGTGCAGCCGACTGAGAGACCCTCGACATGCTGGTGGCGCCCTGGAAGGAGCCAGAGGCAAAGAAATTGAGGGCAATGGTGACTTTGACAGTGACTGGCAATGCGTGGCCACCAGGTCCAGCAGGGAGCAGCTCTTCTTCTAGAAGACTGCAGATTTCTGCAACCACCTGTCATGTCAATCTGAACCTGCGGTAGCAATATTCTTCAGATAGGTCAAGGAAGCTAACCCTCTGTACACCCTGTTACGTGGGTAGTGCCTCCTGCCACCTCGGCCCCTCTGTTGCTCTCCTCTCTGCTATTCTCCACACTGTTCTCCTCTCTGTTGTCCACCTCTCTGTTGTCCACCTCTCTCTTATCCACCTTCAGCTCCCACCACAGCATGGCCCTGTTGCCGTGGATGGTGATTGTCTTCCTCATCTGAAGTCCAATGGAAAGCAGCCATGGCACTGCCCCCATCCTGATGTTGCCTGTTTGAAAGCCTCCAAAGTTCTGCAACACGCCTCTCACCACAAGAACTCTCAGCAAAACGTTTGCCAGAAGGAACTGAGAAAGCAGCTATAAGCATACAGCCTTTATTCATATCGGGGAATCAATCGTTTAAACATCCCCATGAAGTGCCACTTAATGTCGTCTCCGTTTCACAGATGAGTCCGGGAAACCCATGCTGGTGGCGTTAATTTTAAATCCGTGGTAAAATCTCTTCAAATGCGCCTTATTAGCATTTTATAATGAGCGACCCGTCTCCAGCGAGCAGCTTACTTTCACGCACCAAAACACGCCTCTATTAAACCCAGAAGTGGGCACGTTGGAGGCGGCTTGAGGTCGAGTTTGAAATTTTGAAATTTTTATCTTCTCACCCACCCCCAACTCACCCATCCTTGGGGGTTAAAACTCCCCCCATTGTGTCTGTGTCAGCTCTTTTCCAGAACAATCCAAAACTAATCCCGCTGCCTCCTTCTTTTGAAGAACCTATCATCAAGGTGAAAGCACTGTTGAAAAAGCACTGACCTTGATAAATTTATGACCTAGCATTTGAGTTGAACAAAACTGACCTAATATTGTTGCACTGACTGTCTTAGCATTGAGCTGGGTTTGTGTCAGTGCCAAATTCTGCTCTTGCAAGAGCAACTGCAACTGTAATAAAAGAGCTTTATGATTTTGTAGAGGATTGCATCTGATCCCACCTGAAGATATTGGAAATCAGTTTATTTTTCATGGCAAATTCAACTTAGTATTTTTATTTTAATTTGTACAAGAATTAATTATTTTCCCTCTTTCTGTTGATCTAGCTACACCTTCCCCAAGCAGGTTTCTGTCACAGCCAGTTGTAATTTCCAAAATATTGGCCATGTTGCTTCAATTGGGATCATTGCAACCTGTCTGGATTTGACATTAGTAATCTTTGGATCAGTCTCTTGCCTCTGAATCAGAAGGTCATGGGTCCAAGCAATACTCCAGAACTTAAGTAAGCATCAGCCTTGACTTGGTGGCAGCATTCTCACCTTGGAATCAGAAGGTTGTGGGTTCAAGGCCCATTCCAGAGTCATGAGGGACTGCTTCACTGTCAGAGGTGCCACCTTTCAGATGAGATGTTAAAGCAAGGCCCCGACTGCACTCTTAGGTGGACATAATAGATCTCATGATACTATTTGAAGAGCAGGTGAAGTGTCCTGGCTAACATTTAACCAACATCACTATTTACCTCATTGTTGTTTGTGCAAATTGGTTGTCATGTTTTCCTACAAAACAACACTGACTACACTTCAAAAGTAATTAGTTGGCTGTAATGCACTTAGAGACATCCTGAGGACATGAAAGGTGCTATATAAATGCAAGTTTTATTTCATTCTTACAGCCTTCGCTTATATAACCACAAGGAGTAGGATTAAATCATTCTGGACAAAGACTGCAGTGAGAAACCTGAGGTAAAATATCCAACCTCCACACCTTGCAGCCTCTGCGTAGTTTATTTTTGAACATGTTTCAACAAAAGACGGACAGAGACATTACACCACTGCACTATGGGCTGTACAGAGCAGCTCAGGGTGATATGTCTCTATGGTTTTGGACAGTCAGTGTTTTTTTGTTAAATAGTCTATCTGTAAATTTCTAAAATGTAAACAAGGCACAAAAAATATGAACCCAGAAATCTCAGTGATCCGCAATGGACTCCAAGCAGGGTGGGACTTGCCTTTGCCCCTTAGTTAGCGACTCTGACCCATATCTCAAGGTTAGTGGCATTTAAATATTTTGGGTAGGCAAAATACTTGTTTCTTTTACATTAAGTACATGTTTCAGTTCTCTCCACAAGTACCTATCCCCAACTAAGTGCAGGATGAGCAGGTAGCCTACCCCAATTCCTCAGCCTACACCACTCTAACCTATGGCTAGGGGGTATGGGAAAGTAGGCTTTCAATCTTTCAATTTTTCATCAAACAAGTTTCCTAAAATCTATGTGATACTTCAGTGCAAATCACCGGTTCCTCTCAACTTCACCGAACTACAGGATCCTAGGTAAAAATTTCATGCCACAGAAAAATGTACCACCCTTACCCATGTCTACGTACCGAATAAATGATCAAAATGGGTGCTGTGTATTTGGTATACTTGGAATCAGAATTAATGGTTAACTCACCATTTTGTCGCTTGTGATAAATGGAGCCAGACCCTTGGTGGACCCTGCCAATAACACAGCAATATTCTCAGATGGGACTGATGAAAAGGGTCCATGTATCACAGTTGTGGTCAGATTTACGAATAATGAACAAGCACTCAACTGTGGTATTGTATTGACTGCTGAGTGCAAAGCAGCAAAGTAACAGGTTGAAATATGAAACAGAGACTGTAATGAAAAATAGTCTCACAGTGTGCACTATATGAAGATCCGTTCTCGTACTATACAGAGCTCTACTTAGACCCCATCTGGAGTATCTTAGTATCGTTGTAGGAGGAGGCCATTCTGCCCATCATGCCTGTGCAGGCTCTTTGACAGAGCTATCCAATTAATCCCATTCCCCTGCTCTTTCCCCATAGCCATGTGAATTTTTACACTTCAAGTATTATCCAATTTCCTTTTGAAATTTACTATTGAATCTGCTTCCACCACCCTTTCAGGCAGTACATTCCAGATCATTACAACACGCTGCAAAAAAATAAATTTCCTCATGTTGCCACTGGCTCTTTTGCCGATCACCTTAAATCTGTGTCCTCTGATCAGTGATCCTTCTGCCACTGGAAACAATTTCTCCTTATTTACTCTGTCAAAACCGTTCATGATTTTGAACACCTCTGTCAAATCTCCCCTTAACCTTCTCTGTTCTAAGGAGAACAATCCCAGCTTCTCCAGTCTCTCCACATAACTGAAGTCTCTCATCCCTGGCACCATTCTAGTAAATCAAAAGCAAAATACTGCAGATGCTGGAAATCTGAAATAAAAACAGAAAATGCTGGAAATACTTAGCAAGTCAGGTAGCATCTGTGGAGAAAGAAACAGAGTTAACATTTCAGGTCGATGACTCTTTGTCAGAACTCGGAACCAATCTAGTAAATCTCTTCAGCGCCCTCTCTAAAGCTTTGTCATCCTTCCTAAAGTGTGATGCCCAAAATTGAACATAATACTCAAGCTGAGGCCTAACCAGTGTTTTATAAAGGTTTAGCATAACTTCCTTGTTTATGTACTCTAAGCCTCTATTAATAAAGCCCAGGATCCCATATGCTTTTTAACAACCTTCTCAACTTGTCCTACCATTTTCAAAGATTTTTGTACGTGCACCCCCTGGTCTCTCTGTTCCTGCACCCCCTTTAAAATTGTACCCTCTCCTCATTCTTCCTACCAAAATGCATCACTTCACATTTCTCTGTGTTAAATTTCATCTGCCACATGTCTGCCCATTTCTGTCTATGTCCTCCTAAAGTCTGTTACTATCCTGCACATTATTTACTACATTTCCGAGTATCATGTCATCCGCAAACTTTGAAATTATACCCTCTATACCAAAGTAATATATATCAAAAAAAGCAGTGGTCCTAATACTGACCCCAGGGGAACACCACTGTATAATTCCCTCCAGTCTGAAAAACAACCGTTCACCACTACTCTCTGCTTTCTGTCCCCTAGCCAATTTTGTATCCAAGTTGCCCCTGTCCCTTTAATTCCATGGGCTTTAATTTTGCTAACAAGTCTATTATGTGGTATTTTATCAAATGCCTTTTGAAAGTCCATATACACAATATCAACCGCACTACCCTCATCAACCCTTTTTGTTACTTCATCAAAGAACTCAATCAAGTTAGTCAAACACAATTTTCCTTTAACAAATCTGTGCTAACTTTCATTTATTAGCCCATACTTTTCCAAGTGCCAATTTATTTTGTCCCGGATTATTGTCTCTAAAAGTTTCCCCACCATTGACGTTAGGCTGACTGGCCTGTAATTGCTGGGTTTATCCCTCTCCCCTTTTTTGAACAGAGGTGTAACATTTGCAATCCTCCAGTCTTCAGGCACCATCCCCATATCTAAGGAGGATGGAAGGTTGTGGTCAGAGCCTCCACAATTTCCACCCTTATTCCCCTCAGTAGCCTAGGATGCATCCCATCTGGACCGGGCGACTTTTCTACTTCGAGTACTGTCAATCTTTTAAGTACCTCCTCTTCATCTATTTTTATCCTGTCCAATATCACTATTACCTCCTCCTTTACTGCTACCATGGAGTACTGCATTCAGTTCTAGGCACTGCACCTCAGGAAGGATATTTTGGCCTTGGAGGACGTTCAGTGAAGATTCACTAGAATGATACCGGGGCTAAAATGGTTAAGTTATGAGGACAGGTTGCATAGACTAGGCTTGTATTCACTTTAAGGGGTGATATAATTGAGGTCTTTAAGATGATAAAAGCATTTGATAGGGTAGATAGAGGTAAACTATTTTATCTGGTGGGAAAGTCCAGAACAAGGGGGCGTAACTTTAAAATTAGAGCTGGGCCATTCAGGAGTGATGTCAGAAAGCACTTCTTCACGCAAAGGGTAGTGGAAATCTGGAACTCTCTCCCCCAAAAGGCTGTTGAGGCTGGGGGTCAATTGAAATTTTCAAAACAGAGATTGATAGATTTTTGCTAGGTAAGTGTATTAAGGTTACGGAACCAAGGTGGGTAGATGGAGTTAAGATACAGATCAGCCATGATCTAACTGAATGGCGGTACAGGCTCGAGGGGCTGAATGGCCTAATCCTGTTCCTATGTTCCTGTAATTTCATTGCTTTCCTGTATTAAACGAGAGGAGAACATTCAATGGAATTCAAAACCTACGACGGGATCCAAATATTCCTCGTAATTTTTTATAAATTGGTTAAGATCTATTTTATTAATTATTATTTAGCTATTTTCATTTTTGGGAAATCTTTGTGAAAGTCTGGAACCATAGAACAGGACACCACCAACTAGTCCATGCCCGGGTGGCCCCGGGGAAGGTGCATACAGTACACTTGAGGCCTTCTGCGACCAGTGGGCATTGCATGGAATAGAATGTTTAATGGACACATGCAATAATATTATAATTTTGTTTTCTAAGTTTCCTTTTGGGTCTGTTGAAATTGGACTTTATGTGGTTATTTTAACGTAACCCGCCAGACGGGAAACTGACTAGATCGTGTCGGAAGCTGGTTGTACACGCCATCTGATTTTGCTCTCCATTGACTTGAACGGAGAGTATAATCGCATAGGGTATAATTCCGACTTTTAACCTGATCCGTTCAGTTTCACGCGGGCAGGTTAGGTTAAAATTGCTCCCATATGTTTCAATTCTTTTATTAATTGTGCTTCCTTAAAACAAAGGGGCATGTACAAATTTGTTTCTTTGTTAATGAGACTGGGGCAACGCAGTGTCATCTTTATGGATCAATTAAAAAAGGCAACTGGCCCTCTTATGATTCAGGAAAATGACTCCCAGTAGAAGGTCTGTTAGATCAGATGGTATTACAAAAACTATTGCTTCAATAGGGTGATTAGATTCAACTGACAATTGTTCAACACTTTAAGCACCTTATGAATATTCAATAGTTATTGATACCAGAAATCTTACCCACTTCTTTTTAAAGGGATTATTTTTATGGAATGGCTTAGACCACAAGATCACAAGTTACTTATGGATGAGGAAGGCCATTCAGCCCATCATAATTACAATCTTATATCATGAGATCAACTCCTTTCCAGGTTGGTAAAGCCCAAGTTTCTTCATTCTTTCCTCATTACTCAGACCTTCAAGACAAAGATTATCTGGCACTTCTTTGAACTTCCTCCAATGCTTAAATGTTTCTCATGCGTCTCAGTGACAAGAACTAGACACAGCACTCAAGGGTGTCCCAATGCAACTTGCCGGATTAAGGCTAGCCAATATCAGGCCGTCCCAGCCGGCAGTACAGTAAGTGCGGTGGGTAGGCGGGGGGGAGGGTGGAGATCGCTGAGGGGTGGGGTGACCCATGGTGGCGGCCGACCAGATTATTTTTGCTCCTCCTGGTCCCACAACAATAATTTCAAACTGGGCATCTTCCCCTCTATCGCCTGTGGAGCTGATCGGAGAGTGCACAACACATGCTTAATTCTCTCCTAAAATAGCAATCGGGATCCTATGTATTTCATAAAAGGGGCTTACTGCTTGATACAGGCAGGTGCTTCAGCCGCCCTGTGGTAGGCCCCTTTCAAAATGGAAGCCGGCAATCGTCGGGGTTAGCAGGCAGAAAGGCTACCAACCCCGTTTTTAGGTCTTTATTACCCTGTTAACAACAATTTTCCCAAGTGAAAATCAGTCCTTAAGTGAGATCTGACAAAGCACTATACAGTTTGGTCATGACTTCCTTTGGCTCATATTCTACTGTTTTAGCTATGTAGCTCAACATCCTATTGGGTTTACTAATTGTTGATTTGCATTGGTTGGATATGTTGAGCATCAATTCTATTAAGATTCCTAGGTCTTTTTCAACTTCATCCTTAGCTATTTCAACATCATTCATGGAGAATGTACATTGCCTATTTTTCCTTCCTTCCTATATTTATATTTGAAGAATATTCCTCCCTCAAACCCCAATAACCCCTCAAAAAGTAAGTGCTCATTTACCTCTTTATTGTTTGTCAGATCCTGCAGCAGTCAAAATGGCTACCACATTGTCTACACAACAACGAATGTACTTCAAAAAGTAATTTATTGTCTGTGAAACACTGAGATATTTCTGCAAGGCATGATAGAAATGTTATATAAATGTAAGTCTTTCTTTTGTATAGGACACACACTGCACCTGTAGACCAAATAATGTAGAATGTGCTCTGCGGTAGAGAAATGAATTATTGGCTGAATTGTGGGGAATTCACACTACCATCTAAGTCACAATGTCATTCAAGTCCAATCAAAAGAAATTTGCTGATCGTGGATGCTTGTGTCAAAAATCTGACAGCTGCCTTTAACTCCTAACTCACCTCAAAGAGAGAGACAACGTCAATATTACTGACCTCACATGTTCTGATTCCTAGCAACCCAGCAGATGTTACCTCAACATTTCTTACTGGTTCTTTTATTCTTCTTGTTTGGCATCAAGCTGATGGAGATAGAGATAGTTTATTTAAAATTTTAACTTCTTGAGGAGGCTGGGAAGGGAAAACATTCTCTCCTTTAAATAAATGTTCATTAATAAAACATTTGTAAAACTTGTTGAGTGCGGCATGGGCTATTTGAAAGTGTTGTTCTCAATGGCTGCACAACAAGAACTATTCAGTGTACTTCTTGCAGTGGTAAAGCGAGGAGGCATCTTACATTAACACTCCACATGTAACAAACTATCTCAGGTCACTTTGCAATGAACTCCAAGAAAAAAAGTAAGGAATCTGATTAGATTGTCAGACTGCCTGTGTGACCTTGTTTACTCTTTATAATGGTTATTCTGCTGCAACAAAAATAGAGGTTTTTTTTACAGTTTTAGCTGAGTTTTGGCTCCTCTAAATTAGCCACGGTACCTAAGGAGTTAAAAACCAGCTACATTCACAAAATTCACATCTCAGCATAACGCAATACAATGTTGTAATGATTTGGTTGTTGCTAACAGTTTGCTTGAGGAAGGAGCCAAGCCAAACAATTCAAACACAAACATGCTATGTGATTCGTTCAGACCAAGCTTTTGAGAAAATTCAACTTTTTGAATTGAATACACACTATGCAAACCAAGCCCGGCTCGGGTTACAGTTATCAGCTTACTCCTTTTAAAATCGTTCATACAGCAATTTTCAGAGTTATTCGCTCAGAAACTTTCAAAGCGTTAGCTAGTCATATACTCCCAATATCAAAGGAACAACTATGCGAATAAAAGTTAATTATAATTTATAGTGTGGTATGGAAATTCCAATCCAATTACTATCTTCCTGATGCAAAGAACTAGCATTGTCTAATTCTTTGGTATTATATCACTGCTATTTATCTGCTTGTTTATTTACTGTTCAATAAATTAGTTTGTCAGTAAAAGCTTAAAACAAGGTCAATTGATGTGTACTTTCCAGTGTTCCTAACATGAGTGGATAATAGACATGTTGGGAGAATGTATGGTACTCTTCCAACTGGAAATTCATATTTCTGAAAAACAGGAGACACTAGCCACATTTAAATGCATACTTTAAGCATTGTCATGTGCATTTAAATCCACCACGGAAATATTCCTGCATCACCCGACTATCACGAAAACAGATGTCATAGAAACCAACGAGTGGGGACATCAAAAGAAAAAATATGAACATGGAAATCTGAAATAAAACCAAAAATCCACTGCTATCCAATCAGCATGTAACAGAAAAAATATAGGTTAACAATTCAGGTGGGACTTTTCATTGGAGCTGACATGGTCAGGCAGGAGAGTTCAATCATGAATTGGACTAAAATAAAAAGGCGAAAATAATAGGCAGAGGTAAACAATATGAGCCTGGGACTTTCCTCCGTCATTGCGCCAGGAAACCAACATAATCTAAAAGGAAGAAAGATGTGCATTTATATAGCACCTTTCACAGCCTCAGGACGTCCTAAAGCTCTTTACAGCCAATGAAGTACTTTTGAAGTGTAGACACTGTTGTAATGTAGGAAACATGGCAGCTAATTTGCGCAAAGCGAGGTCCCACAAACAGCAATGTGATAATGACCAGATCATCCGTTTTTGTGATGTTGGTTGAAAGATAAATATTGGTCAGGACATCAGGGAGAACTCACCTGCTCTTCTTTGAAATAGTGCCATGGGATCTTTTACATCCACCTCCAGTAATGCAGCACTCCGTCCGTACTGCACTGAAGAATCAGCCTAGATTTTATGCTCAAATCTTTGGAGTGGGACTTGAACCCGCAACCTTCTGACTCAGTGGCAAGGGTGCTACCACTGAGCCATGGCTGACACCTAATCTGGGTAGTTTGCACCCATTGCAATGCTGAGCGCCTGTGCAACCTTGGTGTTCATCGTTACTAAGGGCCTTTGGGGATTTAAATTTTAAAAGGCCAGTTGACAATTGCTGTAGGGAAACCAGCAAATCTGAACTTGAGGCACTTATGAAAAAAAGAAAATTCTTCATTGCTGGGCTAGGTCCCCTTCTGTTCCACCAAGATTTCACAGCAATCCATTCCCCACCCCCCATCCCCCCACCCCCACCCCCCATCCCCCCAGCCAAAGTAGGCATCCCAGCCGCACTGCAAATGGCGCTGGCACCCACCCAAGATATTTAAATACCATTAACACTGGGTAATAAGTTGGGGTCAGGGGCACAGACAAAAGGCGGACAAACATTCAGTCCAGCACATGAGCTGCCCCTAAAATGGATCCAGCAGAATTTGAACCCCATGCTAATTACTCTTACAAACAGGCAGTTAATGGGTTTAAAACTAGACTGTAAATGGATTTTAAAATGTTGGAGAGAAGTATTAAGTACTAGATACTAAGCAAAGATTGTCTTAATCAGACTGTGAATAGGTACATATACAAACTAAATCAGCAAAAAAACTGGGTATGTACATGCTTACCCACCTTTAAAACTAGCTGAATCCTATTAACTGATAAAACTGCACTAAATCATGGGATCAACAGCTGTAAATTCAAAATAACATCATCCCCTTCTTCATTAGCTCTTCAAGGCATTAAGCTAACATTTTTTAAAAATTTGGATCAATACAAAGCAAGTTAAACCTAAGGCAGCATTGTGCATTACAGCAGTATTTTGTGTATGTGAGACTAAGCAATGTGTGTGGGAAAAAGCCCAAACTGGTACTGCCGTTTTGATTTAAAGTGTAAAAACACTGGGATTCAAACTGAACTGAAACTTGGGTTTTTTACAGATATAACCAAACTAGCCCAGTACAGATCACTGTGGTGCAGAATCAGATTCTCCCTTCATCCCTGTTCACATCATGTACAAATTGGTATCAACTTTGAATTTGCAGAGTTACTGTAAGTGGGGGTTTCTGACACGGCGCAGCATCAGCACTGCAGTAAGTCACTGTATCGCATTAATCCTTTTTCTTTTATTTGGAATAGAACCTGTGAACAGCTTGCTTGTGCTGCTTTCGTTCAAACAGTAAATCAACACCACTCCATTAGCAGCACTGGGAGCAGCTGAAACGTCCCCAAGCCTGTATCGGTGATGTCTTCATCTGTAACCCAACTAGACATGTGCTCCTGGCAGCTTCAGAGGTGACAACAAATCCAATTAGCTTCCCTCCATGCTGCAAATGCAGCCAGGATCGGCGTGACAATCCCGGTTACTGCACTGCGCTGCACAGCGGGGTACAGTCTCTGCAAAGCTACCTTCGCCACCTCGTGGATTGACTTCAGCAAACAATGCTAGCTCATGGAAGGGACCCTAATTGTTTGAGGAGAAACGGCAGCATGTCACTGACATCACGAAAATCCGGGAGACAAATGAATTACCTGTGTGCTTTAGAACTGTATTCATTTACTTAACTGAAGTTGCCTTTGAAATATTGGTAGGCAAATTTCAGATGAATATATACAATATCAGTCATGCTGCAGTTAAGAGAGATTGCTTTTTGTAATACTGTAACACCTATTATGCAGTGCAATATGTATATAATGACTATATCCAGGTCCTACTGATGCCAATATTATCGTCATTACTCTTTGACTTATCTCTACTATGCTCAGATGGCTGACGCATAACTGTAAGAAGAGTCCAAAACAAATGTTATTTTTAAACAAACAGCATAAAGTCGTAGGTAGTGAGTCGAAAGCGGTAATTCAATATCAGGGATTCTGCTGTTGTTCATAAACTTCTCAAGCAACATCAGTATGGCTTGATTGAATAACTGCCTTGTAATTCACTGCACCCTCTATTATTCTGCATGTACAATATGGAGTGCTGTATTTCAGACTCCTCTTTTTAGTCTAATTTGTTGCGTTTTGATGCAAATCAAAAAAATAAGCAAAATAAATCCTTGAAGGCAGGATGGAGACGGGTTTTATGATATTTGAATTTGCAGCTGAGTTTTTCAGTAACAATAAGGAATTCAGTGCATTAAATAGGAGATATGTTTTATATTACAGTTTCTATTCATTTTACAGATATACTTATTGTGAAGTCACTCATGTAACTGTAGGTAGCACAAATTCTTTCAGTGAAAAATGAATTACATTCGCACTGTTTATTCTACCAAAAAAAATACTAAGTTCCAAATAGTTACTGCAGGTGTAATTTGTAAAGTTTGTCAAACATTTGCTGCTGTGAAATCATTAAAAAAAAGTTGATTTTTACTTTAATAAACACAGATACTGTTGTACATTTCCAATAGTTTCTGTTTTTATTTCCGATCTCCAGCATTTACACTTTTTCCTTTCTGTTTCTTATGTTACAAATGCCCCCACTTACAATAAACCCACTTACTTTGAATCATTGCCAAAAATGCACATATTTGAATGTCCTGAATTAAGTGCAATGTAATTCCATGTAAATACTGCAAGCATTTAATGAATGGATTACATTTACAATCATCAAACAATCCCAACAACGGTTAGGATGCTGAGCTCTCCACTAAGCAACAGGAATGTACTTATTCATGAAGAAAGAACTTGCATTTAAATGGTATTTTTCACGACCTCAGTGCTTCCAGCCAATGAATCTCCTACACTTGGCTTAAATGGGCGTGGGGGTGGGGGGAGAGAGTACCTGAATTGTTGCTGATGTCTCTGGATATCTGAATTATTGCTGATATGCTGATATCCCCGAGTACCTGAATTGTTGCTGTTGTCCCCGACTTCAGAAATTGTTGCTGATGTCTCTGGATATCTGAATTGTTGCTGATATCCCCGAGTCCTGAATTGTTGCTGATGTGCCCGAGTCCTGAATTGTTGCTGATGTCCCCGACTACTGGAATTGTTGCTGATGTCCCCGAATACCTGAATTGTTGCTGATATCCCCGAGTACCTGAATTGTTGCTGTTGTCCCCGACTTCAGAAATTGTTGCTGATGTCTCTGGATATCTGAATTGTTGCTGATATCCCCGAGTCCTGAAATATTGCTGATATCCCCGAGTCCTGAATTGTTGCTGATGTCCCCGACTACTGGAATTGTTGCTGATGTCCCCGAATACTAGAATTGTTGCTGATGTCCTCGAATACTGGAATTGTTGCTGATGTCCCCGAATATCTGAATTGTTGCTGATGTCCCCGACTACCTGAATTGTTGCTGATGTCCCCGACTACCGGAATTGTTGCTGATGTCCCCGAGTACCTGAATTGTGCCATGTACCTGAATTGATGTTGATATCCCCAGGTACCTGAATTGATGCTGATATCCCCAGGTACCTGAATTGGTGCTGATATCCCCAGGTACCTGAATTGATGCTGATATCCCCAGGTACCTGAATTGCTGTTGATGTTCCCAGGTACCTGAATTGATGCTGATATCCCCAAGTACCTGAATTGCTATTGATATCCCCAGGTACCTGAATTGCTTTTGATTTTCGTGGGTACCTGAATTGCTGTTGATGTTCCCAGGTACCTGAATTGCTGTTGATCTTCCCAGGTACCTGATTTGCTGTTGATATCCCCAGGTACCTGATTTGCTGTTGATATCCCCAGGTATCTGAATTGCTGTTCATGTTCCCAGGTACCTGATTTGCTGTTGATCTTCCCAGGTACCTGAATTGCTGTTGATATCCCAGGTACCTGATTTGCTGTTGATATCCCCAAGTACCTGAATTGCTGTTGATGTTCCCAGGTACCTGAATTGATGCTGATATCCCCAGGTACCTGAATTGATGTTGATATCCCCAGGTACCTGAATTGATGCTGATATCCCCAGGTACCTGAATTGATGCTGATATCCCCAGGTACCTGAATTGATGTTGATATCCCCACGTACCTGAATTGATGTTGATATCCCCAGGTATCTGAATTGCTGTTCATGTTCCCAGGTACCTGAATTGATGTTGATATCCCCATGTACCTGAATTGATGCTGATATCCCCAGGTACCTGAATTGATGTTGATATCCCCAGGTACCTGAATTGATGCTGATATCCCCAGGTACCTGAATTGATGTTGATATCCCCATGTACCTGAATTGATGCTGATATCCCCAGGTACCTGAATTGATGTTGATATCCCCAGGTACCTGAATTGATGCTGATATCCCCAGGTACCTGAATTGATGCTGATATCCCCAGGTACCTGAATTGATGTTGATATCTCCACGTACCTGAATTGATGTTGATATCCCCAGGTACCTGAATTGATGCTGATATCCCCAGGTACCTGAATTGATGTTGATATCCCCAGGTACCTGAATTGATGCTGATATCCCCAGGTACCTGAATTGATGTTGATATCCCCAGGTACCTGAATTGATGCTGATATCCCCAGGTACCTGAATTGATGTTGCTATCCCCAGGTACCTGAATTGATGCTGATATCCCCAGGTACCTGAATTGATGTTGATATCCCCAGGTACCTGAATTGATGTTGATATCCCCATGTACCTGAATTGATGCTGATATCCCCAGGTACCTGAATTGATGTTGATATCCCCAGGTACCTGAGTTGATGTTGATATCCCCAGGTACCTGAATTGATGTTGATATCCCCAGGTCCCTGAATTGCTGTTGATGTTCCCAGGTACCTGAATTGATGCTGATATCCCCAGGTACCTGATTTGCTGTTGATGTTCCCAGGTACCTGAATTGTTGCTGATATCCTCAGGTACCTGAATTGCTGTTGATGTTCCCAGGTACCTGATTTGCTGTTGATCTTCCCAGGTACCTGATTTGCTGTTGATATCCCCAGGTACCTGAATTGCTGTTCATGTTCCCAGGTACCTGAATCGCTGTTCATGTTCCCAGGTACCTGATTTGCTGTTGATCTTCCCAGGTACCTGAATTGCTGTTGATATCCCAGGTACCTGATTTGCTGTTGATATCCCCAAGTACCTGAATTGCTGTTCATGTTCCCAGGTACCTGAATCGCTGTTCATGTTCCCAGGTACCTGATTTGCTGTTGATCTTCCCAGGTACCTGAATTGCTGTTGATATCCCAGGTACCTGAATTGATGTTGATATCCCCAGGTACCTGAATTGATGCTGATATCCCCAGGTACCTGAATTGATATTGATATCCCCAGGTACCTGAATTGATGCTGATATCCCCAGGTACCTGAATTGATGCTGATATCCCCAGGTACCTGAATTGATGCTGATATCCCCAGGTACCCGAATTGCTGTTCATGTTCCCAGGTACCTGAATTGATGCTGATATCCCCAGGTACCTGAATTGATGCTGATATCCCCAGGTACCTGAATTGATGCTGATATCCCCAGGTATCTGATTTGCTGTTGATATCCCCAGGTACCCGAATTGCTGTTCATGTTCCCAGATACCTGAATCGCTGTTCATGTTCCCAGGTACCTGATTTGCTGTTCATGTTCATGGATTGTCATTGGTGTCCTCGAGTAGCTGAACTTATGCTGCCTCAACATGGGAAAAGTCATGTAGCAAGTTTCTAAGATTTTTTTTTATAATATGACACTTTCATGGCATCATAAATGATATAAGACATTTAGGCTTCTTCATAAATAGTAGCATTAAAAAGAGTAGAAGGTTGAAATGTCTATCTGTAGTTAATACAGACAATTCCAAATAGATTAAACACTTGCATATAATTAATGTTTGGTCTGAAATGATTGTGTTGATTATATGCATGGTTATTGTTAGCATTCTGCCACACTGGATTATTATTATATTAGTCAGAAGCCCCACTCTAGGACTGAGGCACATAATCTAAGCTAACATTTCAGTGCAGTACTGCGGGAATGCTGCATTGTTGGAGGTGCCATCTTTGTGACAAAATGTTAAACGAAATCCCCGTCTGCCTGTCCAGGTGGATGTAAAGGATCTCATGGTACTATTCGAAAAGGAGCTTTTGGTGTCCTGGCCAACATTTGTTCCCTCAAAGGACATTGTTTTAAACAAATTAACTGGTCATTTATCTCATTGCTGTTTGTTTGGACCTTGCTGAATGCAAATTGGCTACCGCATTTGCCTACTTAACAACAGTGACGACATTTCAAAAGCAATTCATTATCTGAGAAGCGCTTTGGGACGCCTGAGAATGTGAAAGGTGCTATATAAATTTAAGTTCTTCCTCTATTACTCTATTATTGAGAAACTGGTTTGACTGCGGCACTTGCTAAGCTCAATGCCTTTGTGGTGTAGTTTTTGGGATCCAAAGGCACAAACTTCTTACGGTCTCAAGCTTCCAAACGGTGCTGTAAAAATCTCTCTTTCATGTAAGAGTTTATATATCATGTCAAATCAGTGGTATTTAAAATAAAAGAAAGTAACAAAGAAACAGTGGGTAAGAAATGATGAGGAATGGAATGATCATTTCCCAAGCATTTTGAACTCCAGATAAACATGTGAGTTAGGTGCACCTAAAGCTCCCACTCCTCTGCTCCAGCAATTCAACTTTACCCCCACCTCAGAAGAAAACCTGCCAATGCACCTATGTGACACTTCCAATTCCCACACCAGCCAACTTTATGGTGTCTTAGAATGGGGTTGTGAATATAAGGGGTAATTTTCTGCTTTCGCATTCCCGGCACAGTCCTGCTGGGATGCATGTCGGAATATTGGCCGCAGAGGTTAGTGTGCCCAATAAACAACCCATCTGATTTTCTATCCATCGATTTAAATGGATGAAAAATTGGGCAGGCTGCATAATGAGTGTGCTATACACAACATCCAATATTCCAATTTGCACTCCCAGCTTGCAATGCTCTGCACTAAGGTCGCAAACATGTAAAATTTACACGATAAGAGCAATGAGTGCTGAATTCAGTTCAGTTTTGTACTTTCTGGAAATTGTGTCAAGACTGTCCAAACTTAGTTCCCTTAGAATCTTAGGCTGCAGTTATACTGTCACTTCCACTTTAATAGGGTACGAATGCTTCAATGTATAATTTAGGAGTCAGATCCTGAGTGATATTTGAGTCTATTGCAGCCAAGTGTCATATGTGCTGAATTTCTACCCATCCAACACACTGAGAAGGCTGGGTCTAGCCATGCTGGCCGAGCAGGAGCAGGACGTCCCATCCAGCTGGACCGCACCGCTCTTCCACAACCCCCCCCCGCCCCCCCCCCCAGTCCCAGGTGGAGATGTTCCTGAGGAGGCCGTTTGTCTCGTAGCTGGAATTGACCAACAGGCACCAGGATGTAGCCTGGATGGTGGTGAGAAGGGCTCTCCCAGTGCAGTCCTTCCAACACACACAGAACCTCAGCTCCACCGCGAGCTGCGCTCGAGGCTGTGGCGGGGAGGAGACTGTCTTCCACCTCCTGATGGGCTACCACTTTGCACAGAGGGTGTGGAGAGCGATGCGTTGGTATCTGTCCCTGTTCATCCCAACAGTTTGGTAACACAGGACGCTGTGCTCTACGGGTTGTTCCCTGGGACGCACACCGAGACAGGTATCACCTGCTGCTGGAAGACCATCAACTCGGTGAAGGAGGCCCTTTGGTCCACCCAAAACATGCTGGTCGTCCAGCTGAAGGAACTGTCCATGACCGGGTGTTGCCGACTGGCACACTCCAAGGTCCAGGAGTATGTGCTGCGGGACGCACTGAGGCGAGGTGCGACCTACGCAAAAACTCTACGGGGAAAGGCCACTGTGTAAGGCCACCCCATCTTGCATTGTACACCATGAGTCATAAGAAATACTGTGTTTGAAATTGTAATAATGAGATCGCTTTGTGTACGATCTGTAGTGTTTGAATTGTACTGACTTGGAATTGTGATATTTGCATTGAACTGTGTGTACCTTTAAGTTCTATGAAATGAAGTATATTTTGAAATTAAAAAAATGCCAGGGGTCTGGAGGCCATTGCTGGCCTCGGAGGCCAGAATGAACTGAAGTAAGAGCGAGGCCATGTTCTTTGGCAGGTGGGAGACCCGGTCCTTTGTCCCCTTCACCGTCAGGTCCAACTACCTGAAGGTTCTGGGGATCTGGTTCGGGGGGCTGCTGGCCTGCACAAAGAACTGGGAGGAGCCAAGGCCAAACAGAAGTTTGGTATGTGGGAGGGGCGATCCCTCTCCATAATCGGCAGGAACCTGGTGATAAGGTGTGAGGTACTCGCGATGTTGCTCTACGTGGCCAGGGTCTGGCCCCTTCCCCACAACTCCGCCGTCACAGTCACCCGAGCTATCTTCCACTTTGTCTGGAGGTCCAAGGTAGAACGCGTCCGCAGGGTAACCATGTACAAGCCTCCAGACAACGGGGGGAAGAGCGTCCCCAGTGCTGCTCTTTGTGTGTGGCTGCCTCAGGATGTGTGTAGAGTAAAATCCTCAATAAAATCCTTTTTAAAACATTTTGTTGGTGCTGAAACACCAAGTGTCACTATGTGTTGAATTTCTACCTGTCCAACATACTGAGAAGGCTGGGTCTGGCCAAGCTGGCCGAGCCGACGCAGGACATCCAGTCCTGCTGGACTGAGCCCCACCACCTGTCCCAGGTGGAGAAGCGCCTGAGGAGGAGCTCCTTCAACCACAAGGCCATCAGACAGTGGTCGACATGGAACGTTCTGAGAGTCCTGCAAGGAAAGGAGAGGGTGGATCCGATAGGGCAGTTCCCCGACCAGATGTTTGATGCCATTTGGTAGAATGTCTCGCCACCAGAACTGACCAACAGACACCAGGATGTAGCCTGGATGGTGGTGAGAAGGGCCCTCCCAGTGCGGTCCTTCCAACACGCACGTAATCTCAGCTCAACGCGAGCTGCCCTCAAGGCTGCGGCAGGGAGAAGACCGTCATCCACCTCCTGATGCTGATATCCCCAACATCTCGATAACACAGAACGCTGCATTCTATGTGCTGTTCCCCGGGATGCACATCCAGACAGATATCTGCTGCTGGTGAAGGAGGCCCGTTGGTCTGCCTGAAACCTGCTGGTCTTCCAGCTGAAGGAGCTGTCCACAACTGAGTATTGCTGACTGGCACACTCCAAGGTCCAGGAACACTGAAGCAAAGTGGGACCTAAGCAAAGGCTCCATGAGGAAAGGCCACCATGTAAGGCCATTTCACCTTGTATTGTACAGCATGTATGAAAAGATATGTATTGTGTTTTAAATTGTAATAATGGAATCATTTTGTGTATAATCTATACTGTATTTTTTTTTAAATGTTATTGTGACATCTACATTGAACTGTGTGTATCCTTAAATTTTATGAAATAAAGTATATTTTGAAATTTTTTTAAAAAGCCAGGTGATGAGTGTCTACATTTGGTTTGCTTTTGCTTGCTTTTGGCCTCCCACATCTTCCCCTCTATGCACCCTTCGAAAAAGCTGGCAAATATTTAAAAGTTGTTTCTAAAGGTTCTAAGAATTTTTGGTCCTCTACTTACTTTTAAGTGGCTGTAATCCTTTAAATTTTCCCAGCAGCCTGAAAGGGCTGCTGCATCACACCAGATACTCCAATCATGCATTAATCGTGCTCCTTGCATCTCAGCTAATAAGGACAGGGAGTATGTTCAACGTATTTAAATAAGCTGATCTTGCAAATGCAAGCAAGATCAATGTTAATTGCATGCTGTACATGCAATCCAATGCACTCTCACCTGAACTACAATGGGACCACATAATCAGCCCTGACTATTCTCAGAATAAAATCCTTTTTAAAACATTTTGTTGGTGCTGAAATCCTCCTTCAATCCAAAGAAGGGTATTACTTTTACCTGTATATTTACTAACATATATTCAGTCGTGAAAGTTTACAAATAGGTTGAGATTGTGTCATTTGTCCAAAAACAATTTCCCTTCCTGAAAATTAGAAGAGGTCATTGCATTAGTTCTTTTTCCCCATTGGCAGTACATTTATTTCAATATTTCATAGAATCATACAGCACTGAAGGAGGCCCATCATGCCTGTGCCAATAACAATAACTATAATATAGGAAATGTTCCTTTCTATTTGCAATACCATTTAAAATATGAGATTTACTACAATAAAGGCACTATATAAATGCAAGTTGTTGTTGTTGAGATGTGTGCAGCACGTAGCAATGCTATGTATTCACTAAGCATGAACTAGAGGTGGCATTCTTTTTCAGGTCAATTAAAAATGAAGGTGGAATGCTACAAGGTTCGAAGCCATGGATCTGTGAATCCTGCTAAGGCATTGTACCTAGGGCTTAATTTTCAACATGTTTCCTATGCTTCTTCTGGCTTTGTAGCAACTCCCATTGTGTTGTGATAAAGTTGCAAACTCTTAATTGTGTCCCTGCAAATTGCTTAATATGGATATAGGATATTACTGATGAGATTGCCGCAGGACTGCAGGATCCATGTCCTTAATACAAGACTCGCATCATTATCATCAGCAAGTTGCCAAATAATAAAGCACGCACTTTTACAAAAATTACCATGGTCCCTCCAGACATGGCATTGAACCACCAGCTTTAGTTGATTGGCACAGATAATTTCACTTCAATAAGCTATCATAAGAGATTGATCACAAAAAGAACAGCTGCAGGTTTGCATCCAGTCTATATGGGGGGGCGCAATGAGTAAATTAGTATGTCTCCATCCCAAGACCCCCAAAACCTTTATGACATTGCATCTCCTGTGTTTGTAACTAATAATGTCTCGCAGCCAAATTTGTGACACATTCAAAATCTGCAAGTGCTAAAATTTTTAGTCATTCACTGGTGAGAAATTAAGACCTCGCTATTCAGTTGCTGTTAAAGGGGCAGTGTGGCTGTATTGTTCTTTAAAAATTATTATTCAGGATCTTAAGGATACCACTGAGGTTGAAAATAATGTGAATTAAGTAGCAGTGATTGGATAAGAATGAGACAGAGAGAGTAGAGAGAGAGCGAGACTAAACAGAGTGACAGAGCCACTGCCCTGAATGTTTGCTGAGATAACTGTTGGGAGTAAGCTTGCGTAGCAGCAGCCATGGTAGGGGTAATTTTATGAATTGACGATCCTGGCGTGGAGCTTCTCCCGCAGAGGGCGCATATTGGGAATTCGGACAGACAGCGGAAATCCTGGTATGTATTCCCAGCTGGTGAAACCCCATGAGTTCATAAAATT
The DNA here is from genome assembly GCF_035084215.1 of Heptranchias perlo. Lineage (NCBI taxonomy): Eukaryota > Metazoa > Chordata > Chondrichthyes > Hexanchiformes > Hexanchidae > Heptranchias > Heptranchias perlo. The sequence goes on from NC_090334.1 coordinate 67,570,116, forward strand.
ACCTCATAGGCAACATATGATACCAATGTATGAAAACTTGGCGCTCTGTATGACATTGTTTTAACTGAACATTAACTCAATTAAAAAAAATTAAAATAAACCGCTCAATGCCCTTGTTAAAATATCCGACAAATCAGTTACAAGAACGTAAAACACATTCAGACTCTAATATTGTACACTGTTAATTCTGTTGTAGCTTGAACTTTTGCAATGTCCTTATATTTCAAATCACATTAAAAACATTTGTTAGTCATAAAAGATGCAACTGGTGAGATGATGAGGTCATTACTTTACTGATCATGTGTCAATATGTGTACAAACAAAAGGGACATTGCAATAGATGGCAACGTCCCTTTAAAACCATTTCTGGATCTGGGACCTGTGTGAGCATACCAGTATAAGTCTGGCATTTGCCCGAACGCTAGTAAGTAATTTCTCAAACAAATTTGAACATTGATGAGAATAATATTTAAAGCCTGCTGTCATTGTGGGTTTGGTGACTAGCCTTTTCGCCTCCAGATAAACACTAGGAAACAAAAAGTGCACAGCTGTGAGCTGCTGATTCAAGGACAAACAACAATCCCACAATCCCCTGTGCTGGGAGCTGTGCCCACAGGTAGACATCAGGTGTGTGGCAAGCATTGTGACAGTAATTACAGCGGCCCCAAGTGCTGTCGGCAACACTGTGCCCCCGCCACACCATCATCCCCTCCCCTAAGTCTGTCCAAGGCCATATGTAATGGCCAATGCCCATTAGCAGAAAGCCCCACAGGACAGCACAGCACAATCTGTGCGTGTAGCAAATGCCCAGATAGCAATAATGACAGGGCATGGCTGTCTAAAACACTCAATTAGATGCTAATGCAGGGAAGTGTTTGCATGGCGCATTCCTGCTTAGAGATTCTAATAACCTTTAATCCTCCGACTGCAGCCTATCTTTGAAAATAGGCACACATTTTCTACCGTGTAGCATTTCTAAAATGGAAATTGTCTCTACCAGTCTCATGATAAAGTCCGAAAACAGAAATATAAGTAAGTAAGGAGCTGTGGTATTCTTCATTTCAAACAAGTTGTAGTGTAGTCCTCAAAGGGGAAAAGTATAATTTCCATTCGTTTACCTAAAATATTTTTAAATAGCTTGTAAAAATCTTTTTAATGAGGGTTCTCATGAAAGCAATTTTAATTGAACATAATACACATTCTGCATCTCACTGAGGAAAACAGAATGATATGCAACAGCAGTCCAGTGAGGGGCTCTGATAAACTGCATGAGCAAAGCAGGAGTCGTTTAAGAATATCAACTGAACTTCCACATGTGTTACAGATTTCAGGCATACCCCTAAACATTTTATATTTCATATAATACAAAGACACATTGTAATATTTATATAATTGAGGTCACAGTGAAAGGAACCCAGCTGATGACTTTAATGCTGCTCATGAACTGCCAGGAGGAAGCAATGTGTCAGCAACACCCTGAATGATATAGTGTGAGAGAGGGAGAGTCAGGAGAAGCCTTACTGAGGGAGTGTGGGGACAGGGGGGGGGGGGGGGGGAGAGTCAGCAGTGTCCTTACTGAGGGAGTGTGAGGAGGGGGGGGAGAGTCAGCAGGGTCCTTACTGAGGGAGTGTGGGGAGGGGAGAGTCAGCAGGGTTCTTACTGAGGGAGTGTGAGGGGGAGGGGAGAGTCAGCAGGGTCCTTACTGAGGGAGTGTGGGGAGGGGAGAGTCAGCAGGGTTCTTACTGAGGGAGTGTGAGGAGAGGGGGGAGAGTCAGCAGGGTCCTTACTGAGGGAGTGTGGGGAGGGGAGAGTCAGCAGGGTTCTTACTGAGGGAGTGTGAGGGGGAGGGGAGAGTCAGCAGGGTCCTTACTGAGGGAGTGTGGGGAGGGGAGAGTCAGCAGGGTTCTTACTGAGGGAGTGTGAGGAGGGGGGAGTCAGCAGGGTTCTTACTGAGGGAGTGTGGTGGGGGGGGAGAATCAGCAGGGTTCTTACTGGTGGAGCATGAGGGGGGGAGAGTCAGCAGGGTTCTTACTGAGGGAGTGTGAGGGGGAGGGGAGAGTCAGCAGGATCCTTACTGAGGGAGTGTGGGGGGAGGGGAGAGTCAGCAGGGTTCTTACTGGTGGAGCGTGAGGGGGGGAGAGTCAGCAGGATCCTTACTGAGGGAGTGTGAGGGGGAGGGGAGAGTCAGCAGGATCCTTACTGAGGGAGTGTGGGGGGAGGGGAGAGTCAGCAGGGTCATTACTGAAGTAGTGTGACGGAGGGTCAGCAGGGTCCTTACTGAGGGAGTGTGAGGGGGGGAGAGTCAGCAGGGTCCTTACTGAGGGAGTGTGAGGGAGAGAGAATCAGCAGTACCCTGGATGAGCTAGCGTGAAGAATTGGGAGTGAGAAGGAGCCTGAATGAGGTAAATGTGTCAACGTGTAGTGGCATCAAACAGAGGTGATAGTGAATCACATGACTCATACCAAGATATTAAACACTTAGTTATAAATAACAGCCTATGTTACTACAGTTCAAATCACATGAATTGTTTGTGGGACTGCTGTCCACTATGACACCTGAACCCAATTTTTAAAAAGTTTCATAGATATTATGAAGAGCAACGCACGTTAAAGACGTTGATAAATTGCTTGAGTTTTTTTCACACAATGTTAAGACCGTTATCTCAGTCCTTCTGTCTGTTAACTTCAATGTAACAGACGACAGTAAAAGGTAAATTCAACAATCCTGCATTTGAAAGGAGCACTGGTTGGAGACAGAGCTGCAACACTGCAGTGTCGACTCCGTGACCCGCATTCCCTTCACACGCAGCTCTCTGCTGCGAACTTAATTTCCTTCTTATGTGAGTTATCCTCTTTTTTTTAATTTCACACATTAAAGTTTATAGTATGTAGAATCTGTGGTAATTGACTGTAAATTCTTTCCTGTTGTCATGCCGAAGTGATGACATAGTCATTCCTTCAGCGTGAGTGTGATCATGCATCCACAATACACTTACATTGTTGACAATGAGGGCTGCTTTACAGTATATATTTTGTAAAATATTACACACACCTGGGCTGGCTTTAAACTTGGCGTTGAGGTGAAAGTCTGTAAACCACATAAGCTTCACTCTCAAAGTTTATGATGTTATCTCAACTCCTCAGTTAAATCACTGCCTGTGAATTACTCCCAGTGATTAATTGTTCTCAATGTAAAATAATGCTTCCGAGAAAGAATTATAGAATTATACAGCACAGAAGGAAGCCGTTCAGCCCATCATCCCTGTGCCGGCCCTTTGAAAGAGCTATCCAATTAGTCCCACTCCCCTGCCCTTTCCCCATTGCCCTGCAAATCTTTTTCCCTTCAAGAATATAACCAATTCCCTTTTGAAAGTTATTATTGAATCTGCTTTCACCACCCTTTCAGATATTGTGTGACATTGTATGTTTTCATGCACCTTCAGGTGTGTACAGCAATGTGAGCCTTAGTACCTGTTTAGGCAGGTTTGTGAAGCACATCTGCCACAAGTCCTAAAATTGGCCAAAAAATAAACTTTGGGAGGGGGGGAAAAGACTTGTTTAGAAAGAATAGCAATTAGGTGGCAAAGAGTCTAATGCAATAATTCAGTTAAGAGCCCTGCGTAGTTTATGGCAACATCAGCGCAGTTCAGTTGAATTATTGCGTTGTAATTCAGAGCTAGCCGGCTCTTGTCCTCTTGTTTGTTTTGCAGTTTTGCTGGGAAGTTATTGCCAGCCTTGTACGTATTATAAAACAAAGCTGTCGGGAACACATATTAGCTGAGCATTTGGATTACTAATGTCATTTACCAGTATCCAGCAGTTGTTATTTGATTTGACTACACAAAGGATGCCAAGGTAAGAGCGTAGAAAACAAAAAGGAATGTTTTTATTATTTAGGGAAAAAAAGGAACTAAAAGTCAATTGACTTCACTATAAGAGGGAGAACCTCTCACGGTTCCACATACAACTTGTTATAAATACTAGCGACATAAAAATAGCTTCTTTGTGCCGCACTTTGGGGGTTAATATTCACAAAAGTCTGGTGGTCTCATTCCTTGGACTACTATATTTTAAATATTATAGAAACCCCAGTTGGCTTATTAGCCCAGCCGGGAGATTAATCTTTGGGTTGAGTAAAGGGAAATGTGAGATCTGGGCATTGAATAACATATAAATATTTGATAAGGTAACATTGCCATACAAATATTTCAGTCCAAATGCCTAATGTACAAATTTTCCCACAAAGTGAATAAAAAATGTCAATTCAAATTATCATGGTCCATTTACCAACCACATTTATGATACCAAGGTAACATCAGATAACTGGAGGCTTGGTCCATTTACTTGTCCCCCACCGAAATCATTATATTTTGAAGTGTCTATTTTCAGAAAAGTCCCTAATTGAAGGGATAGCCACAAGAAGGCCACAGTCCTTTTTGTTGTTGTTTTTCTTAACTTCTTTTTCTTTTTTGGATAACTTTGCTAAACTAGCAAATCTCCCATGGTGTTGTTCATGCTATCAACAACAACAACTTGCATTTATATAGCGCCTTTAATGTAGTAAAACATCCCAAGGCTTGCTATTAGACTAAATTTGACACCGAGCCACATAAAGAGATATTAGGACAGACAGCCCAAAGCTTGGTCAAAGAGGTAGGTTTTAAGGAGCGACTTAAAGGAGGCGAGAGAGGTAGAGAGGTGGAGACGTTGAGGGAGGGAACACCAGAGCTTAGGGCCTAGGCAGCTGAAGGCACAGCTGCCAATGGTGGAGCCAAGGAAATCGGGGATGCGCAAGAGGCCAGAATTGGAAAGAGTGCAGAGTTTTCGGAGGAACACTATATCACCAATGCCCAATAAAACATTTGTAAGGAATCTTACAACACCAGGTTATAGTCCAACAAATTTATTTTAAAATCACAAGCTTTCGGAGATTATCTCCTTCGTCAGATGATTGAATGAAAAGGTTCTCAAATCGCATATCTTATACGATGTTGGGACAGCATCACACCAATCAAAAGGTGTCGTTGTTATTCAAACAGGCCAGTCACGGAGAACAGCACGTCCCAGTACACTCGATATACATTGTGTCTTTTACACAGGCAGGCAGAAAGAAACTCAAAATGGCAGAAAGAGAGAGAGAGAGAGAATTTTAAAAAACATATAAATTTTTTCCCCCTTTTTGCTGGTGGGGTTACGTGTAGCGTGACATGAACCCAAGATCCCGGTTGAGGCCGTCCTCATGGGTGCGGAACTTGGCTATCAATAAAACATTGCGATGGTACATTGCTGCCCTGTTCTTTTAACGCCTAAGTGTAATTGTTGTATAAAGTAGATCAGATCCTGAGGTCAACGAGAAGCAAACTGCTGTAGGTGAAGGAGGTTTTAGATTGGAAGATGCTTGTAAACTTCTGGTCCCGGATTTAGGAGAAACCCATATAAAACGAGTGTCTTTCTCTCTTGTTTTGATAATTTTAGCACTTCTCTGGAATTTGGCGTCTAAAATGTAACAGACTGAAAACTTTTATAGAAACAAAGAAAGAAAGAAAGAAAGAAAGAAAGAAAGAAAGAAGTGTGCTGCCACTGAGCCATTGCTGATACTGTACGTGGATGACAAGTGTTGATGGCATAATCAAGGGAGTTTGAGTTACTAATGCTGATTTACAGGAGAACAGAATTAGCATTTGAGATCTACTCGTTAATCCTAATCTGCTTCAGTGACTTTTGTCATTTTAACTGTGCACGTTAATTGTTTCCTCACACTATAGGGCTCAATTGACTGCAGTGATCTTACTGGTACTCACTGTTTAAAAAAAAAGATTTAAAACAGTTGGGCTATACCCTGTCACTATAGCACCTGATAAATAACAATCAAATGACACAAAATGACACAAAACTTGGAAGTGTAGTGAATGACACAAAACTTGGAAGTGTAGTGAATGACACAAAACTTGGAAGTGTGGTGAATGACACAAAACTTGGAAGTGTAGCGAACAGTGAGGAGGATAGTGATAGACTTCAAGAGGACATAGACAGGCTGGTGGAATGGGCGGATACATGGTAGATTAAATTTAATGCAGAGAATTGCGAAGTGATACATTTTGATGGGTAGAACGAGGCGAGGCAATATAAACTAAAGGGTACAATTCTAAAAGGGGTGTGGGAACAGAGGATACTGGGGGCATATATGCACAAATCGTTGAAGGTGGCAGGGCAGGTTGAGAAAGTGGTTAAAAAAGCATAGGAGATCCTGGGCTTTATATATAAAGGCATAGGGTACAAAAGCAAGGAAGTTATGATGAACATTTATAAAACACAGGTTCGGCCACAACTGGAGTATTGTGTCCAATTCTGGGCACAGCACTTTCAGAATGATGTGAAAGCCTTAGAAAGGGTGCAGAAAAGATTTACTAGAATGGTTCCAGGGAGGAGGGGCTTCAGTTACGTGGCTAGACTGGAGAAGCTGGGGTTGTTCTCCTTAGAGCAGAGAAGATTGAGAGGAGATTTGATAGAGGTATTCAAAATCATAAAGGGTCTAGGCATAGTAGATAGAGTGATTCTGTTCCCATTGGCAGAAGGGTCGAGAACCAGAGGACACAGATTTAAGATGATTGACAAAAGAACCTAAGACGACATGAGGAAAAACCTTTTTACGCAGCGAGTGGCTAGGGTCTGGAATGCACTGCCAGAGTGGGTGGTGGAGATGGATTCAATCGTGGCTTTCAAAAGGGAATTGAATAAGTACTTGAAGGGAAAAAATTTGCAGGGCTACGGGGAAAGGGCGGGGGAGTGGGACTCGCTGGATTGCTCTTGCAGAGAGCCAGCATGGGCTTGACGGGCCGAATGTCCCCCTGTTGTGCTGTAACCATTCTATGATTTTATGCTTCTAAGAATGCAGTGTAGATAAAATATGAAAGAGAGGACTGCGGGAATGTTGTAGAATTGCAAGAAGTGAGACAAATTATGTGTGTTCGCACATTAATACAATACATGAGTCCATAAACAAAGTGAACACTAGGCCCATCATAGTCTGTGTTGAGAGGTTTAAATGGGCCTGCATGTTAACAGCTCAGCTGTCAGCTGTGGCTCAGCATTAACCTTCTTGCCTCTAAGTCAGAAGGCTGTGGGGTCAAGTCCCATTCCAGACACTTGAACATAAAATGCAGTATTGCACTCCAGTGCAGTATTGAAGGTATGCTGCACTGTCAGAGGTGCTGTCTGCCTTTCAGGTGAAACATTAAACCAAGACCCTGTCTGCCCTCTTGGATGGACATAAAAGAACCCATGGCTCTATCTTGAAGAAGAGCAGGCTAGTTCTCCCTGGTGTCCTGGCCAATATTTATCCCTTAACCAACCTCACTAAAACAGATTATCTGGTCAATATCTCATTGCTGTTTGTGGGAACTTGCTGTGTGCAAATTGGCTGCTACATTACAACAGTTACTACATTTCAAAAAAATCCTTCGTTGGCTACAAAGCACTTTGGGACGCCATGCGGTTGTGAAAGGCTCAATATAAATGCAAATCTTTCTTTCTTCCTTCCAACTATCCTCAGTTTCCCAGTGCAGTACAAGTGGTCATGGATATATATATATATATCTTATTTATCTTTATATATAGATATATATCTTTATCTATATCTTTGACTTTCTCTATATACAGATGTGTGTATGTGTACGTATATATATATATATATATATATGTGCACACATTAAAGGGAACCATTTTCATGAAAAGGCTTTTGGGAAATCTTTTATACATTTGTTCACATAACCCACCACTTCAAATGATGGCAAAATACATCATGTTGCTTCCATTGCACTGAACCGAATAAATTTAAATGACTAAAACTAATGTTTTGAAATTTTTTTAGCAGTAAATGAATGATAACATCAATGCTTGTGATAATAAATATTTATGTATTCACTTAAATCTGCCGTTTCCCTTTTTACGGTGATCTATTTGCTCCACAATTCAATCAATTAAAAATTAAGCATTAACATCAATGTACTTTGATTATGGTTTGACCCAAGCCTTTTAAATACCATACACTTTGAAATTTTTAACATTCTAAGACTAGTGTGAAAAATCTGGGTATGAATAAAAATGTCACTGGTAAAACAATGGGGTTTTTAGCTGCAGTAACACCTTATGCCATTTGGTGGCGATGCTCAGACCAGTGACTGCCAAAGGTTCAACAGCGCCACTGGCAGGCACTTAGTGATACTGCAGCCAATTTAAAGAACCATCGATCGACAAGTACTGTTCTTGTTTCTGTCAGGACCATCCTCTACATTGTGACTGTCTGTTAATTTCTTCTTCCCCGTTGGTTAGGTGTCCTTACATTTTCCTCATTGGTTATATTTCTGTGTTTCTCTCCTTTCTAATTGGTTATTTGATCATTTTCCACTTAGTCACCGAACCTTTCTCCCAAATTTCAACTTTACCTCTATCAAATTCCACCAAAGCAATCCACCCAGCCACATCAATAAAAACGTTTTCTGTGATACAGCTGCCAAGACAGTTCCTTACTCACCTCATTACATACCCCCATAATAAACATAATACATAATAAACATATAAAAAGTTCATTAAAAACATCCCATAATCTTGGCTCTAACAGCTTCCTTTCCCTTTTCCACAAATATCATGGTGTACCCCATCAAGTGTCAGAATACCAGAAGTACATCCTCCCCTTCCATACTCCACAGTGTCCACTTGACCAGCTGACTCTCCACATTCAGGAGTTCAGCATAAGGACCCTAATGTAAACATACTAAATGTGCGCACGCAGGAGCCTGTCTCCGCTGTGAAAAGCGACAACTGCCAGGAACCGTTGTGCGACCCATCGTCCAAGCCATATGCAAACGAACATGCCACTTTTTTCAGGTAACTAATGGAGGTCATGATACGCACCCACACAGGAGGCTGCTTCTGATGAGCAAACTCCTGACTTCATTGATTCTTATTAGCAGCACTGTGATCTAAATGAATGGAGGAGGACGAGAAAGAGAAACAGATCCTGTGGCGAGGGGTAATAGAGAGAAAGACATCCTATTGCATAAATACAGCTGCCATGACAGTTCCTCACCCAATCTACCATATACACCTAAAATAACATTTATTACGTAATTAACACAGGAAAAAAAATTGCAACCTTACCCATAGACTTAGCCATTACCACTTTCGTCTGCATTTCACAAAAATCGTGGCATATCCTGCCATGTCTCGAGAGGAGCAAAGAAAGAAGAAAAGAAACAGACAGGCATCCTATTTGTTGGGAGGGGAAGAAAAAGAGAGAGAAACAGTGCTGAGCCAAAATGAGAAGAGATGGGGAGAGGGAAAACCTGTTCCAGAGGAGGCCCCCCTTGTTGATGGACGGTAGATGGTAAATGGTAGATCTGCAGGCACTTCCTGTATCACACTCTGGTGTCACACTTCCTGGTTATTTATACGATAGTTAACTTATTGTAGGGAAAGCTCTTGACAGTCATTTCAAAAGTTCAGAAAAACTCTACAGGAACAGAAAATGTCGGAACCACAATATTTACAAGTTCTTAATTAACCTTTCCACGAACAAAGCCAAGGTTCTGATCTGCATCCCGAATAGCAATTAATCTTTGATTGAACTCATCCAGTGTTTACTTAACATCAATTGGATTTTGCAACCTTAACGTCACACAGCATCCCCTTCGCAGAAAAGTGACGCAGTGTGCATTACATGATATAGCGCTCCCCTCCTTATAAAACATTGTATCATCTGACTTACAGTGAGCAGTGACACAGAAGATTCCCATGCATATGTATGTGTGAGAGAGAGAAAGGGAGACAGATAGACGGAGAGAGATAATGATCCTGCACCTTCCCTACTGCTCATGCCCCCAGCCTCTTGTATGATGGCCTCAGTCCTTGGCTCCCTCTCACGCTCTGCCCTGCCTCCATCCCACTCTACCACTGTTTTGTGGGCAGTGATCCTTGATCGCCAATTGCTCTCAGTCCTACTTCTGACTCAATACTCTGCTTGCTTCTGAGCCTGTACACTTCATCCTGAGCAACACTGCAGATATGCACTAGTCAAAGTGCAGATTTATTAATTTTTGGAACAATATGAAATGGCTATGAATATTCCCTTATTTCTACAGATCTTTAAAACTGTTCCTACAGAAGTGTTACAATATGACTGTATTTATTAAATTACTAGAGTTTGCTCCGTCCCATTTTCTTGCTAGGTGCTTGCCACTATATATCCTCTTGCAATAGCTAAAGCCAAAGGACAATTAATCCGCCCATTCTCTTAGCTAAGGAATGGGGACCTAAAGACGTTTGCAAAGCATTGCATCACGCTCATCTGGATCTCTATGTGTATGTTCTGGTCTCCATAATACAGGAAGAACATCATGGCACTGGAAAAGGCTACCCACCTGACACCGGGCATCAGACATCTGAGCTACAAGAAAAGACCATAGAAGCTGAATTTAATTGCACTATGTTTAAAGGAGAATGAGAAGGGATTTAAATGAGGTATTCAAGATTTTTAAGGTTATCAACAAGTTGAATCGTGAGAAACTATTTACCATAGCCTTGAGAATGGCAATAAGAGGGCATGGGATGAAGTTCAAAAGAGTGAAGGTGAATGGACAGATCAGGTATAATTACTTTGGAGAATGGTGAATGGTCAGAATGGACTGCCTATGGAAGCTTTCATGGCTGACAACATGAGTAATATCACTAGGAAGCTGCACAAGCATTTGGGATGAAAATAAGTTGAGGGATATAAATAGTGAACTGTATATGCTGTTATTGGCTAGATGCACTGAAATGGTCTTTTCTGGTCCTATACATTCCTACGTTCCTAATGGGCTGAGATTATGATTTTGCTTTTGTGTGTCTCAATTTTCACTTTGCTTCAATGCCTGGATTTCTTCATTCTGCGCTGAGCTGGAGTTGGGGTCGGAGCTCATTAGGTGCTGTCTGACAAGAGGAGCAGCATTAATGTTCTTCGAAACAAGCAAAGAAAAGAAAAGGAAAATATTATATAACGTCTTATCACATTTATCAAAAATGTCTCAGTCATATACAATGAATTACTTTGACGCTCAGTGCAGTGATTGCTATTATGTGGGCAACCAAGAGAACCATTTTGCACACAGCAAAATCCCACAAACAGCAATGTGATGAATGATCAGTTAATCTGAATGTTATCCAGAAGACACCAGGAGAACTCCCTGCCATTCTCCAAACATTGCCATGGAATCTTTATGTCCACCTGAGATGCTGAAATGGGCAGATGGGACCTTGACGTAACATCCAAAAGGGCGCATCTGACAATGCAACCTTCCCTTAGTACTGAGTTTCCAGCCCCATATACACTCCACCACAAAGACCGCCTATCTCCGCCTATTGGGGGTCACCATTGACCAGAAACTAAACTGGACCAGCCACATAAATACCATGGCTACAAGAACAGGTCAGAGGCTGGGTATTCTGTGGTGAGTGACTCACCTCCTGACTCCCAAAAAGCCTTTTCACCATCTACAAGGCACAAGTCAGGAGTGTGATGGAATACTCTCCACTTGCCTGGATGAGTGCAGCTCCAAAAACACTCAAGAAACTCGACAGCATCCTGGACAAAGCAGCCTGCTTGATTGACACCCCATCCACCACCTTAAACATTCACCCCCTTCACCACCGGTGCACTGTGGCTGCAGTGTGTACCATCTACAGGATGCACTACAGCAACTCGCCAAGGCTTCTTCGACAGCACCTCCCAAACCTGCGACCTCTACCACCTAGGAGGACAGGAGCAGCAGGCACATGGGAACACAATCTGCACGTTGCCCTCCAAGTCACACACCATCCCAACTTGGAAATATATCGCCGTTCCTTCATTGTCGCTGGGTCAAAATCCTGGAACTCCCTACCTAACAGCACTGTGGGAGAACCTTCACCGCACAGACTGCAGCGGTTCAAGAAGGCGGCTCACCACCAACTTCTCAAGGGCAATTAGGGATGGGCAATAAATGCTGGCCTTGCCAGCGACGCCCACATCCCATGAATGAATAAAAAAATAAGCGAGGCTCCCCACCAACAGCAGGAACATTTCCAAAAGTGCCCAGATAATTATAACTGTTCAATCTGTTATACTGATGCTTAAATCCAGTACAGATCATGTTATGATAGAATGGATATTCATCACAAAGATGCATGTCCTTTTAAAACTATTTCCCCCCTCCGTTTCTTCCCCTGTCTTTCCTCACTCCTGCTAGGACATGGTTCCATCAATGTTGAGAACCCTCCAATACCTCAGCCACTTGAGTCAAGATAGTGATTGTTGACAGGCTTTTCAACTGTGGAGACCATCACAGCTGAACCCTTTCCTGTCCTCACCTGATGTCCACACATGCACACTTTTCTGGCAGGAGTCACTGGAAAACAATCAGGAGTAGAATCCCTGGCTGATTTTTTTCCCCTCTTCACTACCTCAAAAGTACTGAATCCAATTGCATAATCGCAACTGCTGCCCTGGCTGAGATCAGCTAACTCAATGCACACTAGGCATCAGACCTATAACCTACCTGGTCTATACGGCTGCTCTGGGCACCACACTTACCAACTGAGCCATTTGGGAAAATAAAACATGTCTTATTAAAGGCTGAAAGACATCTAATTGAATGGCAGAGCAGGCTCAAGGGCCTGAATGGCCTACTCCTGTTCCTATGTTCCTACAGGCTTTAATGGAGCTTCACATGGGATCAGTGAAAAAGCTGCTTGCAAAAGGAGATTCCTAACAATATCGGCACCGAAATTCCTGTTTTCAATAATTTTAGCAAAAAAATTGTAGATGTGAGTAAAAGATAACACTTCTTATCCATATCTACTTTTGTTCTGCTAAAATTAATTCCAATAGGTATTCCGGTCCCTAGCTTGTTATGAGGCTTGACATTGTACAAGGGGTTAACTGAGGCCTAAGCTCCCAGACTGTCCGGGGACTATATAGTATGATGTAAGGAGTAAAAGTGGAATTTTTTTTTTACTTGCTGTGATAGCAGTGCTAGAGTTTCAGCATCTGGCTTAATGACAGGCATTCAGTGAGATCAGACAAGACACTTCAAAGAGACGAAAAGTACAAGAATGGAGTCATATGCAGTACAGCCCCTCAGCGTCTGGGAACAAAGACTACTACAAACTGCACATGGTCAGTACTAACTCCAAGAGACCAGCACAAGGCACAGGATTCTACAAGAATGCACCAGAGATTGGTCCCAGGCGACTTTCGCACTAATTATTACCACTCTCACACACATGCTCTCAGGAGCTAATTAGCCCTTTAATATGCAAATACATGCAATTGCATATTAAATCTGGATGACAGAAAAACAGCTGGCAAAGAGGTATAAAAAAAATAAATGTCCACCTTAGAAGAGTTTTTCTTTTATTGTTGAATAGCTGCTATAATGAGGATTCTGAAAGAGTACATTAGTGATGGGTGAGGGGTTTGTGTGGTACTTTTGTTTCCAGATTTCCCCCCACACGCCCATTTCTCCTCTTCCTTGAACCTGGCTTTGTCACACTGTTACTACGCCTGTCCCTGTTTGGAATGAGTTCTCAGCTGGGTCCGCAGGCTGAACATCTTGTTACGAGGAAACCTCTATTTTGGAGAGGGAGTTGTTGTCTTGCCCCACACCTCAGCAGTTCACACAGCAGAACAGGCAGCAGTTACAGAGCAGTTCAGAACCTTCCCGTCTCTTAGACGGAGGAAATAGCATGATGATTCCCTCTTAACCCAGCATTACTTACCCTGCCCCTAACATTGCAGTACTCCCTCAGTACTGCACTGGACTGTCAGCCTAAATAATGTGCTCACTTCCTGGAGTGGGGCTCGAACTCACGACCTTCTGACTCAGAGGCAAGAGTGCACTGAGCCAAGGTGAGATCGTGTCATACTACTGACAAGTTGTTAAAAACTAAATTACCGAACATTTTTCCTTAAAGTTAGTGACCCTTTTCTTAAAGGAGCACTGTCTTGATGAGAAAAGTGCTTGGCAATTTAATTTAATTTTATTCACTAACGTGAAGCAGTGACGTAAATTGCCCGAAAGTCCATCATTCCATTCCTTGCATGTGATGCTGTTGTAATTAAAAAGATGCATAGCTATTCTTCGGGCTCTTCTACTTAAATGTGTGCCAAACTCGTTTTTTCTTGAAGACAATCCCCATTTCAGCAGGGCTCAGATGGCCTCATGAAACAAGACAGTAAATATTCAGTGGTTTAAATTTGGCACTGTGTTGGTTTATGAGCTCGTCTGAACTTCCTGGATTGGTTTGCGGCTTTGTCATTCTTTTGGAGGCATTATTTTATATATAATATTGTACAGTGTTGAAATTATTAAGACACATCTGAACATAAATGTTAAAAGTAGCAAATTGACCGCTGCAGTGCTGGGTAATCATACCCCTCCAGTACATTAGTAACAGGGGACAGAGTGTGGAAGTGGTCACTGCAAACAGCTGAAGAATCTGAGAATGGATGGCAATGGTAGGAATAGGCATGAATGTAGGTCTGGATATCTGAATGTATCTGAATTGGTATTTTTTAAATGATGTAAGATGGAAACTTGGAATCTCAGTTGCCACTGAGATGAGGAGACAATGAACTGCTCAGATTCAGTGATGACATGGTTCAAAATTGAAACGAGAGTGCATCTGCCGACCTGGCCAGTGCCCCTGCACAATGTTGGACTGCTGCAGAAACAGAAAGGACAGCAAAAGATATACTCAACTGATCAAACACTACCAGTTGAGTGCTAGTTAACAGTGTCTTTCTAGATTGGTAAAGGGAGAATTCTGTGTCTGACTAATTAAACCATTGTATAATTGTAGTAAAGCAAAGCTGGCTTTTCCTTTTTTTGATCTCAGGAATTCACCTGGGGCTTCCTTTATTGGGTCAGCTTGATGCTTAACTGCTGGTAATATCCCAGCAGTCTTTGGGGAAGGCTACAAATTTAATTGTTCAGAGTTTAGGTTGCTTGGCAACTGCAAGTGGAGAACTGTAATTACTTAAATTCAATAAGTCCTTTTTTTTGTTTAACGGAGAGGACAGTGGTGGTCGACTGGTGTGTTCATTAAGACATAGGGTACAGCTGTGAGGAAACCACTGCAAATGAAAACATGTGTAATGATAGCTGTGGGACATGGCCTCTCCTGAGTACTGCATACAGCTGTACAAGTGTGAAGAAGAAGAAAATATAGTATAGGCCAGATTTTGCAGACAAATATTTAGCCACCTCAGTTGACACACTAAGGTGTGCAGATATGTTTGTAATATAGATAACACAATAAAGGAGATTGCAATATTTTCTAACAAGCTGCAAGTATGGGATATAGTTTGCAATCAGCATTTTCCTGGCAAACATCAAAACAATTTCTTTTTTAAAATTATTTTTCCTTTTTTAGACCCTTCCCCAAAAGGCATGCAACATTCTCTGGCCAAGATGGTTTGGGCAAGCAACCTGTACCCAGTCTTTTTCCAGTCACATGGTTTAATGGGCTACTTAGAGCTAATTCATTCCTCTCTCACTCTGCACCTTGTCCTGGGGCACTGCAAATACAAAACTGCATCCTGCTCCATCAAATCTAAAGAGCCATCAGTAGGCCTTTTCAATACTAAACAGTAACAAATAATTCTGACTATCTTTGGGAGAGGAAGAGGGGTTACTGACTATAACATCCCCTCCTTAAAAGGATAACTGTAAAGTATTTCACATAAGGAAAGTGACACGCCATGAATGGTGTTGAAATAGCTACACGGAAGCTGAAAGAGCCTTACTAGGCTCAATGAGCAACATGTCCAACCAATGCAGAGCCTTTCCACCATCTACAAGGCACAAGTCAGGAGTGTGATGGAATACTCTCCACTTGCCTGGATGAGTGCAGCTCCAACAACACTCAAGAAGCTCGACACCATCCAAGATAAAGCAGCCCGCTTGATTGGCACCCCATCCACCACCCTAAACATTCACTCCCTTCACCACCGGCGCACTGTGGCTGCAGTGTGCACCATCCACAGGATGCACTGCAGCAACTCGCCAAGGCTTCTTCGACAGCACCTCCCAAACCCGCGACCTCTACCACCTAGAAGGACAAGGGCAGCAGGCGCATGGGAACAACACCACCTGCACGTTCCCCTCCAAGTCACACACCATCCCGACTTGGAAATATATCGCCGTTCCTTCATTGTCGCTGGGTCAAAATCCTGGAACTCCCTTCCTAACAGCACTGTAGGAGAACCGTCACCACACGGACTGCAGCGGTTCAAGAAGGCGGCTCACCACCACCTTCTCAAGGGCAATCAGGGATGGGCAATAAATGCCGGCCTTGCCAGCGATGCCCACATCCCGTGAACGAATAAAAAAATAAAAAAAATCAACAAAGCCAATAGAATGTTGAACCACCTAGCCAAAGCAGTAGAGTACAAGTCAGAGGAAGTTGTGACCAAACTGCTCTGGTCAGATTCAACCTTGAGTACTGGTGTCTAGATCTGATCACTGAGACAAGAGAGAAAATTTTAACCCCACGAATGGGTGGGTTGGGGGCAGGTGGGGAGGTAAAAATTATAACAAATTAAAACACGATCCCAACTTGCCATCAACCCGTCCACTTCCGGTTTTAATGGAGGCGGGACAAAGGGCGGGCGACCAACCCGCTCTTAGGAGGTGGGTCGGTCAGTGAAGGCTTTCAAGGAGGCTCCCGGCCTCCATTTTACAGCTTTTTTATTTTTAACTCCTGGGGGCCAGGATTCCCAGGCCTTCTGCTTCAAGCCACGCGAGAGGAGGTGAGAAGGCCCAAAACAGTAGGTAAGTCCTTTATCTCACGGCTTGTGGGCCCGGAGAAGCAGGAATGTTAACCCCCAGGCCCAACAAGCCTACTTGCAGCGACCCCCACCCCACAATCTCCGACCCACCCCTAACGATCTTCGATCCCGCCCCCACCATGATCTCCGCCCCCACAATCTCCGATCTCCCCGATGACTGACCCCCGGATGACCCCCACCCCCAATGACCCCTGACCCCCCGATAATTCCCGACCCCCTGTGACCGACCCCCCCCACCAATGACTCCCAACCCACCATGACTCCCGACCCCTGATGACCGACCCCCGATGACCCCCTGTCAATCAGGCTGGCCTGTCGGGCGGGAAACTGACAAAAAAAGCAATACAAGATGCCTTTACTTCAAAATCGTAAGGACGTCTGGGAAATCCGTACTTCCAGGTTTCCCATCAGGAATTCTCCCCCCCACCCTGCCCTCTTCCCAGCTCCGGGTTAAAATTTACCCCCTCGAATCAAAAGGTCAGAGTTATAAGGAAAGACTGGAGAAACTTGGGCTTTTCAGCCTCTAAAGGAGGCATCTGAGAGATGAAGAAGTAAAGACAGCCAAGGAAATAGGAAAGGTAACTCCAGGATATTACTTTAAGTAAAATTGCAGGGGTACATAAGAACATAAGAAATAGGAGCAGGAGTAGGCCATGCGGCCCCTCAAGCCTGCTCCGCCATTCAATAAGATCATCACTGATCTTCGACCTCAACTCCACTTTCCCACCCTATCCCCATATCCCTTGATTAGGATAAGATTACAGGTTCAAATTAGTAAAATGTAAAATTAAGACAGATGTCAGGAAATTCTTCTTCACAAAAAGAGTGGTCAATGTGTGGAATAAACTTCCAGGAATAGTAGAGGCAAAAACTCTGGAATCTTCTTTTAAAACAACTGGATGCTAAAATGGGGGGACTTTAGTATCTTTCTGGGTGGATTAACTTTGATGGCCCAAATAGCCGTCCTCATCCATAAATATCCTGTGAAGTGAGGGTACATTGGAAGCTCTTCTTCTAAAAATGTGTCCTGTTCCATATTAAATCACAAGGCTGATAATATGAACCCAGGTTTTTCTAAAGCAACTGAGCAAAGAAACAAAGCTCCTTGAATAAAATCTCACTCAGGTTTTAACTCTTTCCTAATTAGGAAGAAATACGGAATAATGAAACAAAACAGCGATCCAACATCAGGGACAAAAATTACCTGAGAAACCTGATTATTGAGGAGTGTTGTATAGTTGTGGAAATGTACAGCAATTACACAGTTTTGTGTATCAATTTGACAGACACACCATTGAGACCCCAAGGCATGGAAATCCATTTGAATCACATTTATTATTGCTACAGATGTTTATAATTGATTCATAGTAAGTACATTTTTGCATCAAAATTTGTTATGCGCTACCAGTCATTTCATTCCTTAAAGGTAAATTAAATCTAGTGTTGCAGTTTGCCTGCTACACTGCTCTAATTTAGTCTATTACAATATTTTAAAGAAATACTCCAGGATAAGGCCTATGCTGAGATGATAAAGCATGTAGAGCTCCACACTTTCCACTACTCATTGATTTCAGTGCATCAGTGACAGGGTGTCAGGAGTCCAGGCAGAGCCACAGAATATCATTTTTCAGCATCCAAGCTCAGAAATACAGCAAAATACCAATTGCAATTAAGAAGCCAACTACTGGGTAGTAAGTTTTGTTTTTACTTAAAAATATGATCTACATTTCTACAGCACTCCTCATGCACAGAAAGGCCTCTTGGAGTACTTTGCAGAACAGAGGAAATAAGTTGTTTAACTAAATATAGAGCAGGGTTTTTTATTTAAACTTGAGAAGACAGAAACTCCTATCATTTGAGTAGTCCTTTAAAAACAAATCCGTTCAGAGATATGATTTTATTGTAAATTTAATTACTAACTTTAAAATGACATAGAGGTTGTTTCGAGGTACTTTCACTTTTCCAGCTTACCAAAATATTTTTAAACTTTGACATTAAGAAAGACTTTCATTTATATATCATTGTATCATTTCACATCACTGAGAAACATCTCTCAATGCTTCACAGAAATTACTGTTGTTACATAGAAAGATGCAGCAGTTAATTTGCACACAGCATGATCCCACAATAAGATGGATGAGTAACTTATTTATTTTTGGTGGTGTTGGTCGAAGGAGGAAAGTTAGCCTTGACAAGTGGAGAACTTTCTGCTCTTCTTCAAATAGCACCATGGGGTCTTTAATGCCTAACTGAACAGGCAGGAATAATTTAGGCCATGCCCACTATTTGAACTGATTTTTTCCTCCTATATACAAGTTAATACTGTACCATAAGTGCCTGCAGGGAAACACAGCTGGATGCTGTAAGAATTGATCATAGTTTATTTATGCATATATAAATTAAATAAAGCATTTTGCTCTTCTATCTTAGTTCAGGCTTAGGAATCCCCCTATGAAGTCATTATTTAACCAAGAATATATGCTTTTAAATGAATAATAGAGCCATAGAACCATATAAGATAACAGTACATAAGTAAAGGCCCATTGTGTCTGTGCCTGTTCATTGTTAGAGCAACCCACAATTAATCCCACCAACTTGCTCCCTCACTATAGCCCTGTATCTTCCACATCTTCAAATATTTATTCACTTTCCCCATAAAAGATGCAACGGTGTAAGGATTTTGAACATTGGGCCAGACCCCATTTTACTCTTTTGAATTGTTGGATGTTTCAACATAAAAGGTTAACTAGTCCCTTTAAGGATTTGGATATTCACTTGGACAGTACGTTTACAGTACAGTTGAAAGCAAGGGTTAACTTGTCTCTTAACATTACATTTGGACATTGATGTGCACGGACAATCTACTGGACAATTCACCGTAAAGGGTTAACTCGTCCCTTTAAGAATTTGGACATTCATTTAGACAGTACATTTACAGTACATGTGAAAGCAAGGGTTAACTCACCCCTTGAAATTACCTTTGGACATTTGGACAGTATAAATTCACAACTGCAAAGACAGCAAAGTGTAGTCAGTTTAAACTGGACATTTGAACATAAGTTTAAAACTGCAAAAGCAGCAGAGTGCAGAAACATCAACAAGCTGCGGTTTTCAATAACAACCGATAAGCATGAAAGACAGAAGCTTCGAGAAGCTTCGAGAAGATTCTAATGACGTTGGTTCTTTGGTGCTCAACAACAACCTGGTTCTCAAAACAAAAGGAGTACATACAGTGGGTTCGCACGGTTCTTGAGTGGTACAACCAACCATCCATCATTAATGCTACAATGGGTGAGTGGCCAAACTGGGCCTTCTCATAACTTGGAGCACACCCTGTCAGCTAAAAAAGAATATGAAAATGGACATTGTAGAAGCTTAAATGGTCAACATTACAGGAGCAACAGTTGTACAACTTTTGCAATGAGCTCCTCCAACAATAGTTTGTTTCTAAACTTTGACAAAAAGACTTTACTTCTGAACTATGACGAACAGACTGTACTTCTGAACTTTGATAAAAAGCCTTTGCTTCTGAACTTTAACAAAAGGAATTTGTTTCTAAACTTTGATGAGAAGACAAACTTTGATGAGAAGGCACAGAACTTGGATACTTTACTACTGAACTGGAACGAAGAGGAAAATTTTGATGAATCAAAGTACCCCGACACATCATGCCTCCACGACGCACCTGTTACCGCAGCGATCGACACCCTTTGCCTGGACCTAGACGGCTGCCTTGATGCTTTATAAAGGTTGTATGTGCTACTTGCTCACTTTGCTTCATGCGTGCTTATGTACTCCTTTTTAAATCATTAAATAAAGTACGTTGCGAACCACCACTTGTATTATCCGGTAGAGTAATCCATGTGTCGATTGAGTTGCTTCATGCTTGCCATGTGCTCTTTTTGACTCATTAAATAAATAACCACTTTGATTAACAAAACTACCGTGTCAGGATAGCTTTCTTTGTCTGAACTATTGTCCAGGTCCACGAATCTCTGGGAAAGACCCTAAATTTCCTATATTGGTCTCTAGCTCAATTACTGTCTGTGACAAAGCATTCCATGCTCCAACAACTCTTTGAGTAAAGAAATATTTTCTATCCCCATTCTCTTAGTAATAATTTTAAATTGATGACTCATTGTCATTGACTCCCCAATCAGAGGGAAGAGTTTTTTTTTCTATTGGTCTACCAAAACCCTACTTAATTGTTTTTAAAACAACAATTACATAGAATTACTGCACAAAAACAGGCCATTCAGCCCAACTGTTTTATGCTAGTGTTTATACTCCACAAGAGCCTTCTCACACCCATTTCATCTAACCCTATGAGCACATCCTTCTATTCCTTTCTCCCTCATGTACTTATCTACCCTTAGCCTTCTCTATTCCAGTTGGTCCCTGTATTTCAAGTTTCACCTCGTAACTGTAGTTTCTCCTCCTTGGTATTAACCTGGTGAATCTATCCCCTTTCTATAATAGGGCACCGCAACTGATATCACTCAACAGCAGCGCTTGAATGTAGATATTGGGTGAGGAAAGGATCGGACTTGGCCTGACACATGACAAAATATGATTTAGGCAAAATGCCTTGGGGTAATTGGCACCCATTGAACTGTACCCAGCAAAATGCTAATGGTTGTGAGGAGAAGGGAGAAAATTGGCAGAAAAAGGAGAAGAAACAAGAGAAACTCCTTCAAAGATCATGTCACATTTCAAACTCATCCTTATTTTCACTGTTCACCAGGAATTTTAACCAATATGCCAGGAGCCAGTTCAATTTTGATGGTGCATTCATCACTAAGTTGGTGTTATTCCTACTTGGTCCTGGAATGACACTAGATGCTGTTATCCCTGCAACTGTGCAAAATGGATACAAGTTGTACCAAGTGAATTTGCAATGGCATTAATGGGAATAATTCATATCTAAGAGTTACTTGCTGACCAACCCTTTCCTACTTACTGTCTCACCCTTTGGTTCCTTGTCCAAATCCAGTCTGACCAATGAACGATTTAGTCTCAGTGCTAGAGTCAGGGCCATCAGACCTCCAGTTCTAATTCTGTTCTTTCGAAGATCCAGCCTCAGGATCCTAGCGCTCTCTACTACAAACTCAGCTGTGGCTATAGCACCTAAAGATCAATAAAAAGACAAATGAACGGAGATCAGCCCCTGTGTCTACACCGAGAACATACTCAGAAAATCTGGGTTCTCTAAAATCATGAACAAAAAGCAAAACACTGCGGATGCTGGCAATCTGAAACAAAAACGGAAAACGCTGGAGATACTCAGCAGGTCAGGCAGCATCCGTCGAGAAAATATGAGACAGTCGACATTTCAGGTATTAAACCTTTTATTCTGTGGGAAAGTTTTACACCTGAAAAGTCAACTGTCTTGGGTTTTCTTGTCGGATGTCACTTGATCTGCTCAGTATCTCCAATGCTTTCTGTTGATGATTCTCTCTAAAAATCGTGCTGCGCAATGTTAGTAACAAATGACTCAACACATTTGTATGAAATTCCTCTGTCCGCTATTTTATCAAAGGACTTAACCCACTCATTTAAAGCACGGTAACGCCGCAATTAAAACAGTGGACGAGCAATTTCAAATGAATGTGTTAACATGTTTGTTACCAATATCACACAGCAAGATGTCAACCCCTCAACATCTTTCAAAGACCGCATGTTCTCCATTTGAAAAGTTAAGAGAGTCAGGGCTATAGACAGACAATGGAGGTAAGATTCCAGCTGGACGGGCCGGACAATCTCAGTTTTTCTTCAACATTCCAAGGTGAAGCACCTCAATTCTAAGCAGCACATCTCTCTCCACAGATGCTGCCTGACCTGCTGACTGTTCCCAGCATTTTCTGTTTTTATTATCAGTGCACAGATGGTTCACTAGGTAATACTCAAAAAACAGGTTCAAGTACCAGGAAGCTCTGGGATCCAATCCCAGCTCGTTCACTGGTTTTCCTGCTAATTCATCAATAATCAGCAGTTTTCACAACCCAAAAGCCTGAATCCAAGTTTTGTCACTTTTAAAAATTAAAAGAAGCTAAATAAGTTAAACAAATATAAAGATTGAAATTAAACATTTGTAAGTAAGAGTTTTGCTCTTTTAATAGGTTTTGGCCAGAGGCAAATGTAACCTATAATATGGGCTGATATATTATAGAACCACAGAAATTAGAGCATACAACTCGGCCATTGTTCATATGTGGAAATATTGGCAAGGCTGCTAGATTCTTCTAGCCCTACATGTCTTAGTTTAAAACTGCAATAGGAATATAGGATTTCGCACAGTATTTCTAGACATTACCTTCACAAGTTATTGCTGTTGATGCCAGTCCTAGTCGTACAACTGATCGATTAGCTATCAGCGCTTCTTTAAGTCTATGGATTCCTTCGTTGCTGAGCGGATTATGACCTAGGTTCAGCGTCTCCAGACAAGTTAAATTAGGCTAAAAGGAAAACAACACAGAAAATAAAACAAAAGCAAAATACTGCAGATGCTGGAAATCTGAAATAAAAACAGAAAATGCTGAAAACACTGAGCAGGTCAGACAGCATCTATGGAGAGAGAAACAGAGTTAACATTTCAGGTCGATGACCTTTCATCAGAACAGAAAATAAAAACTGTGTTATACCTTCTGTCTGGCATAGATGCTTATAGTAAAGTCAGGGATTTGGATTCCCTTGGTGCAAGGTCCAGCAAAAGTATTACCTTTTCTTTGAGCTACATCATAGCAGTGAGAAAGATGTTTTACATTGTAACACTGCAGAGTTTCTGGCAGTTTCTGCCACTGGGAGCTGCTGAAGCATTTAAATAGCTCAATAACAGCACTTAATGGTAGAAATCAGGTACTGCATCAGTATGTTGCTGAGCAGACCAGAAAAGTGAAGATTTCAAAACTGTCAACTTTTCAACCCGGGAGGGACATTTCTGACTTCTGCCAGTATAACAGGAGGGAAACAGTCAGCAAAACCTTGAAGTCTAAAATTGCTGTGCAAAAATCCTACATGTGCGTTGTTGCCAGTTTATGAGCTTTGTATATCCATTTTGCAGGTTACAGAAGAGAGCGCTGGGAACTGGATTTATCCAGTGCCTCGGGCTGGGAATCACCGCTGCACAAACAAGCTTATGAAACATGTAACATCAGGTAAGAGCACACTACAGGAGACAGCACTTCAGTTCTTATTGTCTCAACACTCCCGAAAATCTAACAACAACTTTGCTTACAACATATAACAAATAACAAAATCAAACCTCCCCCTGAGTACACTGCAGCTCTGCTGCTGTTAATTCGCCCCCTTTTACTGTCAGGCTCAGCAACTCCTCCCGGGCGTTTCTATCATGTCATCAGGACTGTTTTAACAATAACACCCAAATATCAATTTGAAGAGTCAGTTAAAAACCAAGCCTTTAAATTAGAAATTGTGAGATAAATAGGTGATGCGTGCAACTGAAATACACTCTTGCCATTTAACTGGAGGCATTAGCCCATTTGAAATATGCAATGAATATTGACACCACTGCATCAGCAATGAGTTGGAGGCAGGGCGGGATTTACGGTGGGACTTACGGCTGCATATAGTGACACCACAGGTCCTGGCCAGACTGGAGATGATTGGGTAATTCCCCCATCAATCACGCCTGGAGACCGCACTGCTGTAAGTGACTGGGATTGATTTTAGCACATAATTTGTATTATTTAACTATCCTCCACTCACTGCATTTTGATGGAGAAATAATCCTGCATTTATTGGGAGACATTGCTGTAGTTTCGGTCATGAGCTCTGTTTACAGTAGCTCTTGGAGACTCTGTTTAAATAGATGTGGTTTGCTGTATGTCCCCGCAATGAGTATTGACACCACTGTGTCAGCCAACGAGTTGGAGGTGGGGGAGGACCTACAGTGGGAGTTACAGCAAACCACATCTCCATTCTGGCCAGGACCTGTGGTGTCACTATATGCAACCTTTAAAATAAGTATTCGAGTGTAATTTCAAGACCAAAGATACTAAATTTAATAATTATTATTTTTCTTTCCCCCCCAACCACCTCCCAAATGTTCATTTTTTCCTCTCCTGAAGGCACTGATGCATGCAGGGGTATAGTTCCCCAGGTCCCAGTCACCCTCAATTACCTCACCCAGGTGGTATTCTTCATGTGTGAGCATAAACAATGAGTATTGGTAGGCTGATTGACTGTGGGGGATACCATAGCTGAACCTAATCTTCTCCTCACTCCTTGTCCACACATGCAAACTTTTTTGCAGGAGTCACTGGATAGTAAGAGTGGAAACACAGGCTGAATTTTGCCCCTTCCTAACCCAGGGGTGCTGAGGCCAGTAACGTGCTCTATCTCTGCCTCAACTGATATCAGCTAATTTAGGACAGATCACGGATCAAACCTGAGATGTTCTAGTCCATGTGGCTCAGTTGCACACCATGCAATATATTTACTCATTAAGCCAAGGGGGATCTGGAAATAATAATTCTTATTATTGTTTGGTTATTAAAAGTGGTACTGATGAAAGGACCTTCTTTGTATGAAAAGAGACAGTCATTAATGCTTCCGCTATTCACTAAAAAAAAGACTTGCATTTATATAGCGCCTTTCATGACCTCAGGATGTCCCAAAGCACTTTACAGCCATTGAGGTACTGATGAAGTGTAGTCACTGTTGTAATGCAGGAAATATGGCAACCAATTTGCGCACAGCAAGATCCCACAAACAGCAATGTGATAATGATCAAATAATCTGTTTTAGTGAAGTTGGTTGAGAGATAAATATTTGGCAGGACACCGGGGAGAACTCCCCTGCTTTTCTTCGAAATAGTGTGATGGGATCTTTTATGTCCACCTGAGAGGGTAGACTGGGCTGCAATTTAACCTCTCATCTGAGAGACGGCACCTGCGACGGTGCAGCATGCCTTCAACACTGCAGTGGAGTGTGAGCCTAGATTTTGTGCTCAGAACTATGGAGTGGGACTTGAATCCACGACCTCCTGACTGAGAGGCGAGAGTGCTACCAACTGAGGCACAACTGACAACACTTTACACACTGACTTGCCCAGCTGCTGGTAGAATGTTCTAATTTAGCCCCCCCTGGCACAGAGCTTTGGGTGCTGGGAGTGCATGTCGGGAATTTGGGTAAGGAGATTACTGCACTTGATTTGTGGCCCGCGTAATTCCTTGTTCATTGTGGGGGCACTGACCTTTACTCTGGAATTTCCAATACGTGGTCCTATCATGTGAAGCTCTGCATCAGGAACACTTCCATTTAGAACTGAGATGAGGACGAATTTCTTCACTCAGAGGGTGGTGAACCTGTGGAATTCTCTACCACAGAAGGCAGTGGAGGCCAAGTCATTAGATGTATTCAAGGAGGAGATAGCTATATTTCTTAATGCTAAAGGGATCAAGGGATATGGGGAAAAAGCGGGAACAGGGTACTGAGTTGGACGATCAGCCATGATCATTTTGAATGGTGGAGCAGTTCCGAAGGGCCGAATGGCCTACTCTTGCTCCTGTTTTCTATGTTTCTATGTTTCTATGTTTCATCATAAAATGAATTCTGCCAATTCCTGGAAGAGGCACAAAATCCCATGGCCCAATTTCAAGAAAAACTTTGGAAAATGCCTCTCGATTACACAAGCCTTAACTAGCTAACTAACCCATACACTCCTGATATATGCAATGTCCCTTCTTACTCAGGCAGTTTTTAAAAAAAAACTTCACACGAAACACATCTTACAACATTTTTCTTTACAGCCTGGCTATTTAAAAGTTTGTTTAGATGATATAATGATACATTACCGCAGTGTTTTTGTTTTCTTTAGGGAGGGGGGGGAAGGGTAAACCAGACTTTTTTGTCTTGGGCATTAATTGGAAAAAACAGGTTTTGAATAATTATTTTTGTGCACTAAATTACCACTCTAGAACTAATTACAGACATCTAATTTGCATTAAACTGGTACATGTGGAATATTTTGTTTTAGTGAGAAACGTTCCACTCAGATTTACAGCCTATTTTTAGTGCCTAACTTCTAAAAGCTGGGCTAGGGAGGCAAAAATTTAGCTAGAATCAGGAGATTAGAAACAGATAAATAGTTTTTGATTCAAAATACTACTATGCTGCATGTTTATATGACCTATGTGCCAGTACAAGGAGTTAGATTTTACAGCATCTCCTGCTGAATGACACAGTGTTTCATTTTAGTCACATAACCCCCTTAAGTGCTTAAAACCTCATATCCTCCTGTTATATCCTAGGGGTAATTTTACTAGTCTTTGGTACCAGCAGGTGCCCTCGCCCGCCTGCGGTGGAGACTCATAAAATGATCCCCTCCACTATAAACAGAACCCGCTTAATTGAATATAAAAAAAAGAAACTGCAAATGCTGGAAATTAAAATAAAAACAGAAAATGCTGGAAATACAGAGTAGAACCTTCAGCACGGGTTGGCATATCAGATGTAGCAACTTTTCAGGATGTTTATCTGCCTGTGCTACTTACCTACATAATATTGGCACAGGATTTGCTGGATTGGGGTATCTCGCAGTGTGCCCCATTAGTTAGACTTTTTCCCTCAACCTTTAGCTCGAAAAATGTTTGCCCTGTAAGTTAAGGCGAGGGCAATGGGTCATCTGGGACCTTGGTGAACGACGGGACCAACAGCCTATCTCCTTAACCAATTAAATTTAAGGACTGAGAAAGAAACAGAGGAACGACGGAGAAGGAGGGTGAATTAGAGTCAAATCAGATACAGAAAGAAAAATAAAGTGAGGGAAAGAAAGAGTGGATTATGAAAGATAGAAAAAAAGAGACAGAAAGGAAGAGTGAAGAAAATAAATTAAATTTAAATTTAAAATTGAAAAAATCGTTAACAACTTTTTACTATCTGTAGGAATGAGACCCCATGGTTTAAATTGTTTCCTTTCTGGGCTGAAGTTGATTGGCATTATTGGAACATAAATCTCCTCATTAAAAATGTACTTACACTGTTAAATACAAGCCCTAACTTTCTGCAGTTAGTTTAATAGTTAATTAATGTGCAAATGCAACAACTTCACAAGACTGATGGGAGTTGAGGGCAGGCTGCTGTTTTTGCAAGGCTAATGGCAAATCGTCCAGCAACATGTGGCGATTCGCAATTCACGGGGTATCTCTTCCTCGACACAAGTTACTAGACAATTTGCTCATTACTAACAGCAAGCGCCATTCAACTCCCTCATCAACAGAGGCTTCTTCATCTGCTCCCAAATCTTCTGACTGTAGCAAACGGTATTGACCATTTGGGCCACCTCCTCCCACACTAGAATGACTGTCCTACAGGCAGGGTGCACTGGAGCGCCAAACAGGCAACCCTTCTTTGATCCAGTTCTTGAAGGACCAGTTCCATAGTGGAATCAATACTTGCTGGGATTCTTGATAGGTTCATGTGACATTGCTTTCCAGCAATTCACACTGTCAGCCTTGACTCAATGATAACACTCTCATCATTGAGTCAGAAGGTTGTGGGTGTAAGCCCCGCTCTATAGGCTTCAGCACATAATCAATGCAGTACTGAGGGCATGCTGCACTGTTGGAGGTGCCGTTTTTCAGATCAAAGCTAAACCGAGGCTCCATCTGTCTGTTCAAGTAGACATAAAAGATCCCATGGCGCTTATTTGAAGAAGAGCAAGGAGCTGTCTCAGCCAACATTTATCCCTCAACCAGCACCTCTAAAATTGATTAACTGGTCATTCATCTCATTGCTATTTGTGGGATCATGCTGTGCACAAATTGGCTACTGCGTTTGCCTACATGACATGTGAGTTCAAAAGTACTTTGTTGGCTGTGAAGAGCTTTGGGATGTCCTGAGGATGTGAAATGTGCTACATAAATGCAAGCTTCTTTCTTACTTGTGATCCACTTGCTGCCTGTGAGGGTCCTGCTGCCAACAAAATTAACACCCTCTTTATTGGCAGCTGCTTTTACAGCTGCAAGTGCACTGGATTCCAATCTCCCCCCCACCCCGGCCTTCCTCCACCACCACGCATGCGTTGAGTTCCCTGTTGAATGCACAATCGATGCTTGGACCTCACAATAAATATACAAGGAGGCCAATCCCAGAAGATTTGGTGAGATCAGCTGTTCCTAATTTGTGCGAGCTCATAGCTTGCAATGCATCAGTCTCAGAGCTTCAGCTCAGGGTAAAATCCCCTGCACTACTTCCTATACCATAATAATCGGTCAATCATATCACTGTAAGGCTGCAAATCAAGTTTTCAACACTTCAAGACTATGATTTTTTTCTCTATGTTGGCACTGAAATGGAGTCAAATGTACACTGTACATTCTCAATCTGCCATGGGAACAAATTGCACCAATCCTACTTTGCAAATTCACTATTAAGCTCACCCACATTAAAAACAGTGCATTCCACTGTCTAACCAAGACAAATATAGAAAGTGGCAGAAGCACGTCACATGAATAATGGAAGGATTGCTCCAGTCAAAGTTCTCATAAAGCAAGCCCTGAAAAATGGGAGCTTAATTTTGGAAATTTGCAGCGATTCCAACTCCCTCTCCAGAAAAGGAAAATGGCCTGAGAGAGATAGCCTGATAAGGCAGATAACACCCTCCTAGGCTAAGGAGACACTGAAAGATAGCTGAAAGCATTTTAGAGATGTCCATAACTGGGTAAAGGAAAACGCTGCCTGGGATGGAATGACCTAGAAAATGACAAATCTTAATGGAACAGCGAAGCACAGAGCTGCTCACTCTAACAACAGGCACTGGATAAGACTGATCATAGCTGCTGAGTAGCACAGCCAAACATATGGTGATAAGTGTATCAGTTTTCCGCAGTTAGTAGCGCTCTTGGCTCTGGGCCAGAAGGTTATGAGTTCAAGCCCCACTCCAGGAGTTTGAACTTATAATACAAATGCAACAGTGCGGGAGTGCTCCATTGACAGAGGTGCCATCCTTCAGATGAGATATTAAACTAAGGTGCTGATTGCCTGGTCAAGTGGATATTATAGATCAAAGAACAGGGAGCTGTCCTAACTCAACTACAACTGCCAAAAAATGATTAACTGGTTATTCATCTCAGTGCTGTCTGTGGGATCTCTTGTGTGGCCTGCTTTATTGTAAGCAAGAACAGCATCCACATTTACTATTACTGGGGTAATGCACTGAAGACATGAAGAAACTGATGTTCTAGTTCTTACTTTAATTCTGAGTAAATAGCTAGAATTATTAGTGTACCCAACCTATATCTCTTGTCTTGTTCATTATAATAGTTGGATGTATAGCACAGTGGTAGGGCATTTAACTGCAATTCAAAAGTTTCTCTAGTTCAAATCTGGCTATCCCCGGAGTTAGGAAAAGGACACAGAGATTTTGGGTGCAAGAGGCAGATCAAACTAAGATAGCATTATATGGATTGTCGAAGCAGTGGGCTTGATGGACCGAAAGATCTTTTCTCATTGAAAAATTATCTTCTTATGAAAGAGAAATATGGTGCAAGAGATATTATCTTTTTTAATCTTCTCAGTCACTCTAAAAATGTTTCCCACCAAGAAGCCTAATATAATATTTACTAGAATGGTACCAGGGATGAGGGACTTCAGTTATATGAGGAGACTAGAGAAGCTGGGATTTTTCTCCTTAGAGCAGAGAAGGTTAAGGGGAGATTTAATAGAGGTGTTCAAAATCATGAAGGGTTTTGATAAAGTAGATAGGGAGAAACTGTTTCCACTGGCAGGAGGCTCGATAAACAGAGGACACAGATTTAAGATAATTGGCAAAAGAACCAGGGGGGAGAGGAGGAGACATTTTTTTTACGCAGCGAGTCGTTATGATCTGGAATGCACTACCTGAAAGGGTGGTGGAAACAGATTCAAAAATAACTTTCAAAAGTCAATTGGATATATACTTGAAAAAGAAAAATTTGCAGGGCTATGGGGAAAGAGCAGAGGAGTGGAACTAATTGGATAGCTCTTTCAAAGAGCTGGCACAGACACGGTGGGTCGAATGGCTTCCTTTTGTGCTGTAAGGTTCTATGATTCTATGATGTGACAGAATGCAACACAGAATAAATAACAAAATATTAGTGGATCTCCCATTATGAAATTCGCATGAGTTGGACAACGTAATGTTTTATAAAGACATATGCATTATACAATGGAATGCACAACGTATTATTCTGCTGATAAAGTGTAGTTGTGTGTAATTTAGTGTGTCCCTTTAAGGTCACGAGGTGTTACTGCAGTGCCTTCCTGAGGTCATTTAGAGACCAATTGGTCTTAGGCAATTCTTCAGATAATTCAGAGATCAGACTGGCTTTTTATTACTTTTGTTTTAAGTGAGACTGCTGAAGTTAATGAAATGATATTTTTTGTTGCTTTAGAACTTTCTCTGCAGATTGGAAATGATTGGCTTTGACACCTAATGGGTTATATTGGATAATCCCCAAAAACAGGCACTGGGTTCGCGGTGCGTGATTAACCCGCGCCCAGTCGTAGCGATGCAGGCAGCACGTAACATTCGAGCTGCCTGATGATTTAAATGATTTTTGTGTGCAGCCAGCGCTAGCTACACTGTTGATTGGCTGCACGCACCAACAGGGGCCCCAATATCGGGAGTGGCTAGTACAACTTAAAGGCAGCCTGCACCTATTAAAGGGGAGGTACGCTGTGGCTGCAGGAAGTAACTCTGTGCTGGAAGATATTGAAGAATGGCTGCGCCTGGAAGAGAATGTGCAACACGGTTCTTGGACGATGCACTAGAGGCCTTGGAGGAAGAGGTGGACAGATGTAGGGGCATCCTATATCTGCAGAGGGGCAGGATGTCTTCCAGACATATGCTGAAGTGGCAGCGGGAGGCTGTGGTGGATGAGGTCAATGCCAGGAGCATTGCGCCATGCACATGGATGCAGTGCAGGAAGAAGTTCAATGATTTGACACGAGTGTTCAAGGTGAGTGCGTTCAACTGTCACGTGGCATATTCTACCAACTGCACCACTAGCCTCATCCACTGCTCCACACACTACACCCCCCATCACCCACTTACCAACAAACTCTTTCAATCAGTATGTAACCCTGCAAATCAGATGCTGCATCTCATCCTCACACATTACCACTCTTGCAAACCGCACACCCACAACTCACAGGTCACACACACTGGCAGCTATTCAACCATGACAGCCACATCACCCAAACATCTTGCAGGACACTCACTGACATGTTTCCCTCTTTCTTGCAGCAGAAGGTGGCACACAACAGTAGATAGCAGGAAAGAACTGGGGGAGGACAGGCATGCCTACACGTCCTCATCCCCATGGAAGAGACAGTGCTGTCCATCATTGGACTGGCCGTCACTGTGGCCGTGGCCACTGACGGTGCTGGAGATATCGATGATGAGGGTCTCTGCATACCCAATCCTCCTTCTCACTTCCCACTTCTCCCTCAGACAACAATCTTTCCTGACTCAGGTGCTGCAGATGGTGTAAACACACACATCTTACTTTCTCCTCTCCCCACACCACAACTCAACCTGTGTTCCTTTGTCATTTCAGAAACCCAAGAACTGGAAACCAGCACCATCCAAGTGGAAGAGGAAGAAGATAGTGATGATGCAGACACACATCACTCGATGTTACACTCGCATCCACCAGCTCAGATGCTGACACTGTGCGCACTTTAGAGGCTAGGATAAGGAGGGATCTGCACGTGGTGAGAGACTGGGCACAAGTGCACAGGAGCCGGGACAGTGGGAACGGATACCGCAGGTGCCAGCAGGCCATAGGGTGAGGCCGCACACTAGTTCTGCTGCAGAGGAGTCAGATGATGACTTCGATGGGCCAGGCTACAGAAGAAGGCTGATGGGCATACACAGCCAAATGCTTAGTGTACTGGAAAGCCTGCCAGGAAGCCAGCGCACAATGTCAAGGGGCATGGAGGAGTTCAGCTCCAACTTAGCACAGGGCTTTGAGCAGAGCTTGGAGCCCATCCTTTCCTACATGGAACAGGTGGTCACCTCCATCAGCACACCTGTGGAACCCACCATGATGCAGCGTCTGATGACTGATGTCACAGCTTCCATTGCAGCACAAACATCTGCCATCCAAGGTCTGACTGCTGCATTTGGAGCTCAGACTGCTGCCTTGGATGCTCAGACTGCTGCTATCATGGCTCCAGGTTCCACTGTGGAATGGGGCTTCCAGGGCGTCACAGCAGTCCAGCAATCTGTTCTCCAGTTGATCACTAGGATTGCTGAGGCACTGCTCCGGGAGAGTAGCTTTGGCACCATGGAAGATGAACCTGCTGTCCTCTCTCAGGATGACAGCATTCCTGCTCTTACACCTGCCACTCTGCCAGTGCCCTTGTTGTTGCCTGTCAGCCAGCCAGGCCAGACTGCTGTAGCCCAGGCCGAGATGGTGCAGTCCGAAGCCGGGCCCTACCAGCCCAGAGCTGCTCGAGGTCGTCCTCCAAGGCCATCTGCACGCTCCTCCATTGAAGGTCAGCAGTCTTCCACCACCCATGCTCCAGCCATTGGGGATGCACCTCATAAGAGCACAAGGAAAGGTAAAGGCACACGAATGACAGGCACTAAAGGAATGCACAAGGGTGAATAGTATCAGTTGAATCATTTCATGTGCAAATCTATAAATATGGTTATGAATTTGTATTTGGTGTTGGTTTTCATTTCTGTGATGGGCTGTGGGAGGAAGCAATGTGTAATCATAAGGAGGACGATTTGATGGTCATGTGGGAGAGGAAACGTAAGGAGTGTGGGACTGTTGGTGAATGCGGAGGTATCGTGAGGTAACTGGTATCACTCATTAATCATCTGATCACGCAAAGCCCCGGCCGACAGGGCCTGTCTACTTTGTTGCCTCCCTGCCTCTTCCTCCACGTCCTCCTCCTCCTCCCTCTTCTGGCAGCTTGTCCTGTTCAGCGCAGCCTCTCTGCATGCTCCCAGTCATATTCAGTTCCCAGAGGAAGCCCTAGCAGGCCATCCATGTCTGGAAGCAACTTTGGTCAGCACACTATTTTAAATGCCACTAACAGTACTGCACGACCAGCCAGACCACTCTCTGTAGAATATTGCAACTTTCTCCAAGTGGAGGAAACTTCTGAAAACACCTACAATTGTACCAGCAGCCTGAATAACTAATCCAGCAACTAACCTGTAACTCCTACATGATCCCTTTAAATAGCGCTGGTGTGGGAGTCCTTCATTCCATTTAAGTCCTTTTCAGCTGTGCAAGGTTAAGACAGTTCGTTGGCTGGAGCAGGAGTTCCAAAATGCCACCGGCTGCTTCAAATCAGCGTTGCACACTGATTTACGTCATAATCTTCCTACTCTACATGCTGCCGGCATTTGACTACCTTTATGAAGCTGGCATCCTGCACACTTCATGTCGGAGGCCATATTCGGGGCTTAGGAATCCACGTAGCTCCTATAAAACTGGTGCTACATGGCCCAATTTCACCCCCCTAATGTCCGACCGATGTGCCTTAAAACTTATATACTAATGGTTCTCCTGTGGCAGTATCCTGCGTAACTGGGCTGATACATTATCTAATAAAGCCTTACAACATGTGACGCACAACGTACTATTCCGCTGCTAAGGTTAAACTTTGTCCTTTTAAAGTAACAGATTATAATTGCTGTTGAGTAAAAACTGTTAAGTTCAGAGCTCAATTGCTAGTCAGGCTGCAGGTCAGAATGGTGGCTTTGTTTGTCTTTTCATTAAGTGTGATTGGTAAGGTCAAGTAAGAGGCTGCAGACATTCTGGGGCAGATTTTGCTGTAGGCACTTACTACAAATTCAGGCAGAAGCAGCTCACAGCTTTTGGCAAATAAGAAAAGTAAAACTCTCAGAAGGCCTCCATTAAAGTAATAATGTGCCATATTCCAGCTGATGGGAAATGATGTTACATTCCCTTTTGCTCGTTATTTGACTTATTTGTTAAACAAATTCTCATAAAGTCTTAATTGAGCACATCTGCTACATGTGATCTTCATTCGCAGAATGCTGAAAACGTGCTAATTAAACAAACAGGAAAACATAGCAGTACAACTTTAAATATAGGTAAATGTCACCCTGGAGACCTTTTGTTTGAACTTGTATATAGAGTTACACCTGTGAAGAGACTGAAGAGAGGACGTCTTTTGCTCAGACATGCACATAAACTAGGGTGCTCAGCAGTTGTAAAACAGATATCAAGACACCTGCATTAAAGTTAGCATTTCAAACTTTTGCCAAGTCCAAAGCAGAAACATGGGGGTTGGGGCAGCGGACAGATTCAGATCAGGGGTGGAATTAGAATGGAATGATGGTTGGAGTTCTGTTTCCTTTGCTCCAATGAAAATTCACTTAAAACCTTAAAAACAAGTCCAGTCACATCATAAGACAAAGTAGTGGAAAAATGGACTACTATTTTTTTTAAAAAACGTGTTAGAGCCTCTGTAAAAATAGTGCATAGGGGAATAAAGCACCTGTATTAAGTATTCATATTAGAACTTGATTGATTGGAAGTTCTAGCCTTCCATTTCCAAAGCATGCCTCTCGCAAGTTCCAATGTCTTCATATATTTCAGCAACTTTCTTTGCGTTATATACACGCTGACAGAGTAAAACCCTGGGGGCCAAAGCAGTAAATTTTCATCTCGAGCAATCCAGCTTCCTTTCCAGTGTCTCTAATGCATCTTGCATTTTATTTTTTAAAAAGAGAGAAGTTCGATAAGTTCCAGTACTTCCAACAGAGGAGCTTGTAGTGTTAACCTGATATCTGATATCTTGCTGATGCAGCTCCATTACCTATAGGGGCCAGGAGGGAACGTCAGAGGGTTTTATCTTTTTGGAAGTTTTACCTGTGGTTACACACCTCCCTCAAGAGATTAAATAAAGGAACTTTTACACTATAGAAGTGCAGCCAGGGACCGAAAATCCATGGGTCTTCACCATAAATGCTGGGAACCTCCAGCGCGTTGCGTTCTGGAGTTTATGGGGTCATGAGATTTCCTAATTAACGTGCAACTGGCGGGCACCTGTACCGCTATGGGCACATCTTGGCTGTCTGCCAGAGCAGGGGGAACAGGAGAAATGGCACTGGGCAGCCCATTGCTCTTCAGGGTTTTCAGGACGGCCCATCAGCCCTCTTTACAAGGGACCAATCTCTTCCACATGCTAGCTCTTTTCTTCCAGGGTCCAGGCTGGGATCCCCAGGTTGGCTGCACTTACCCTGCTGAGCAGGCCAGTACGATTTATTCGTCCCGCAATACCTGCCACTCAACGGAACTGAAGCAAGGGTTGTGGAAATTCCCAGCCTGGGAATTTTCTCCTGCAGCCACACTCCTGCCAACATCATGAGCCATGTTTAGGGTGGACTGAGTTTCCACTCCAAACAGGACCCACCAGAAACAATAAACAGAGGCCAGAACCCAGGGCTCTGGTCTGATTCCCAGGCCTTCTGAAATTCAGGGCCCCAATCTCTCCCTCTGTTGGCTGCACTTCACAGTGTAAAGGAGATGAGGTTCTGGGAGCCAACAAGATCATCGATCCACAAAAATGTGGATTGAATTAAGAGAGACAGTGTTTATATAGTAAATGCAGGGAGTCAGTCCCACATTTGCACTCTGGATCTTCCACATTATACAGGAAAGCACAATAGCTCAACAAAGACTGACTCTCAATTTGCCACCTAAAAACTGGAGTGCAACCCATAGGGTCATTCTCCCGCAGAACCACAGAAGGAGGCCATTCAGCCCATCTTGTCTGTGCTGACTCTTTGCTAGAGAAATCCAAAATTAATCCCAATGGACATGCTTTATTTCCTGTTAGCCC
Source organism: Heptranchias perlo (assembly GCF_035084215.1). Classification (NCBI taxonomy): domain Eukaryota; kingdom Metazoa; phylum Chordata; class Chondrichthyes; order Hexanchiformes; family Hexanchidae; genus Heptranchias; species Heptranchias perlo. The sequence continues at coordinate 67,606,819 of NC_090334.1, forward strand.
TGGATCTTCTTCTGCTTCACATATTTATCCATTTTTCTTTGAAAGATGCAATGGTCTCTCACTCAACTGCTCCCTATGGCAAAGCATTCCATGCTCCAGCAACTCTGCATAAAGAAATTTCTCCTAACCTCTTTCTCCATTCTCCTAGTGATGACTTAAAATGAAAACCCCTTGTCACTGACTCCCCAACCAGAGAAAAGAGATTTTCCCTTTTCCTGAAACAGAATAAGTGTAAAACTAAAAGCACCTAAAGTGAGGGAAAATCCAAGTCAATAGAAATGATATCTGGTACAATAAAAGGAGCAGGCTTCATGGGGTGAATGGCCCTTTCTTATTCAATACTTTCTAATGTACATTGCATCTGGGAATCTGCACTGAGATCCCAGCGTGATCTTTATAATAGATCACGACACTGCAATAGAAACCACGTGCATTGCAACATCAATTTTCCTGCTGTCAGTACGTCAGACATTAAACTGGAGTTTCAGAGCAGGTTGTTCCTGGCTTTTTTTTAACTCCACAAAATAGTAATGATTTGTCTACAAAATTGCAATGAGTTAGTCTACATATCAAGAATAACTCCAAAAAAAAATAATTGTATGAAGCACTTTGAGACATTTTGACAATGTGGTTAAAGTACTATATAAATGCAAGTATTTTTTCTTCTTTTAGATGCACTCAAATGTTAGGAACTAATATTTTTGTTGCTTTTTGCCTTTATCAGACTTATGCCTTTATTACATTTTTATTGTAGTTAATATCCTTCTAAATTTCAACATGTAAGTGAGATATTAAGGTTAATATCAGCCACTGCTACAGATGAACAGGTTGGGGTGAGCCCTTTCAGGCCGCATTAAAACTGAAGAAACATTATTAGAGAAAAAATGATATGAAATAAATATATCCTTGCTTAAAAAAGGATTCTTTAATAATACGAGGTGCCTTATCTGGCTTTTGCACTAGAGGCAGGAGGCATAACTGTTTATAAGGATAATAAATGCCTTAGTAACACTTTACAAGTGTCATCGTTTGAACTCAATTGACACTGCGAGCTAATTACAATAATCACAGCTTTAAGAATGTCTGCTTATCTCTCCTAATCACATAGTACAAGGTTGGCCTTTGACGCTTTTATATGAGGCATGTATTATTTAATCAAAATCTTCACAGGGAAATGGCACCCGCACGGAAGAGGGCTGCTCTTATTTTGTGTTTCTATGTGCAAGCCTTGCAATTTAATGTTAAAAAAAATCAGCACTGGGTCTTTAATCTGTCTCTCTTCCACCTTATGTATTGTCAGATTATATGGTCGTTTTTACCTTATCAATGAATATTTTTAGCTGGGGAGCGGATACTGTCAGAGATTCTACATGAATGTCGAGTAGCAGCAGGGGGTTCTTCCAATATATCGTTGATGAGTTACTTTCTGGCAGTGGCGATATCACCAAAATTACAGTACTTACTGTTTAATTGCATGAGGTCAGAACCAGAGGCTTTTTTCTGCAAACAAGCAGGTTGTGTGATTAATCAATCAGGCTGGAGAGAATGGGGAGATCAAACTAGTATCTACGATCTACAGAACTGGCATTAGAATATCGGCATTTGTCCAATTATTCATAAAGGAAATGCAAGGAAATTAGTACAAGCATTGCCATTTGATTGTGCTTCATTACTCTTATCTTTCTGCAGATTGTGATGCTAGTGAGATTGGGATTGGATCGGTGCTGAAACACACAAATACTGTAACTAGAAAGAAATAAACAGTTTATGAATAGAGGAGAATTCAATAAAGACTGGAGAAATTCATGAAGGAAAAAATACAGCTAACCATGTTCTGTAATTAAGTGGAAATATTAGAAAATCAGATTTATTCCTCTCAGAGATTTCAGAGTGTATTATTAAAAGAAATAATTAAAATAGTATGTTGGGACTCTTATTGCTGGTACATTTCTAAATTATTGCAAGTTTTATATTTTCAAAGTACTTGTGACGATTTTGTGCTGCAGAATCCACTGCCATGGTGTTCCATGCAAGGTATACAGAGGCTGATGCGAATGCCATTGGAGCAAGATAACCTTGTCACAAAGGTGACTAACTTGAAGTTAATGTAAAAAAAATCCTCAAATTCAAAAAAAAAGTAAAATTGGGAGTTTGCAATGGCACAACTTCAGGATTCAAAGAGGAAGACTGGATGTGTATCAGGTCTTTGGTCTTACAAAACCTAAAATTGAATCTGGAAGACAGCCAGATGTTCATTCTCAGTTGTTACTCTAGCGAGGAAAAATCTGACATGCTGTTTAAAACAACATTTAAAAAAAGACTTTGCAATTTACAAAATCACAAGATAAATATGGATAAGGAAAGCCATTTGAACTTAGCTTATCCATTTAGAAAAAGAACTCTAGTTCCTCATCACAACACCCAATTGTCTTTTAAATGACTCCAAAATTGCTGCTTCGACTATATTACCTAGAATTACTATGCATCCCCACCAACCCCCCCCCCCCACTCCATTGATGCCCAAGCCTCCTGCAGATTTACTTCTGAAATTTACTTCCCCTATGCTTCATCTTTCCCCACTTTAGAAAGGCTCCACAAAACCTACCTCCTCAACCTCACCTATAGTCACTTGCCCTAACTCTTTTCCCAATCTCTGCTTAGTGTCTGAATTCCTCCCCATCTCCCCTATGAAATGCCTTTGATGCTTTGCTGCTTTAAAGATGCTTTATAAGTGTAAGTTATAAGAAATTCAAAGCGAGAACCTCATGACATTATTAACTCAGCAAAGAAAGAATGGCCTGCCCTTCATGGCACTATTTGTTTAACAAAAGGGAATAGCAACAACTGGCTTAGCTTCACTATATGCTGGCACTCACTGCTTAACCCTCAGAGTGAAACACTGAAGTAGAAATTGGCACAAATCTCTTCATCATCACAATGGATTTGATTTCAGGTAATTCTGAGAATTAAGCTCAGAGTTCAAAATTGAAGCTACAGCAAGCACCTTAACCAATTAACCAATCTACTATTAAGTCCATATACTGTACAGTATCACTGCTATTGTTAAACCAATTAACTTACCAGAATGGCAGCTAGATGACTCATCCCTTTGTGTGTCAGTTTGTTGTTCCAAAGTATAAGTGTTTTCAGTCCCTGCTTCTGTTTTCTAAGACCTTCACAGATGTCTTCCAGTCCTAAAACGATATTCGACTAGTGAACACTCATAACTGACTTGTAACCTTTATGTTCTATTTAGGTCTTGCACAACGTGTCCTGGCCCAGTGCTGAGTGACTGTGAAATCTTAACATGTGGATACACAAAACATAGAGATTACAAGGGGGATGCTTTCACTGGCCCAACTTTCCGCCCCATTTCCCTCCCATCTTCCCCTCTTACCACCACCTGGTGCAAGGCGCTGGTAGACTTGGAGTAACAGTGGTAAGGTCCTGATATCTATTAATGCAGGGAGAGGGCCTAGTAGCAAAGACCTCTTCCTCCCTCCAAGCATTGACCCTTGTAGATCTTAGTCTCGGTTGTGGCCTACAAAAACTACAGCTTCCTTGTTCTTTAGGGCTCTTCTGACTATTTTAGGTCCCTTTCCATCTCTTTGGGTTCTACAGCAGCAGCATCGAATTACTCAACTCCACAGTTCCTTCTTGGTGTTAGTAATCCTGCCAGCAGGCAACCCTGAATGACCAATGACCCTGATCCAGGAAAATGGGTCGGATTTCAAGCGGAATCAGAGAGGGGGGCAGAAGTTCCATCCTCCCACTACTCTGTCCCAAGCAAGAAAATTCAACCCGATAAGTTGCAACAGAAGGAAAATTTAGAGATGAGGTGAGAGAAGAATCATCTATCAGTTGTTAAGATTTATCTTATAGATAGTGTACCAGTGCTATTTACCTGTGTTGAAGATGCAATTGTTTTTAAGGTCTAACAGTCTTATGGTACGGTTAGATTGCAGGAGCTCTCGCAGGTACATGGAGTCTTGAACACTGTTCAGGTTATTGTCTGCCAAGTAAAGTTCCTGCAGTGTTTGGTTCACATTCAGGGCAGAAACTATGGGAAGTCAGATAAGAAACAACAGATTCAGCTGCGCAAAAATAGTGAAATATAAAAATGAGATCTCAAAAAATCTGGGTGCCAACTTAAAAACTCAGGGGGTAAATCTCCTTGGATAGTACGCTGCATAATATAGTCACATAAAATTCCTTTGTGCATTATTTTAACAGAGACATTAACCCAAGTGTTAACGATTGCATTAAAATAACACACCAAAGAATTTTACGTGAAAACACTAAGTAGTGCGCTACTGAAGTTAATTAAACTCGTTAATGTTCTACTTATTCTTTACATCTTGTGTAGAAGTCATTTTTTTAATGATTTCATTTGATATGAAGTTCAGAGAGATTTTTTTTAATGATAAAAATGCAAAAGGCTAATCCTCAGCATATATGTTGGATTTATATCCCTCTATCTGTGATCTATCTCCCCCACCTCAGCATCCTCCCCTCAAGCCCCACAACAAGGATTGATTATTTTTGCACTCAGTATCAATATCAAGCACTTCCACATCAAAGGCTAGGTACAGGAATAACCTCTGTACATCCAGAATCCCAACCCCAACCTCAGGTGGGCACCCTTCTTCCACGCCAGATCAAAAGGCAAAACAACAATCCATCGTTTCATCCCGCAAGACATTCAGAATAAGACGAAATGAAGAACTCACCTAGTAGCATCAGCGGCCGACCGCTCAGACTGGCATTATCCAAACGCAATACCCTCAGATGACTGTTAAACTTCAGGCCTTGTGCCACAAAGCATGCGGTGTGCTCCATCAAGGGGATGCCACAGGCCTCAAACTCCTGCAAGCTGCTACTCTGGGGAAATAAAAACAGCTTGTTTATTTTAGGTGGCAAAATGGACTGAAACCGGTCTCAAGAAGTTTTCTGTTGTAAGGTTTTATGTATGCCCGTGATGAACAGGAAGCCTTGCCTGCCAACCATACATATCAGGAAATCACAGGCACACTGCCCACGATTTCACAATATGTGTGAACACTGGGTGAGATATCTGGCTGGTAGGTGGAAGAAAGTAATTGAGTGAATTTGGAGGATGAAGCTGAGCTCGGAGTCGAGCAGCAAGCCAAGGTTCCTCACTTGCTGGCTCAGCTTGTGATGGCAGCCAGGGAGGTTGACGGACCACGAAGCTTTCGAGGGCAGGCGAGCCATAATTTGGAAGATAATTCCGAGGGCAGCAGTGTCGTGGCTGAACTATTGGTTCCCGTCCCGATAGTAGAGAGAAGGGGGCTGGGAACAAGAAATAACCCAGAGTCAGAGGAACGGAGGATAAGGGCTACAATATAGATTTGGAGATCTCCAGGTAGGATAGAGCAAGGCTGTGGATGGACTTGAAGATGAGAAGAATCTTGAAATTGACTTGCTTGGAAATTTGCTTGGCGAGGATGGGAGTTGTGGGACTTTATGCGGGAGATGACCAGATGGCTGAAGATTGTGAAGCTGGGGAAGCTGGCAAGGAGAATATTTAAGAAATTGATGCTTGAGGTGATGAAAGGTGGATAAAGGTTTCAGCAGCAGTGAGGAGGAGATAAAGGTATAAGCGGGCAATATTCCAGCATGAAGTGAGGGAAGATGACGGAGTCAGAGCCAGAGGCTTGTAGGTGCTCGTGAGAGCCACACAAGATGGCTTCAGTCTTGTTGAAGCTGAACTGAGAGGAAATTTCAGCTCAACCAGGACTTGATGTCAACAAGCAGTCCAATAGCACAGCAAAAGCCCTGGAGTCAATGGTGGACAGATGAAGTTGGGTGAACTTAGTGTGCATAGAAGCTGACCCAGTACTTATGAATGACATTGCTAATGGATAGCACGTAAATAATGAATTGGAGGGAGCTGAGGATACAGCCCTGGGGCACACCGGAGATGCCGATTTGAGCACGGGGAAAGAAACTACCTAAGAAAATGTAGTGACTGTGTTGAGACAGATAGGAGTGGAACCACAAAAAAGAAGCACCACATTAATGGACCATAAAGGAAAGAAAGTGGAAGACAATGGAATAGTGAACAGTGTCAGCGAGCTACAGTTACAGTCACACTGGGTGTCATTGGTGACTTTGACCAGGTCGGTCTCAATACTGTGGGCAGGTCAGAAATGGATCAGTAATGATTTTGAACAGGGATTGGTGAAAGAGATGAGGATTAAATGAAAAAAAAACTTGTGTTCACATGGCAAGTGCTACCAAAAACCTTCTACAAAATAGTTCAAGAATTTCTACTGATAGGCTTCACTAAACATAAGAGAAATATACACTGCCATTACCTTCCTAATCAGCTGAGCTGCTGCCACCCAGCCCCTGCTTCCAATATGCTTGTTGAAGGAGATGCTGAGGTGGACTGCTGAGTCATAGTACTCCATTATATCAAACAATGCAGAAGCCCCCTGAAATCAAGGTATTATCACATTAATCAGAGATTTGAAATTGTTGGTTAAATGTCTTTTTCCTACTGGACTGTACTTTTCTTTATCGGAATGTCAATTTGAGTTTCGTCTTTCCTAGTGGTTTGGTGGGTAAAGGCAGTATTGTGTCATGTTGACCAGGTTCAAACATCAGTTAGTTTATTTCAGTAATGAACAGCACTCACGTCAGAACACCTCATCAGCAGAAACAATTGATCTGCTCGTAGAAATAAAACAGACTGCACTGCCAGTGCCCTCAGCAGCTCCCACTTCCAGCATCGCTGCTCTACACCTTCAGTCGAGATTTTTAAAAATTCATTCTCAGGATGTGGGCGTCGCTGGCAAAGCCAGCATTTATTGCCCATAGCCTAGTTGCCCTTGAGAAGGTGGTGGTGAGTTATCTTCTTGAACTGCTGCAGTTCATGTGGTGAAGGTACTCCCACGATGCTGTTAGTTCCAGGATTTTGACCCAGCGACGATGAAGGAACGCGATATATGTCCAAGTCTGAATGGTGTGTGACTTGGAGGAGATCTGATGCACTGTGGATTACTGAAGCAGGTCCCGACCTGAAGAGCACAGCATTGCTGCCAAAAGGGGAAGGTGGGTGTCCACCTGGCGTGCTCTCACTGAAAGAGTTGGCAGCACTGTCTGTTAATTTTATTCCCCACTAGCAGATTTACAAATGGTGGTCACAAACAGCAGAAGAAACATAGCAATAGAAATTCTACTGATACCCTTACATCTTCATCCAGCTTCGCCCATTCCAAATTAATCAGCTTAAACTGTATCCGTTTGAAGATTTCTTCGAGGGCCTCGCAGGTCTCATAGTCTAACTTTTCACCTAGAAAATAAATGTGTTCAGTTTTATTAGAGATACAATTGACATACTTCTATAAAATATTGTAAGTTTACTTTAAAACAAATACCCATGAGACTTCTTGATTCCCAAACTCACTTTGCTTCTCTAAACAAGAACAAGAAACTATTGTCAGGTTAGTGCCAAATCTGAGGCAGCTTTATACACACAACAAAATGAATCAAACTGCCCTAAGCTGTTGTACTTTGTACATCTCACTGTTGTCAGACAGATCTGCGTCCCTTTATCTAGGCTTAATTTAAACTCAGACTCCAGGGATGAAAGGACAATGTTCAGGCACTGAAGTTCAACATTGTTATTATATAATGTCCTGCAACAGTCAGTTGCCATTTAGTTTTCTTTATCTCTTTGTAAGAACCTAGTTCAAGGAGATGAAACTGCTTCTCCTCAACCAAATGTACATTATATTTATTTGCTCGTGCTTACAGAATTGACAAAGGACATTCATTAGAACAGAATCTTCATTACTTGCTACAGTGGATGGGCCTCTCCTCTCTACAGTGGATAGCGAAAATTGGAGGATAATTGAGAGTCCCCAAAATTTGGTCTAAGACATAACAATGGCTAGACAGAGAACCATAGAAGTTTACAGTACAGAAGGAGATCATTTGGCCCATCATGTTTGTATCAGCTCTTTGCTAGAACAATAAAAAACTAAACTGACTGTCCTAATCTCTTTCTTCCTCTATTTCAAATGTTTATCTATTCTTCCCTTTAATGATGTAACTACTCCCTGTGCCTCAACTGCTCTGTGTGACAAAGCATTCCATGCTCCAACAACTCTCTGCATAAAGAATATTCTTCCATCCTTTCCTCACTCTCTTAGTGACAATTTTAAAACGATGACCCCTGATCATCGATCCCAACTAGAGAAAATAGTCTTTCCTTATTCACCCTATCAAAACCTTCATAATTTTTTAAAACCTCTATTAAATCTCACCTTATCCATCTCTGCTGCAGTGGAAATAACCACAGTATCTGAAGTCTCTCCTCACAACTATAGTTTATCATCCACGCTATCAGCCTGAGGAATCTACGATGTATGCACTCAATGCCTTTCATGTGCCTTTCAATAATGGGGCAAGACTGCACACAGTACTCTAATTGTCAATATCTTGTACAATGAGATGAAGATAAGAACAAAGCAAACAACAAAAGAAAAATTGTGCTGTCTTTTTTTTTTATTCGTTCACGGGATGTGGGCGTCGCTGGCAAGGCCGGCATTTATTGCCCATCCCTAATTGCCCTCGAGAAGGTGGTGGTGAGCCGCCTTCTTGAACCGCTGCAGTCCGTGTGGTGACGGTTCTCCCACAGTGCTGTTAGGAAGGGAGTTCCAGGATTTTGACCGAGCGACAATGAAGGTACGGCGATATATTTCCAAGTCGGGATGGTGTGTGACTTGGAGGGGAACGTGCAGGTGGTGTTGTTCCCATGCGCCTGCTGCCCTTGTCCTTCTAGGTGGTAGAGGTCGCGGGTTTGGGAGGTGCTGTCGAAGAAGCCTTGGCGAGTTGCTGCAGTGCATCCTGTGGATGGTACACACTGCAGCCACAGTGCGCCGGTGGTAAAGGGAGTGAATGTTTAGGGTGGTGGATGGAGTGCCAATCAAGCGGGCTGCTTTATCTTGGATGGTGTCGAGCTTCTTGAGTGTTGTTGGAGCTGCATTCATCCAGGCAAGTGGAGAGTATTCCATCACACTCCTGACTTGTGCCTTGTAGATGGTGGAAAGGCTTTGGGGAGTCAGGAGGTGAGTAACTCGCCGCAGAATACCCAGCCTCTGACCTGCTCTCGTAGCCACAGTATTTATATGGCTCGTCCAGTTAAGTTTCTGGTCAGTGGTGACCCCCAGGATGTTGATGGTGGGGGATTCGGCGATGGTAATGCCGTTGAATGTCAAGGGGAGGTGGTTAGACTCTCTCTTGTTGGAGATGGTCATTGCCTGGCACTTATCTGGCGCGAATGTTACTTGCCACTTATCAGCCCAAGCCTGGATGTTGTCCAGATCTTGCTGCATGCAGGCTCGGACTGCTTCATTATCTGAGGGGTTGCGAATGGAACTGAACACTGTGCAGTCATCAGCGAACATCCCCATTTCTGACCTTATGATGGAGGGAAGGTCATTGATGAAGCAGCTGAAGATGGTTGGGCCTAGGACACTGCCCTGAGGAACTCCTGCAGCAATGCCCTGGGGCTGAGATGATTGGCCTCCAACAACCACTACCATCTTCCTTTGTGCTAGGTATGACTCCAGCCACTGGAGAGTTTTCCCCCTGATTCCCATTGACTTCAATTTTACTAGGGCTCCTTGGTGCCACACTCGGTCAAATGCTGCCTTGATGTCAAGGGCAGTCACTCTCACCTCACCTCTGGAATTCAGCTCTTTTGTCCATGTTTGGACCAAGGCTGTAATGAGGTCTGGAGCCGAGTGGTCCTGGCGGAACCCAAACTGAGCATCGGTGAGCAGGTTATTGGTGAGTAAGTGCCGCTTGATAGCACTGTCGACGACACCTTCCATCACTTTGCTGATGATTGAGAGTAGACTGATGGGGCGGTAATTGGCCGGATTGGATTTGTCCTGCTTTTTGTGGACAGGACATACCTGGGCAATTTTCCACATTGTCGGGTGGATGCCAGTGTTGTAGCTGTACTGGAACAGCTTGGCTAGAGGCGCGGCTAGTTCTGGAGCACAAGTCTTCAGCACCACAGCTGGGATGTTGTCGGGGCCCATCGCCTTTGCTGTATCCAGTGCACTCAGCCGTTTCTTGATATCACGTGGAGTGAATTGAATTGGCCGAAGACTGGCTTCCGTGATGGTGGGGATATCGGGAGGAGGCTGAGATGGATTATCCACTCGGCACTTCTGTCTTATTCACCAAGAAACAGAGGTAAAATGCAAATTAGAAAGGAAACATTCGTGGGCCACACGAGAAAGTGACAACTCGTGCAAGGCTTGTCCCAGACAATTTCTAGCATATAATTGGGAAATATAGATCGTCAGAGTGGCAATAATAGAGACTCCACTGTACTCCATGAGAAATGGAGCTTGAAAGGGAACCACATGTCTGGATTTTCTTCCCGTTGACGGGTTAGCAGTGGAGCAGGAATACTGTCCACCCACATGATTCTGATGCTAACCCAGTGCAATTCCCTCCCAAGGCTCTTATTTGCTGTGCAGAGTGGGTTTGGAGCAGTAATACCACTCCTGACATGTTTATCGTCCCGGGAGGGAGGGAAATACAGTTAAATACTGTTACGGTCAGTTAAAGGGGAGCATCACTTTTCTGCAAGATAGGGTGAAGTAGAAGTAGCCTCAAAGTATCAATAGCTAGATGGACTCCCAGATTCTCGAAAGCATCCCATGCCCTGCAAACTGTGGGCGGGCAGACAGGAGAAACTTTGGAAGAGGGCACAGACAATACTATTCTTCAGGTGGTAGTGGGCAGCAGGTCTTCAGCCAGCAGCAGACATAATTCCCCAACAACCTTTGAGAGTGCGGGGGGGAAGCACAGCCTTCTGAGGTACTAACTGTCAGAAAAGTCTAAGTAAGGCCTTCTTAGTGAGTGGGTGTGAGCATGTAGGAAAGGGACATCTTCTGTTAATCCTGACTCTAAGTACTTCCAATCTGGCCTCTTTCCTATCCTCATCCTCTGCCTCTTCGTAGTCTAAGAATAGAAGGTTGTCATTTGAAAAATCCATGTCCCCAGTGCAAAGCAGTATTGTGAGTAGAGCTGAATGAACTAGCAGAAAGATTCATGATTGAACCTCCAAAGTACCAAAGAGGTTGATATGCAGGCAAAGTGACACCAACCTTCAGCAACTGCACACAAAATGGCCTCTTCAATATGGTATCAGCCTCAGGGAAATACCTTCCTGCAGCGCTTAGCGCCACTTACATAGTGGCAGTTATTATTTGGGGAAGGTTTGGGGCAGAAGTTGGGGGAAATGGATCGGAGAGGTTAGCCACACCACCTTGACTCCATTTGCATGAGGGCTCCTGGTAGGCCTTAAAGTGGGCTGATGGTTTTTTTTTGGACAAAGTGAGCATTGACACCACTGTGTCAGCCAATGAGTGGAGGCAAGGCGGGACTTACGTCAGGACTTACAGCAAACAAAGTCTATTTACTCGGCAAACAGAATCTATTTAAACAGAGTCTCTATGAACTACAGCAAACAGAATTCATAAGCAAAGTCTCCCGATAAAATCAGGATTATTTCTCCAGCAAAATGCACAGAGTGGAGGATAATTACATAATACAAATTATGTGCGTAAAATCAATCCCAGTCACGGCAGGGATTAAATTACGAGGTGAGATTACACAAACTAGGGTTGTATTCCCTGGAATTTAGAAGATTAGTGGGTGATTTGATCGAAGTTTTCAAGCTATTAAGGGGAAATGATAGGGTAGATAGAAACTATTTCCACTGGTTAGGGAGTCTAGGACTAGGGGACATAGTCTAAAAATTAGAGCCAGGACTTTCAGGAGTGAAGTTAGGAAACACTTCTACACACAAAGGGTGGTAGAAGTTTGGAACTCTCTTCTGCAAACAGCAGTTGATGCCAGCTCAATTGTTAATTTTAAATGCAAGATTGATAGATTTTTGTTAACCAAAAGTATTAATAGATATGGGGCTATGGCGGGTATATGGAGTTAAGTCACGGATGAGCCATGATCTCATTGAATGGTAGAACAAGCTCGAGGAGCTAAATTGCCTACTCCTGTTCCTATGTTCCAGCTGTACGGTCTTCAGGCATGATTGAGAAGGGAATTACCCAATCATCTCCATTCTGGCCAAGACTTGTGGTGTCATTATATGCAGCCTTTTTTGGAAGGATAATTCAGGTGCAGATTTTTTGCAACGGATTTGAGGTGGTAACCTTGAACAACCCAGTTTGCTTTGTTTACCACCCTAAATCTGCCCCAAAACAGGCAGTAATTCAGAGGAAAATTCAAGCCACAATATGTTGACCTGTACCTGTGGATTAAAGAAGGTAGCATGAAGAATATTAACTTACCCTTCAGATCTAAACATTTGATCCTATGATGTACCTCTGTGATCTCCTAGAAGACAAAAACAAGAGATATAACATATTCTATCTGAATGATATAAAGGCAAATTTATATTAGTGCCATCTTGGCTTAGTTAGTAGCACTATTGCCTCTGAGTCAGAGGTTGTGGGTTCAAGCTCCACTTCATGGCTTGACCAATGTAATCTAGACTGATACAGTAGTGTTGCATTGCCAGAGGTGTCATCTTTCAGATGAGATATGAAATTGCCTGTTTCAATGGATATAAAAGATTCCATAGCACTATTCAAAGAAGAGCAGGCATGTGTCCTGGTGAACATTTTTCCCTTAACTAACATCACCAAAAACAAATTAACTAGTTATTCATTGATCTCATTTGCTGTTTGTAAGATCTTGCTGTGTAAAAATTGCCCTTCGCGTTGTACTACATGACAATAGTAAACAATTTTACAACACCAAGTTATAGTCCAACAAATTTATTTTTAATTCCACAAGCTTTCGGAGGCTTCCTCCTTCGTCAGGTGAACGGTATGGAAATGACATTTTCGAATCCTTCGCATTTTAAAATCACAGAACAATGCCTGGTGATTATTGCCCGTTGCCAAGGCAATCACAGTGAGCAGACAAAAAGGTGTCACCTAAAAATACATGACAATAGTGACTGAAAAATAATTTATGGGTTGTGAAGTAATTTGGAGATTCAGTCACAAATTTTGCTGCTAGTTTCACTCAGCTCAGCTCAAAATATTGCTTTGCGTTGGGGACATCAATTTCCCAGTGGAGATCCCTCTATTCTTAACTTGCACAATATAATTGCAAGTTCTCTTTTTACATGTATAGTGCCATTGACATATAAAAATTTATATACTTACTATTAGATCGCCTGTGGCTTCGCACATGGGGAATGAAGACCTAATGTAGTCTTCAGGTGAAGCAGGGTTAGAGGCTGGGGTAAAGCTCATCAGGATGTGTAGACTTAATTCAGCTCTCATTTTAAGGTTATATATTCTGTCCTTATTTTTACACAATACTTTGATTTTATATTATTTACAGTTAGGGCAATTTGGAAAGCAGAGAAGTAGAGTTGGTTGGAGTATAGAACTTTCTCTGCAGTAGAGGCAGAGGAGCTGGAAGATGAAAAATGAGAAACAATAGTGCCATCACTAACAGGAGGGTGTAATTACAGCGTGACAAGTTTACATAGGCAGTTTCCATTACAAATGTGGACATAGGAATTTATAAGAGAAATGTGTGAAGGCATAAGATTTTCAATACATTATATAGATATCAGATGCACTGTGTACATATAGGAGTAATGGGTCACTAAAAAGTAAACCAGCAACAGGCCCTTAATACTATGATTCCCAAATGTTATTGGTGCATATGCTATTCAAATTATTCTTTATTTAGAGAGAAGTTTTCCTATTCGTTTATAGCAAATGGGAAAATTCCACCGCAAGATGTGCCTCGTATATTTATGAGAATCATTTGTTAAATATGCTTTAACATTTTATAAAATCATTTGTAACTCTTAGAATCCTTAATAAGATAATGTAAATCAAAACAATCGCATGGCATTTTCACGGGGTTCTCCAGCAAAAGATCGGATTAAAAGGTGAAGAACGGCAAAGTTACAATGGAAGATCGGGAGAAGTGCGTGGAAATTTAGCGCCATATCTTCAGAAATGCCAGGTCAGCAGGACAAGAGGATACAGGCTTGGTCTTTTGAGGAGCAAAGTTATACAGATGCCAGGAAATATTGCTTTATAGAAAATGATCCACAGGAAGAAAAATTGAGGCCAGGACACTGAATTCATAAGAACATAAGAACATAAGAAATTGGAGCAGGAGTAGGCCAATCGGCCCCTCGAGCCTGCTCCGCCATTCAATAAGATCATGGCTGATCTGATCCCAACCACAAATCTAAAGAACACAAGAAGTCGGAGCAGGACCCGGCCACATAGCCCCTGGGCCCTCTCCGCCACCCACAGGGCATTGACCGATCCGAACTCAGCTTCATGTCCAATTTCCTGCCCGCTCCCCATAACCCCTAATTCCCTTTACTTCTAGGAAACTGTCTATTTCTGTTTTAAATTTATCTAATGATGTAGCTTCCACAGCTTCCTGGGGCAGCAAATTCCACAGGCCGACCACCCTCTGAGTGAAGAAGTTTCTCCTCATCTCAGTTTTGAAAGAGCAGCCCCTTATTCTAAGATTATGCCCCCTAGTTCTAGTTTCACCCATCTTTGGGAACATCCTTACTGCATCCACCCAATCAAGACCCTTCACAATCTTATATGTTTCAATAAGATCGCCTCTCATTCTTCTGAACTCCAATGAGTAGAGTCCCAATCTACTCAACCTCTCCTCATATGTCCGCCCCCTCATCCCCGGGATTAACCGAGTGAACCTTCTTTGTACTGCCTCGAGAGCAAGTATGTCTTTTCTTAAGTATGGAGACCATTTAAGAAACAAGTAAGATGGTAGGAAAGGATAAAATTGAAGGAGCCAAAAAAAATCTCCTTCACCCGGACCTATCTTGTGATCTAAATATTGCTTACTGCAAGCTTGCTTGTTCATTTTGTTCAAAACATGGTGGAAAATGAAGAGAGAAAGCAAACAGATGCCTGTTAGGTGGGGTGGGTCCGTCAGTTTCTGGGTAGAGGGGAGACAGATTGATGTTATGGGGTGGACACCCTTCTTCAGAGCACAGTCGTGGCAGAGGGTTTGCTACCAGGAATCCTCTAAGTTGACATTTTTGGAGGAAGAAGGGGACTTGCAGAGGGATGCAGTACAGGTGTATGGGATGGTGTTGTGAAGTGGGACAGAAGGAAAACCTTGTCACTTGTCTGCGGATTCATGCCTGCACCTAGAGGTCCCTTTCCTTTCATCCTGGCCTGTCACTTCTTAATCCCCTGTTCCTTCAGCCTCTGCAAAGTTTGCTGATGGTTTGAGATATATTTAAAGACTTTTCAAAAGCTTGCTAATTTTTTGTCCCCTCTCCTTATGATATTCCCCTTCACTTGCCCCTATCCCTTTAAATTTGACTGGTGCCATCCATAGACACATCTGAATTTGCATCTGGAGTTGTGAATAATTATGCAAATGAAGTTAGACTGGAAAATTGAGTGCTTTTTAACCTCAAGATTCAGGCAGGTCGATAAAGCAGTACTAACTAAATTAGAATGGATATTACACCTAAAGACAAAAATCATCTCCGTGATCTTTTACATCATGTAACTGTATTTTGTTAAATGGTTTGTGGATTATTCTACCCATTAGCTCCCTCTCTGTGATTGGCATATCTGTTGATTCTTTCTCCTCTCTCCTCAGTTTATTTTCTGCAACCTTACTAAAATGCCTGCTTAACTTTTAGTTTTCCATTCAATAGAATGATAGGGCTATAAGTTCAGCTATGTAGCACCATTTTTTAGGCACCACATAGCCTCCTAAGGTCCCAAAGTGGTATCCGGAATGCGTGGGCATGCTTCAATGTGCGCCAGACACCATCTTGGTAAAGGCGTTTGTGCACGCGCAGATAACGAACGTCGGTACTAGGTAAAATAAGGAGAATATGCGTTAGATCAATGTGCAACGCTAATTTAAAGGGATACCATTTTGGCACTCAAAGCTCCAGCCAACACATTATCTTAACCATGAACAGCTGAACATGTTGTAGACAGTCTGGAGGACCCCACATCAGTACTATTTAAAGGAACCATGCGGGATTTACGGGTTAGTTGCTGGATCATTGCTTGTGGCTGTTGATGCATTTGTACCTGTTTTTGGAGGTTTCCTATACTTGAATACTAGGACTAGGGGACATAGCTTAAAATTTAGAGCCAGGACTTGCAGGAGTGAAGTTAGGAAACGCTTCTACATGCAAAGGGTGGTAGAAGTTTGGAACGCTCTTTTGCAAGGGGTAGTTGATGCTAGCTCAATTGTTAATTTTAAATCTGAGATTGATAGATTTTGTTAAACAAGGTATTTAAGGGATATGTGGCTGTGGCGAGTACATGGAATTAGGTCACAGAGTGCCCATGATCTCATTGAATGGCAAAACAGGCTTGAGGGGCTAAATGCCACTGCCACTTACTGCCTCTTGTTATGTGCCACCTTTTCCTGCAAGAAAGCGGGACATGTGTCAGTGAGTGTCCTGCAGGATGTTTGGGTGATGTGAGAGTGACTGCCCTTGATATCAAGGCAGCATTTGACCATGTGTGGCACCAAGGAGCCCTAGTAAAATTGAAGTCAGTGGGAATCAGGGGGTACACTCTCCAGTGGCTAGAGTCATACCTAGCACAAAGGAAGTTGGTAGTGATTGTTGGAGGCCAATCATTTCAGCCCCAGGACATTGCTGCAGGAGCTCCTCAGGGCAGTGTCCTTGGCCCAACCATCTTCAGCTGCTTCATCAATGACCTTCCCTCCATCCATAAGGTCAGAAATGGGGATGTTCACTGATGATTGCACATTGTTCAGTTCCATTCGCAGCCCCCAGATAATGAAGCAGTTCGTGGCCGCATGCAGCATGACCTGGACAACATCCAGGCTTGGGCTGGAGTGGCGAGTAACATTCATGCCAGACAAGTGCCAGACAATGACCATCTCCAACAAGAGAGAGTCTAACCACCTCTCCTTAACATTCAACGGCATTACCATCGCCGAATCCTCCACCATCAACATCCTGGGGATCACCATTGAACAGAAACTTAATTGGACCAGCCACATAAATACAATGGCTACAAGAGCAGGTCAGAGGCTGAGTATTCTGCAGCGAGTGACTCACCTCCTGACTCCCTAAAATCTTGTCACCATCTACAAGGCACAAGTCAGGAGTGTGATGGAATACTCTCCACTTGCCTGGATGAGTGCAACTCTAACAACACTCAAGAACACCCAGGACAAAGCAGCCTGCTTGATTAGTACCCCATCCACCACCCTAAACATTCACTCCCTTCACCACTGGCGCACCGTGGCTGCAGTGTGAACCATCTACAGCAACTCGCCAAGGCTTCTTCGACAGCACCTCCCAAACCCGCGACCTCTACCACCTAGAAGGACAAGGGCAGAAGGCACATGGGAACAACACCTTCTGCACGTTCCCCTTCAAGTCACACACCATCCCGACTTGGAAATATATCGCCATTCCTTCATCGTCGCTGGGTCAAAATCCTGGAACTCCCTTCCTAACAGCACTGTGGGAGAACCTTGACCACACGGACTGCAGCGGTTGAAGAAGGCGGCTCACCACCACCTTCTCAGGGGCAATTAGGGATGTGCAATAAATGCTGGCCTTGCTAGCGACGCCCACATCCCATGTCACCTCACCTCTGGAATTCAGCTCTTTTGTCCATGTTTGGACCAAGGCTGTAATGAGGTCTGGAGCCGAGTGGTCCTGGCCGAACCCAAACTGAGCTTCGGTGAGCAGGTTATTGGTGAGGTAGTGCCACACAACACGTTGGATGGTATCCTCAGTGCAAAGACGGGACTTCGTCTCCACTTCGACTGTGCGGTGGTCACTCCTACCAATATTGTCATGGACAGATGCATCTGCGACAGGTAGATTCGTGAGGACGAAGTCAAGTAAGTTTTTCCCTCGTGTTGGTTCGCTCACAACCTGCAACAGGCCCAGTCTGGCAGCTATGTCCTTCAGGACTCGGCCAGCTCGATCAGTAGTGGTGCTACCGAGCCACTTTTGGTGATGGACATTGAAGCCCCCCACCCAGAGTACATTCTGTGCCCTTGCTACCCTCAGTGCTTCCTCCAAGTGGTGCTCAACATGGAGGAAGACTGATTCATCAGCTGAGGGAGGGTGGTAGGTGGTAATCAGCAGGAGGTTTCCTTGCCCATGTTTGACCTGATGCCATGAGATTTCATGGGGTCCAGAGTCAATGTTGAGGACTTCCAGGGCCACATCCCTCCTGACTGTATATCCCTGTACCGCCACCTCTGGTGGGTCTGTCCTGCCGGTGGGATAGGACATACCCAGGGATGATGATGGAAGAGTCTGGGACGTTGGCTGAAAGGTATGATTCTGTGAGTATGTCTATGTCAGGCTGTTGCTTGACTCGTCTGTGGGACAGCTCTCCCAACTTTGGCACAAGTCCCCAGATGTTAGTAAGGAGGACTTTGCATGGTCGACTGGGCTTGGTTTGCCTTTGTCGTGTCCGGTGCCTAGTGGTCCGTCTGGTTTTATTCTTATTATGACTTTTTTTAGTGAGATTTTACAACTGAGTGGCTTGCTAGGCCATTTCAGAATCAACCACATTGCTGTGGGTCTGGAGTCATACATCGGCCAGACCGGGTAAGGACGGCAGGTTTCCTTCCCTAAAGGGCATTAGTGAACCAGGTGGGTTTTTATGACGATCCGGTAGTTTCATGGCTACCATTACTGATACTAGTATTTTAATTCCAGATTTTATTTAATTAATTGAATTTAAATTCCCCTGGTGCCATGGTAGGATTTGAACTCAGAACTCCGGATTACTGGTCCAGGCCTCTGAATTACTAGTTCAGTAATATAACCACCATGCTAACGTACCCAGGGTGATGGGGAATGTAATGCGTGGAGCAGTGGATGCGGCTAGTGATGCAGTTGGTAGGTGACGCCTCTTGAGAGTTGACCTCACTCACCTTGACCACTCGTGTCAAAGCACTGAACTTCTTCCTGCACTGCATCCATGTTCGTGGTGCTGTGCGCCTGGCATTGACTTTGTCCCCTACTGCCTCCCCTGTCTCTTCAGCATACATCTGGAGGGCCTCTTGCCCTCCTGTGGATATAGGATGGCCCTCCTTCTGTTCACCTCTTGCACCAAGGCCTCTAGTGCATCATCAGAGAACCATGGTGCACGCTCTCTCGCAGGCCTGGAATAAACTCAGACCGGCAGATTGGTGAGGTCTGGCGTGAAGATTGGAGGATGTGGGATTTAGTAGTGCGCAACCTTTATTCAACGTTTTAACATATCTCAACAGTTTGTAAACATAGGAATGGGACCTATATCTGTGTTTTACGTGTGCGATGTCTGATCTCCGTTCAGACTCTGTGCGGACCCATATTTTATTGTTTTGCAAATAAGAGGTGCAGGCTGCCTTTAAGAGGTGCAAGCTGCCTTTAAGAGGCTTGAGCCACGCACATTCTGATGCCTGCATCGGAACGACCGGGCGCAGGTTAATCGCGCACCGCGATCCCCATGCCCAGATTCGATGGTTATCGAATTTAACCCCCACAGAATCATAGAATCGTTACAGCACAGAAGAAGGCCATTTGGCCCTTCCAGCCTGTGCCAGTTCGTTGTAAGAGCAATCCAGTTAGTCCCATTCCCCCATTCTTTCCTCGTAGCCCTGCAAATTTTTTCCGTTCAAGTATTTATCCAATTCCTTTATGAAAGCCACGATTGAATTTGCTTCCACCACCCTTTCAGGCAGCGCATTCCAGATCATAACTACTCGCTGCATAAAAAAGTTTTTCCTCATGTCGCCTTTCGTTCTTTTGTCAATCACCTTAAATCTGTGTCCTCTGGTTCTCGAACCTTCTGCCAATGGGAACAGTTTCTCTTTATTTACTTTATCTAGACCCTTCATGATTTTGAACACTTCTATCAAATCTCCTCTTACCCTATTTTGCTCTAAGGAGAACAACCCCAGCTTCTCCAGTCTATCCACGTAACTGAAGTGCCTCATTCCTGGAACCATTCTAGTAAATCTTTTCTGCACCTTCTCTAAGGCCTTCACGTCTTTCTCAAATTGCGGTGCTCAGAATGTTGTAGCTGAACCAGTGTTTTATAAAGGTTCAACGTGGCTTCCTTATTCAGATGAAGGGTACACACTTGAAACACCATACGCTGTCTTTTCCCTTTACATAGACTTACTGACCTGCTATGCATTTCTAGCATTTTCTGTTTTTTAAACTAGATTAATGCTTGGACATAGCATTTAATTATGATTTTGCCTGACCTAAATCAGATATGGCCCACTCCTCTGAAAGTTTGGACACCATTGGCCTATACATAGATAATAAAATTGGGCCGATTCTCCCATTCCTGCATCTGGGTGTATTGGATGGGTTTAGTGTAGCACATGGAGAAAAATTGTGTGAGAGGAACATAAGTCCATAAGGTGCCCATCAATTCTCCGTCCATTAATTTACATGGACAGAAAATTAGGCGGGCTCTCTTATTTGTGGACAATTCTCCCTGCCTGATTTTCCTCTGTGCACTATGGCCAGACAATCCAGGAAAATCTGCTCTAACTTATCATTAGCAACTTTTTTGAGGTTAATTTTTTTCCATGACAATGTGTTAGCCATAGCATTAGTGTTGCATCCTGCAAAACCATATCTTTCTATGTCCCTTTGAAACGCCGTGGCGGTATGCCAGCACAAAAATATGTTCAATGTTTGTTCAGTGGTAAGAGGTGTTACTTCATACCACCAAATAAAATGGATGAACAGTGACTCAAGACATGTTGAAACATGATGCACTTGAACTGTATCTTGGCTTTATTCACCTTGTCAATAAAAACTAAATCTCTTCACTTTACCATACTCCGTTCAAAACACAACTGTCTGCAGATCCACTTGAGGCTCATTTTTGTCTTACAACATTCCCTGTCCAATAGGATCAGCAGATAACCTGCTCTTAGACTCTATCAATGAGCCTGTTGAATCAGGCACTAGAAGATGCATGAGACCATCATAGATTGATTGTCTCTGATTTGCCTTTTGTTCCTTCCTCTGGTAAAGTAGCCTGACTGCATCTAGAGCTCCTGCAAAAACTGTGAATTCACCTTGACGACCTGCACATCAGTGAACAAATGAGATACATTGCCAGGGCTTTGAAGTCCCATTCAATATAAGATTTGCATTGTGTATGTGATGTCTTCCATGCAATCTTAAACAATCTAGGCTCTCAATTTTTTAATTAACTATTTCTTTACCTTTCCTGGTTCCAGGGCATTTCCATTTTATTATTTTCATATGAGTAAAATAGACCAGTACATGCAGTATCACCTGAAAAATCATCCAATAGTTCAGAAATATTGCTGTTGGACAACACAGGAGCAGATTAGCACTCCACAGCTGTGTGGAGTAATAAAGATTTGGATGCATGAGCTACTGAGTTGTCAACCTTAGCCATAGTGTGGTGATGAGATGATGAGCACAGCCTGGCAACTCCTTGTAGAAGTGGGGGACAGAAGGAGGAAGAGAATTTCCACTAGATGTTCTAGTGCATCTTTTTGGAGTTGGTCAAGAGAATATCAGGTAAAACTCCCTGATCCGGCCCTGAAGACGCTGGAGATGTATGGACTGGTATGCGCCAGCAATGGTAAGAAAGGGTGTGTGCCTATTAGGAGAGTACATACTCTCCAATAAAGAGGATATTTTAATGTCAGTCAGACTTTCAGCAAGACATCACTACATGCCAATGTATTCGACAACTCAATATTTCACGATCATTCATGCCATCCTCCTGTTTATAAGTATTGAAGATTTTAATCAAAATATGTTGACAAATGTCGACTTTCTGGGACTCTTTGCACATTCTTTGACATAAGGTGTTTACATGAAGGATGACAACTATGTCAATGTTAACAACTTTACAATGGTGCTAATGATGTCAAAGTATGTAGAAGAACCCACTTGTGCTATCAATTAAACTGAAACAGCATTCCCTTTAGGTTAATTCAACATAAATTGACACTGTGTAAATCCAACTGACATTTTCCTTCTGCAGAAGTACATATTGAAGTATTAGTAGGGAATGATGAAGCACTGCCAAAGTATGCTTAAGTATTAGTGACTTAGCCTCCTCCCCCTTCAGAATGATCCCACACCACTGTGTGTTCAACGTACAAAGATATATATGTTTTGACAGGAGAAGCTCCGATGTATAAAACTGTCACATAAATAGTCTCATTATCTGATTTGTTAAGCAATAATCCTCAATTTGCTGTCTATGTGACTGACGTATATGTGTCTCCCGTAATACGTAGGCAGCTACCTGCAGCAAAGCACACAACAATCTGTTTAGGAGTCCTTCCAAGTCTCACATATCTCACTTGTGGTATGTTTTCAAAAGATCCATACTGTCCACGGGTGTTTTCTTGAAACCTGATGTCACAAACAAAGCCTTTTTTCCCTGGAAGTTGGAAGTTTGTGGGAAATCATATTTAAATTGTGGAACCATTGGGTGAGTCAGAGTTGAATCATTGGTTTCCTAAATACTTAGAAGGAGTCACGCGTAGAGAAATTGGTTTGCAATTCCAAGAGTTTGCTCACTTAAGGAAATTATACATACAATTAATGGATAGCTTCCATTCATATAATATATTCTCTGGTTAGGTATATAAAAGGGTTGAGTGATATTAATTATGACCTCGTAAATGTCCCTGTTCTGCAGCATTGTGACACTTCTATTCTTTTCAGTCTCTATTCTCTGGCAGCCCAGACTGAGATTGATGAATTAAGTGCTGAAACCAGGATGGTTTTGTGCTGTAGACTCGTGTCCACCGGGAACTGGATTGAGACTCAGTTTAGATTGGCTTGATGTTACAGCTTTCCAAATGTGGTCACCGTTGACTATGTTGCCAGGTCAGAATGACAAAGAATCCCTAAACTTGCTTATAAGAGAGAGCTTCAAAGAAATCTCATATAGAAAATGATGATTTAGTCAGTAAAATGCACGCCAGCATGCTATAAGCTGTAAAAATTAATTTCTCCACAGGGCTGAATATTTCTGCTTCAAAAGTCAATATATATGCAGGCACATACAGTAATAGCTCCTTTATTGCAATAATGCATGAATTATTTAAACAACATGACCTTTTTATCATGTATCCTTTGAAAGAAACACATTGAAGATGTAAATTTGAAGCTTATTATTATGCAAATATATTCATTGTTAACAATTAGCAATTAAACCTGCAGTGTCTACAAAGAGCAGAGCCAAAATTAGCAACTTAATTTATCATTACAAAATTAAAACGTACACAAAATTTTTAAATGGCCATCATAATATTTCTACTACTTTTTTGTGTTGTATGCAAAACCTCATACTAAACTGGAACCACCTTAGTACAGTAAATTTCTGTTAAGTCTTGTTTAAGATGAATCTGTAGTCACTTGTCAAAAAGGTAGTTAATACGTCGTCAAATTAAAATATAAATGTGTTCAACACAAAATTTTCAAGGGGCTTCACTTTATACAGCATTTTTACCAATTTCTTCTCTAATTTAGATTCCTCACTACTATCTTGCTGTCAGTACATAGGCATTCCTTTGTTGGGCAAAATTGAGTTTAACAGTTTTTAACATTCTCTCACTTGCCCCACCTTCACACATACACGCACGCACACACAAACATACACAGTATTCTGTCTGATAACTTGACCACAAAGTGAAAAAATTCACACGGTAAAGTTAGTTATGGTTGAGCGTCAGTCAAGGATGACAATCAAATGCAAACCTGCTGGATTTAGAGTCCAACAATCTGTCACTAAACATAGCAATCATTTCTAGTATAGTGAAGTAATTTATATTCAAATTAACTGTTAGCAGTATAGGTCTTAAATGACTGTATGATACTATATGAGAATGGAAAAAATTATAAAATTTCCATCTACAAGTTTGTACCCAATTCCAAATGAAATATTTCCTCTATAGTGTTGACTTTAAAACAGCATTATCAAATATCGCAGTCTCCTTTTCACACAATTATTAATGTTGCACTTCAAATTAAAATTAAATTCACAACTGTTACATTTCATGGATAAACTTCAACTGCTCTAAAATATGATTTCTTTTGCCTATTTTCAAAAGTTTATTTCAAGCTGTGTCAAACCTAACAGCATGCAGGTGTTGCCGTTCCCAATAGTGACATCTACAGACAGCTGGTCTTATTGCAATACTGAAATGGCAAGTAAAAGAAGCGCAATTGCATTTAAAGTTACATCAGCTCAAAATAGTTAAAGTTATTTCAAAATCCCCATTCAATACATTTTAACTTCCAATAAAGTAATTCCAATAGTTACATATTTTGAATTAATGCAAACTATAAGATTTTTAGAAGTTCCATAAATACAAGAGTTGTATCTAAGTGCTGAAAGTCAGTGCAGTGTGTTCAAAAAAAGGGAATCATAGTGAACAAAATGCTCTCAAGACTATTTTACGGATGTTATAAATGGTAATCTAATGAGTGTAGAAGCCACAAGGAATAGTAGTTTTGGAAGCAAAATGTCATCCAGCGCAGAGGATAAGGGCTATCCAGTGGATATAATTAATCAGGAAATACTTGATAACATTTCAAGAGTGAAACTTCTAAAGGAGATCAAGGTTCACAGAATGATTGGCATGTAACAGTATTGAAAATGGGCTTTACAATACCAAAAGAGAAAACTTGCATTTTATGTAACACCTTATTACATCTCTCACAAAATATTTCACTTACAATTACTACAATTACTGTAGTTATGTATGATGTGGAGATGCCGGTGATGGACTGGGGTTGACAATTGTAAACAATTTTACAACACCAAGTTATAGTCCAGCAATTTTATTTTAAATTCACAAGCTTTCGGAGACTTCCTCCTTCCTCAGGTAAATGTTCAGGAGCTCCTTGAAGCCTACGCATTTATACATATAGAACAATACATGGTGTTTACAGACTGCCCCTGCAACTGCCCGTTGCCAAGGCAATCACCGTGTTCAGACAGAGAGGTGTCACCTGCAGAACCCCCGAATACACATTCAACAAAAAAACAAACAGGGAAAAAAAACAGAGAAAAAAAACAGAGAGAGGCAGAAACATCCGGAAGGCAGAGAAAGCCAGCAAATGACCCATTATTATGTAGGCACACACAGCAGCCATTTTACTTGCAGTAAAGTTCTGCTAACACCAATAAGATGAATGACCAGTTAATGTGTATTTTTTTGATGGTGATAAGAGAGGAACTTTAGCCAGCACACTAAAAGAACTCCTTGCTCTTCTTCACAATAGCACCAAGTGATCTTATATGTTTACCAGAACCACTGGAACAGGCAGAGAGAACCTTGTTTCTAATGCTTGATCTGAAAAATGGCCATCTTCAACAATGCAGCACTGCCTCAGTACTGCACTGGAGTATTAGTCTAGATTGAGTGCTTAAAGCCTGGTTTGGGGCTTAAACTCCTAATTTTCTGACACAGATAAAAGAAAGCTACCAACTGAACCGAGCTAATGAAGGTAAATGGAAATGGTCCTGTCTCAGGAGGGGAGCTGTGACCAGCAAGTTTCTCAGGAATCCCTATTGGACTCCCTGCTGTTTACATTGTTCATAAATTAAATGGACAAGGATACTTCTCATAATATTTCTTCCTGCGAGCAATATCAAAGGAGATCCACTAGTAATGTAAAATCTGCTGTGACCAGTTAATATTAATAGCATTCAATGGGATCTGGACAAATTACACGGATGGGCTAATAAATAGACGGTAACTGTGAAGCAGGCTACAGTGGCACAGGAAATGTGAACACAAGGTATGAGTATCAACTTCCAACATTGGAAAAGGAAGATGCTCATCATTGTCATGATTGACATTTGTCCCTCAATTTTTATCAACTATTCAAATGCTTTGAAACATATCGCTGGACCATACAAAATAAAAATATTGAAATAATTATATTGATATAATAGCCTGCAGAACCTGAAACCAAAAACAACTCAATAAGGTACCAAAGTTTCACAAATAGAGCCAGCTGCAAGTTCGAAATTGACTTTTTTGTTTGTTAGGAAACCACAAGTCTGCTCCTCTCACAAATGGAGCCATCATTTGATGCCTGCTGATCTATGCCTCCCTATTTATACATAAAGATTCAAATTCAACCAACGAATCCTTTCACACAATTTGCAGTAACTCATGACACCTGACACATTCTGAAGCTATGGTCATCTTTACCATCAGGGGAGAATGCAACTCCTTCACCTGCTTAACTGAATACATCACCTATCTTCACAGAAGTGTAAAGCTCCATTTGAACCCCATGATTTCCAATGCAATGCAACTCGCCAAGGCTTCTTCAACAGCATCTCCCAAACCTGCGACCTCTACCACCTAGAAGGACAAGGGCAGCTGGCACATGGGAACAACATCACCTGCACGTTCTCCTCCAAGTCACACACAATCCCAACTTGGAAATATATTGCCGTTCCTTCATCGTTGCTGGGTCAAAATCCTGGAACTCCCTATCTAACAGCACTGTGGGATAACCTTCACCACACGGACTGCAGCGGTTCAAGAAGGCGGCTCACCACCAACTTCTCAAGGGCAATTAGGGGTGGGCAATAAATGCTGGCCTCACCAGCAAAGCCCACATCCCATGAATGAATTTTTTAAAAATCCCATTGAATTAGATGAATAACGGCTGGCTCCAACCTTCTTTTAAGGCAGCAATGCAATCAAGTGGTTCTCTGATGAAGAGCAATAGTTTGAATGTTTCATAAACATTAAAACTTTGGGTGTGGGGGTGGGTGTGTGGGGAAGGAGAGCCAGAAGACCTGTACATCATTTTCCTCATAATGAATTCATGCAAAAGTGATGCAATTATATGTGATGATGCAATTTAAGTCACTGTGTTGTGTGTTTATAAACAAAAAAAAGCTTGCTGTTCCCCCAATGGCTCAGCAAGTTAATTCAGTGAGTAATTGAACATTCAGACCACAAAAGTCCCAGGTTTAATCGAGTGAAGGCAGTAAGACTGTGTAACCCATACAATAGTCTGTGTTGAGTTAGCTGATCTTGGCAAGGCAGTGTAGGAGCACTTCAAATGACCTTGATTCTCTGGGTTAAGCAGGAGAATACTGGCTGTGGTTCCTGCTACTGATCGCAATCCAGTGATCACTACTGGAAGTGAACGTGCGGATGGTGGGTAAGGATCAAGCTCATCTATGATGCCCCTGTGTTCGAGGTGTCTGCCAACACCCATTGTCAAGGCTCACAGATGAATAATGGCCACTTCGGTGAGGTATTAGAGAACACCAGATGTCCTTGGAACTGTGTCCTAAAAAGGAGTCAACATCTTCAAGCGAGGTGGGGAGGAGGGAAAAGAGAAAAAAAACCTGCTCAATATTTTTTATGAGGGCACTGTCCCTTTAAAGGAGCACTGCATTCTACTAAACTGTCACTTTTCCTAAATGTTGTAAACAGAAATAACTGTGCACTTAGCATTTTTCAGTCTTCTCCTTACCATGTATTATGCTTTAAAAATGCAAGTTAGATGCAGCCTAGAAATAGGCTGTGTGTGTGGAACTTCATGATGTTCCATCAGGGGGAGTTTAAATAAAATATCTGTTCCCAGACTGCGTCTAACTGGTAATTTTGAAGTATAAAATATGGTAGCAACTAGTGACTGAGAGACAAAGGTAAGTATGTAGATGTCTCCCTTTATAGCATTCAGGAGTACATCTCAATTTAATAAAATATATTTCCACCTTAACTAGTCCTATAATTGCATGAACCACTTATTTAGATCGCAAACCCAAACCTTTAGTATGCTATCTATAAACCTGACAATAGTTTCTCAGGTTTTGAGAGGTGCTTAAAGCTAAGTCTACATATCTGTTTAGTGTTTATATGTTCTGTCTGTGTGCTTAACCTTTATCCACAGCACAGTAATTAATGCTTTTTAATAGCAATGCATTTTTATAAATTTAGCTTATGTTCCCAACATTAGCTATATTATATAGGGGTGAGAGATTATTGCTGCTATTAATCTCAATCACAATGATAATGATACACAGTTGAACAGTGGCAAGAACTGCTGCATTTATTATGCACACCCCACAAGGAGTAAGGCTGGCGGACGGAGTTAAACACAAGGTTTAAATTTGAGGTGGAAGACTTGGAGTCAATATAGGTCAGTGAGGACAAGAGGGGATGGGTGAGGGTGTCTTTGCGCAGGATAGGATATAGGCAGCAGAAATTTACAAACATGTGATCACTAAGCAACTAAAAATTTGCACTTAACTTGTATTTTCTAAAAAGGACGGGGGAGGGGGTTGTTGTTAATGATTTCAATGAACCTCCTTTACTTCTGTTTGAAGACCCGCAGCCAGGGCAAGAATATTTATCACAACAGGAGTAACATGTGCAAGTTTGCAATGGTTCATACTTGTACAGTTATTGGCAGCTGTAGATTTGTGCAGACAAGAACAACAACAACTTTCATTTGTATAGTGCCTTCAACATATAAAGAAAAGGCCCAAGGCACTTTGCAGAATAAGGGTATGGAAACTGACACTGAGTCAGGAAAGGAGAGATTACAATGAGTGACGGTCGGACGGGAGAAGAAGGAAGAGGAGGCGAGGTGAGGGGTGGAGGGTTGGCGAGGGCCATGGAGGGGGGGGTCAGTCGTTGTGGGGGGGGGGGTTTGGGAGGGTTCTGTCATCGGGGGGGGATCGTCACTGGGAGGGGTGGGCTCAGTTACCGGGTTGGGGGGGGGGTCAGTCATCGGGGGTTGGTCAGTCATCAGGGGTCAGGGTCGTGGGTCATCACGGGGTCGGAGATTGTGGGGGAGTCGGAGATCATGGGGGGGTCAGAGATCGTGGGGGGGTCAGAGATCATGGGTGGGTCGGAGATCATGGGGGTCGGGGATCATCGCAGGGGTTGGAGATCGTGGCGGGGGGTCGGAGATCGTGGGGGGTGGGTGGTTGATCGCGTTTGTAGGGTCACTACAGGTAGGCTTGTTGGGCCTGGGGACAGCACTCCTGCTCACAATATGTACAATAAAGGCACTTACCTGCAGGTTTCGGCCTTCTTGTCTCCTCTCACGAGGCATGAATAGAAGGCCAGGGAATCCCGGCCCCCGGGGGTTAAAAACCAAAAAATCTGTCAAAATGGAGACCTGCAGCCTCCTTGAAAGCTTTTACTGTCTAACCCGCCTCCTGAGAGTGGGTTGGTTGCTCGCCCCTCATCCCGCCTCTGTTAAAACCGGAAGTGGGCAGGGTGGAGGCGGTTTTAGATTCTTAACATTTTTACTGCGCCCCTGCCCCCAACCTACCCATTTTTCCCATTTAAAATCGTGCCCAGGAAGTTTGAAGGCCCTGTCACCAATGGTGAGATAAAGGGAGGGAGGAAGCAGAAGAGGCCGGATTCAGAGGAACAGAGTGCCTGGAGGGATATAAGACTGGACGAAGGTTGCAGAGATAGGATGAGGGGAGGCCATGGAAGGAATCAAAGAAGAATATAAGGATTTTAGATTTAAAGCATTGGGAAAGCGGGAAGCCTATGTAGGTCAATGAGGACAAGATGATAGATAAGTAAGACTTAGTGCAGGACAGAATACATGCAGAGGAGGTTGGAGTTTATGGAACGTAGAGGGTGGGAAGCCAGCAAGGTCAGCATTGAGTGGTGGAGATGTTGTAGATATGAAAGTCGGCAGTTTTGTTGATGGAGAGGAAATAGGGTCTGAAATTCAGCTCAGAGTTAAACAGGATACCAAGGTTGCAAACAGTCTCATTCAATCTGAAACACTGGCCAGAGACATGGAACCAATGGCAAGGGAGAGGAGTTTATGAAACTGAAGTCGGTCTTCCCAATGTTCTACCGGAGGAAGTCATGACTCATCCAGTACTGGAGTTCAGACCAACTATCTGACAGCACAGAGATAGTAGAGGGGTTGAGGAGGTACTGGAGAAATAGAGCTCGGTGTCATCAGCATATATGTGAAGGCTGATGATGTCACCAAGAGGCAACATGCAGTTGAGGAAGAGGAGGAGGCCAAGGATAGGTTCATGGAGAACTCCAGAGGTGACAGTATAGGGGACAGGAAGAGAAGACAGCGATTAATCATATTTGCACAGTTCCCAGTAGCCATGGTAATGTTGCAGAATTATTTCTCTGATTTTGATTATTGCTTTTGGGTTCAATTAAGTGGGGGACTGGTTGTGCATACTCGTCCACTGCAAAGTAAATTCAACTCTGTCGATCTGGAATAATAGTGCAAATGTGGGAGCATGATTGATCTTAACCAGTTCCTTCAGGCCACCCTAGGTCTGAATGGCTTACTGTTGATGTTGCTTGTGTTGTGCATGCATGGTGGAGCGAGGGAGGGCAGAAGACGGGCTGGGAAGGCAAGCAAATAATCTGGTATGGAAAATGTTATAGTTTTACTTGTTGTGCAATCTGTTAATTTGTGATTGATTGAAGAGTCTTTTTGTTCATAAGAATGCACAAAATTCACTGTTCTGGTGAAACAAAGATTTTCTAGAGGAGCATGCCACTGAATGCCTCTAAATTAGCAAGATTTCCCTGCATAACTATGCTTCAGCACTCACAAAGTAGAGCCTTTTTCATTAGTCTGTGTACGGTCCTGTTTGCTTCAGCTATATGAGGTCTTTATGACCTCAAACTGCATCCCATGTGTATCAGAATTGTTCCGAACATAATAGCATGGATTTATTCTTCTTTAATGTAGGCAATTTGGATACTGAAGTCTTATGAATATGATTTTAATATTATTTAGTTATTCATAATAAACATATTGTAAACCATATTTACTCAGCATCATTATGAGCTGTGTCACTTCAATAAACAGTACCAAATAAGGGACAGCTCAGCAGACAGGCTGCAAAAACAGAGAAAACCGAGTTGGAATAAAGAAAAAAAGGAGGTGGCTTATATTCAATTCCACAGTGACTACTTCAACCCTGATTATCTCATTAAACAAGGTGTTAATACTTCTCTTCAATCTGCAATCTGTATAATTTCATTTGAAATACTGTCTCTCCCAGAAGCTTTACTGTTTCTCATTTCACTTATTACATTATCCACTATTTTTTTATCTCCCCAAAGATCCCACTCTTTAACTACTTGTGCTTAGCCTGTTATTGCCTGGTTCCCTCATTAGCACTTCCAAGTTAATATTAATACAGTGTGAACATTTCTTGTTACATTGAGCAATGCACTGATTAGACAGCAGGGCGAGAAAACTACTATTGGCTTGAATCTTCCACTAAATCTGCACACAGGTGCACAGGTCTTGTAAAGAGAACAAATAAAACTGCCTGGAACACTTTTTCTTGGTAATAGATGTCTGAAAACCTGGTCATCCGATCAGATAGTTTCAGATCTTGTTTCCCGCTAAGAGTTTCAAAAGCTATGTCTCGGAATTAAAACCACTGAGCTAAATGTTATTTTTCTGCTGGCATGAATTTGTATGCAAAACACAATTCTGTGCATCATGGCATGAAAAATATATTCTAATTGGTTAGAGTACTGTGCCTTTTCACACTGCCAATTTAATATTAATTCTTTAATTTAAATCTGCTTGCAGTGTGTATCAGCTTGGCTCAGAGGTAGCGCTCTTGCCTCTGGGTCAGAAGGTTATGGGCTGGATCATCATACTGGGAGTTTGAAGTCAATCTAAGTACTGAGGGATTGAGGCTGTCCTTTGCATTGTAGAAGAAATGCCCTAATACTTGCCTTAAATGTGTCCTCGAAATGGAGTCAGTTGTCAGACTGAATGCTAGGAAAGGAAAGTGCTAATACTAATTAAACCTTGAAAACTTGTACAAACAAAACATTCCTTAGAAGGCAAGCCATCATGACCACAGGCCCACAGACAGCTCATTAAGGAGGACAAGAAGATGTCCTGCCTTATCTGGTCCTGTGTGCGATCCCATTGTTAGCAAAGACCTGAGAAGCTAGGGAGTAAACAAGCATCTTGGCATGTCTAGGTGCTGATGCTTCATTAGTTTAGAGATCACAGGGCAGTGAGGTGCTTGACACTAGAAGGGCTGAAGTCTTCTAACATATGTTACTGAGGAGATTTCTTTGGAAATTAAGGATATATAAGATAGTGTTTTTAATACTAAAGTTCAGTCCTCAGTTTTCAGTCTTTAATTTTCAGTCCTTAGTTCTTAGCTTAGTTCTAGTTCTTTTTGTAGTTCATGTAAGTAGTCTTTGTAGTAGAAGTTCTTTACCTAGTAGGAGGGTGTCTCTGTAAAATTGGAACGTGCATATCTGACATAGAGAGTGAAAGATCGCAGAAGATAAAATTGTACAGCTGTACCGGCAGATACAGATAGATATAAGTATGTTACTTAGATGTACAGGTTTCCCGGCGATCAAGGAGGTGAGATTTAAACCAGCTAGTCCAAATACCACTACCAGTGTTGAAGTGAATTTACCCAGGAGTAGAGGATCCAGGAGGAATGGATAGCACTTCTACAGATGTTCACCACTCTGATGTCTCAAAAGGCTAATATCATCCTCCCAGAAGAAGGCGAAGCAACCAGTTCATCCATGCCAGCTCATAAGGACGGGGTTGTATAATTCTGCAAATATTGCTAACATGTAGACTTTAATCTATTAAATAGACAGGCTATCTAATGCTGTTAACTTGTCAGCTATCTAAGGAATCTAATCGTAAATTAATTTCATCAATCTTAGGTACCAATCTCAACTGTAAATTTATAATCAGCAAGCAGTTAATGCTGAATTACTGTGACATAATTGAACAGCCTTTTGAACCTCCATTATTTATTTTGTCAATTAATCTTATCTAATTATTTGCATGCTCAATGTTTAATTATAAGTGCTGTTAACTATGATTCTAAGGTTAATAAACAATTGTTAGTTCATGACTTTGTTCTCTGGCTTCTTTGATAATTGGCAAGAAAGGGTTAATTCATTCACTCAGCATCTTGCGTAGATCCTGATGGGAGGTTGGCAGTATAAATGCTAATATTATCTGAACTGGTTGATGTAAGAGAGTTCAGCGAGCCAAATTCAGGCATCATTAACTCCTAAGCATAAACTGGATGGTAAACTCAGGCGGATCCTTGACGAGGACTTCAAGTGGGGGTGGGGTTAAGGATTCATCTGGTGTCCTTGATGAATGTTCTTGTCAGGGTATTAATCCCAGTCTTCTTATAGCATGAAATGTTCAACCGAAGACCTGCCTGTTCGGTTGGATGTTAAAGAGACCAGGGTGCTAATCAAAGAAGAGCAGGGAGTTCAACAACAACAACTCGCATTTATATAGCTCTTTTAACGTAGTAAAACGTTCCAAGGCGCTTCACAGGAGCATTATCAAACAAAGAGTTCTTCTCAGGGTGAGGTATGGATGGAGGTGGGAAATGTTGCAGTGTGTAGAAACAGGCAGTCTTGGTGAGGGATGGGATGCAGGTTTGAAGCTCAGCTCAGAGTCAAACAGTACAGTGAAGTTATACATAGTTGGATTAGCCTGAGTGAGTAGCCAAGGAGAGGGTATAATTGGGGGCTAGGTGCGGACTTTCTGATGGGAGCTGAATTGTGTCAGAATTATATCTAGGCAGTATGGTGGAAAGGACCTTACAGTCTGCACAAAGTACAAAAGCATCAGTTCCACTCCAATCCAAAGAGCATAAAACAAAACTGAAGAAAATGGCTCTTTTCGATCTCCCACTCCACTCAATTCATGATCTCTGATGCATCACTATAGTGAGGTATAGAGTTGATGCTAAGCCTGTAACGATACATTAGCCTGAGTATGAGAATTAAGAGTTGTTTCCTCCAGAGTCAGTATGTACTGTATCAATGCTAAATTTAAGCAACTAGTTAAATACAGACCAAAAAAGTCAGTCACTCTGAGATGAATTTGTAAGAATAGGTTGAATCTGGAGTTGTTTAAAACCATAATAAACTTAGTTGTTATTCCCTTTTTATTTAATACTTGATTATTAGCAACATAAGAACTTAAGAAAACTGGAGTGAGCCATTTGATCCATCAAGGTAACTCCATCCAAAGTCCACATATGATTATCCTGACATGAACTTCACGCCATCACCATGACCTATTGACCTGTTGCTTTCAGCAACACTATGTTCCTCCCCCAACTCTCCTGAAAAGAATTGAAGCAGTGCTATTAATATTGCTATATTCCAGAATGCCCTTTCTCAACAGATATCAATCCAACTTATTTGCAAAGGTGTTCAGTGACCCCAAATTAACTACCTTCTCTTGGGGGTCTGTTCCATGTATCCACTATCTTGTGGGAGAAAATATAATTTTCTAATCTCTGATCTTGCTTAAAACTTGTGAATTTTCTATATGTGACTTCCAATCTAATTGCTCATTCTCTGAGGTAAATTGCCTGCTTAATTCAACCCTTTCTGTACCTTTGATTATTTTAATTATGAACCTTAAGGATAATACATAACATAAAGAAGAACACAATATCCCTTCTGGCAGGCAATAGGGAAATCAAAGAAAGTTAGTTCTGGGCCATTTTTGTGTATTCCGGCTAACTGCTCTGAACAACAGCTAGGGGAAATTTGCAGAGCTATGGGGAAAGAGCAAGGGATGGGACTAATTGGATAGCTCTTTCAAAGAGCCAGCACAGGCATGATGGACTGAATGGCCTCCTTCTGTGCTGTATGATTCTATGATTCTAGGAGCAGGTCACTTCCCTGCCCTCTTGCTACAAGTGCAATGGTCAAGGATACCAGCTGGGAGAAAATGGGAAACAAAATTAACAGGCTGATTAAAAAAAAGCCTTCTCCAAATTATTTCATAATAACCAGCAAAAAAACTATTCTTTATAGGGACGTCAAAGGGATACTACTTCATAACTGGTTATACGCATAGCAGGGAAAAGATCTGTGTGGTTAATGATATAGAGCCACTTTGTAAAATCACATCAAGGTCAATCACATTCTGTTGTTTTGGGTGGGAAAAGGTAAGCTGCAGAGGTCAAATGGGTTAGTGTGTTTGGACAGAGTTTACCTGCAGTTGTGTCAGCAATTTGTAAATGGGCTGCACACCAAGCTTCTTGCAGCTCAATTTGTAGGATGTGATGATCTCCTCCACTGTAACACTGGCAGCTGAAGCACAGAATAAATGAGATTAACTTACTTGGGAGTTCTTTGATCAAAGTGCATACTATGCAGGTCATGTGACAATTGGACATGGTCTACACCATTGGTATCGAAACTACTTTGGAATTATGCCAACAACTGAAAGTTGCAAGCTGATCCTGGATTTATACTGCAGCAACCAGTCTCAGTATAATCGATCAACCAGACTCAGTACAATCGATCAACCAGTTTTTGTTACAATTGCTTCCAGTCTGGAAGTACTTGTTTACACTGCCTGACTCAAACTGCTCTTCTTCTGCCCAGGACAAAACTTTACACATGTATGATTATGGGCATGCACACAGCTCCTCTCTCAAAATGTAAATACTGAGAGAGCATGGGCATCAGCATCGTCTAAACATTTAAATTAACTCCAGGTAGGTTTTAAAAGTGGTCAGATGATCCAAGACACCACCCTAAGCACTTTTGAAATCTTGGTTTGATTCTGCACTGGAGTTGTACTGCATTGGGTGTCAAACCCAAGCAGTGTGAGATTGCCTCCTTCAGGAAATGTCATATTGTTTCTCTGGATTTGCACTACAATTTTAGCATCACAGTTGAGTGGAATCCTCTTTACAGCAACACTAGAATTGCAGTATAATTGCACCCTTAGTTGTTCATGTGACAGGCTGGACTCATTCAATTTATTGGTTCTCAGATCTGTCCATCCCCAAGAAATGAGCTGGAATAACTTGTAGTTGACTTTTTTTGGCAATAGGGTCAACTATTTGCAGGCATGGTAATACCTACCACCAGAATGGGTTGGGTCCTCAAAGAAGGTGATAAAGAAGAGGATACAAAGTTAGCACATACAGCAGTAACCCAGATACCTTTATTTTATGAACAATGTCTTAAACATTTCTTATGCACCATTTTAGAGTACCTGAATGCGGCAAATTCCATCTTGATCACGTTTCTAGAAATTCTAACAGTGTTTTGAGGATCGCATTCTTTGATTCTGTCTATTTTGTCATGACAACAGTAAACCAGCGTCATATATATTTTGCTGGCTCTTTCAACAAAAATTTATTAAAAATATGAGGTTAAATATCAAGAAGATATTGTTAAAGTTGTGATAAAAAAATTCCAAGTTTTTCTAACTTAAAGACTATCTAATGCACATTTAGTGTAAAATATTTTTCCTGCTCAAAACAAACAATGAGAAGGCAGCAAAGCTGCATGTGCCTTATGTTGTACATATTTACTATTCCTATTGATTTCAACAGGAGAAAAAAAGTATTGCAAATCTCTGCTGCAGCAGATTACTTCAACAGACTAATTAGTCCATTACTTTTATAACATACCCTGATTATATTGTTACATTAACAATCCTATCAAGTGGAGCTATAGTTAAACCTAGCATTGGAGTAATTCCTTTCATTACAGTACATTACACACTCACAAGGGGACCACAACCTTAATTATACATTTAATTTAGAAATACATTTTATGAGAAAACTGAGATACACCATGTAAATGGAATGATTTGGTTGGAAGTTCCCTTTAGTCCATAAATATGATACTGTTTAGTTTCTTTAATAATTCATGACTGTTGCTGTCTGGGAACAGCTGTAAACAGGAGCATTGTGTTTTGTCTTTCTTAAGGAACATCTGAGTCAGTTTTCGAAGAAAGTTAGAGAAATGGAACTTTGTGCAATGTTTTAGACAGCACTCTGTTGCCATCAGCAGAATGCCTTGAGGCTATGGGAGTCAAGCATTTTGCACGTTATGATGCCATAGTAAATGTTCCATAACATAGCTTAAAATCTGACATGAAAAAAAAATTGAGAGCCAAGCTCCAGTAGTCTTATAACAAAGACAGGCTTATAACTGAAAGATTATAACGAGGATGGGAATGGGATGTAATTGGGAATTGCTTTAATTTAGAAATTAATTTACAAATATGCATATTTATCAATTAATACATTGATTTCTGATTCAATTTGAGTGAATTACTAAATTAATAAATACCTAGATTTATAGATGAATAAATTAAAGAAATTGGTTTTTGATTAATTTTCTAAAGTATGATTTTCCAAATTATTTAATTCCTGAACTATTTAATGCTGGTTCTGAAATTGCTTCAGACATCATATCATAGAATCATAGAATCATAGAAGTTACAACATGGAAACAGGCCCTTCGGCCCAACATGTCCATGTCGCCCAGTTTATACCACTAAGCTAGTCCCAATTGCCTGCACTTGGCCCATATCCCTCGATACCCATCTTCCCCATGTAACTGTCCAAATGCTTTTTAAAAGACAAAATTGTACCCGCCTCTACTACTGCCTCTGGCAGCTCGTTCCAGACACTCACCACCCTTTGAGTGAAAAAATTGCCCCTCTGGATCCTTTTGTATCTCTCCCCTCTCACCTTAAATCTGTGCCCCCTCGTTATAGACTCCCCTACCTTTGGGAAAAGATTTTGACTATCGACCTTATCTATGCCCCTCATTATTTTATAGACTTCTATAAGATCACCCCTTAACCTCCTACTCTCCAGGGAATAAAGTCCCAGTCTGTCTAACCTCTCCCTGTAAGTCAAACCATCAAGTCCCGGTAGCATCCTAGTAAATCTTTTCTGCACTCTTTCTAGTTTAATAATATCCTTTCTATAATAGGGTGACCAGAACTGTACACAGTACTCCAAGTGTGGCCTCACCAATGCCCTGTACAACTTCAACAAGACATCCCAACTCCTGCATTCAATGTTCTGACCAATGAAACCAAGCATGCTGAATGCCTTCTTCACCACCCTATCCACCTGTGACTCCACTTTCAAGGAGCTATGAATCTGTACTCCTAGATCTCTTTGTTCGATAACTCTCCCCAACGCCCTACCATTAACGGAGTAGGTCCTGGCCCGATTCGATCTACCAAAATGCATCACCTCACATTTATCTAAATTAAACTCCATCTGCCATTCATCGGCCCACTGGCCCAATTTATCAAGATCCCGTTGCAATCCTAGATAACCTTCTTCACTGTCCACAATGCCACCAATCTTGGTGTCATCTGCAAACTTACTAACCATGCCTCCTAAATTCTCATCCAAATCATTAATATAAATAACAAATAACAGCGGACCCAGCACCGATCCCTGAGGCACACCGCTGGACACAGGCATCCAGTTTGAAAAACAACCCTCGACAACCACCCTCTGTCTTCTGTCGTCAAGCCAATTTTGTATCCAATTGGCTACCTCACCTTGGATCCCATGAGATTTAACCTTATGTAACAACCTACCATGCGGTACCTTGTCAAATGCTTTGCTGAAGTCCATGTAGACCACGTCTACTGCACAGCCCTCATCTATCTTCTTGGTTACCCCTTCAAAAAACTCAATCAAATTCGTGAGACATGATTTTCCTCTCACAAAACCATGCTGACTGTTCCTAATTAGTCCCTGCCTCTCCAAATGCCTGTAGATTCTGTCCCTCAGAATACCCTCTAACAACTTACCCACTACAGATGTCAGGCTCACTGGTCTGTAGTTCCCAGGCTTTTCCCTGCCGCCCTTCTTAAACAAAGGCACAACATTTGCTACCCTCCAATCTTCAGGCACCTCACCTGTAGCGGTGGATGATTCAAATATCTCTGCTAGGGGACCCGCAATTTCCTCCCTAACCTCCCATAACGTCCTGGGATACATTTCATCAGGTCCCGGAGATTTATCTACCTTGATGCGCGTTAAGACTTCCAGCACCTCCCTCTCTGTAATATGTGCACTCCTCAAGACATCACTATTTATTTCCCCAAGTTCCCTAACATCCATGCTTTTCTCAACCGTAAATACCGATGTGAAATATTCATTCAGGATCTCACCCATCTCTTGTGGTTCCGCACATAGATGACCTTGTTGATCCTTAAGAGGCCCTACTCTCTCCCTAGTTACCCTTTTGCCCTTTATGTATTTGTAGAAGCTCTTTGGATTCACCTTTGCCTGATCTGCCAAAGCAATCTCATATCCCCTTTTTGCCCTCCTGATTTCTCTCTTAACTCTACTCCGGCAATCTCTATACTCTTCAAGGGATCCACTTGATCCCAGCTGCCTATGCATGTCATATGCCTCCTTCTTATTTTTGACTAGTGCCTCAATCTCCCGAGTCATCCAAGGTTCCCTACTTCTACCAGCCTTGCCCTTCACTTTATAAGGAATGTGCTTACCCTGAACCCTGGTTAACACACTTTTGAAAGCCTCCCACTTACCAGACGTCCCTTTGCCTGCCAACAGACTCTCCCAATCAACTTCTGAAAGTTCCTGTCTAATACCATCAAAATTGGCCTTTCCCCAATTTAGAATTTTAACTTTTGGGCCAGACCTATCCTTCTCCATAGCTATCTTAAAACTAATGGAATTATGATCACTGGTCCCAAAGTGATCCCTCACTAACACTTCTGTCACCTGCCCTTCCTTATTTCCCAAGAGGAGGTCAAGTTTTGCCCCCTCTCTAGTCGGGCCATCCACATACTGAATGAGAAATTCCTCCTGAATACACTCAACAAATTTCTCTCCATCCAAGCCCCTAATGCTATGGCTGTCCCAGTCAATGTTGGGAAAGTTAAAGTCCCCTACTATTACCACCCTATTTTTCTTGCAGCTGTCTGTAATCTCCTTACATATTTGCTCCTCAATTTCCCGTTGACTATTTGGGGGTCTGTAGTACAATCCTATCAAAGTGATCTCTCCCTTCTTATTTTTCAGTTCTACCCATATAGACTCAGTGGGCGAACCCTCGGATATATCCCCTCTCACTACTGCCGTGATGTTCTCCCTAATCAAGAACGCAACTCCCCCTCCTCTCTTACCTCCTGCTCTATCTTTCCTATAGCATCTGTACCCTGGAACATTGAGCTGCCAGTCCTGCCCCTCCCTTAGCCATGTTTCAGTAATAGCTATAACATCCCAGTCCCATGTACCCATCCATGCCCTGAGTTCATCTGCCTTGCCCATCAGACTTCTTGCATTGAAATAAATGCAGTTTAATCTAGACTTCCCTTGGTCTTTGCCCTGCTTTCTCAGACCATCTGTCCGGTCATGTTCTGTACACTCTCCCTTACTGCCTTTTGTTTCTGTCACCATTTTATTTCCCACTGACTTCCTGCATCGGTTCCCATCCCCCTGCCACATTAGTTTAAACCCTCCCCAACAGCACTGGCAAACACTCCCCCTAGGACATTGGTTCCAGTCCTGCCCAGATGCAGACCGTCCAATTTGTACTGGTCCCACCTCCCCCAGAACCGGTTCCAATGGCCCAGGAATTTGAATCCCTCCAGCTTGCACCATCTCTCAAGCCACGTATTCATCTTAGCTATCCTGTCATTCCTACTCTGACTAACCCGTGGCACTGGTAGCAATCCTGAGATTACTACCTTTGAGGTCCTACTCTTTAGTTTAACTCCTAACTCCCTAAATTCAGCTTGTAGGACCTCATCCTGTTTTTTACCTATATCGTTGGTGCCTATATGCACCACGACAACTGGCTGTTCACCCTCCCCCTCCAGAATGTCCTGCAGCCGCTCCGAGACATCCTTGACCCTTGCACCAGGGAGGCAACATACCATCCTGGAGTCTCGGTTGCGTCCGCAGAAACGCCTGTCTATTCCCCTTACAATCGAGTCCCCTATCACTATAGCTCTGCCACTCTTTTTCCTGCCCTCCTGTGCAGCAGAGCCAGCCACGGTGCCATGAACCTGGCCACTGCCACCTTCCCCTGGTGAGCCATCTCCGCCAACAGTATCCAAAACGGTATACCTGTTTTGGAGGGAGATGACCGCAGGGGACCCCTGCACTGCCTTCCTACTCTTCCTCTGTCTGTTGGTCACCCATTCACTATCTCCCTCAGTAATTTTTATCTGCGGTGTGACCAACTCACTGAACGTGCTATCCACGACTTTCTCAGCATCGCGGATGCTCCAAAGTGAGTCCATCCGCAGCTCCAGAGCCGTCAAGCGGTCAAACAATAGCTGCAGCTGGACACACTTCCCGCAGGTGAAGGAATCAGGGATACAGGAAGGAGCCCTGAATTCCCACATCCCACAAGAGGAACATGACACGGCGCTGGGATCTCCTGCCATGACTTAACCCTTAAATTAGCTTAAGAACAACTACAATGTCAAGAGAAAAAAAAAGGAAAGAAAAACTACTTACCACTCCCTTTAAGGAGTTTACTCCTTTAAATTGTTCTCAATTTAGAGAATGTTAACTACACTAGGGACCTTGATTCACTAAAAATAAACGCTACTTCCTATAAGACCTGCAGACCTTCCCTTTCCTTTTACTTCAGTTACTGTAGATAAGGAGAAATACTCACCTGAACCTACTCACCAATCAGGTGCCTCCCCTGTGTCGCGTCCCGATCTGATTCCTGACGTCACTTCGAACTCGGTCGCAGCTCCGCTCGGCTCCTCTCAGCGCTCTGAAATCCCGCCTTTTATCGGACGCTCCCTCCGCTCGGCTCGGCTCCTCTCAGCGCTCTGAAATCCCGCCTTTTATCGGACGCTCCCTCCGCTCGGCTCGGCTCCTCTCAGCGCTCTGAAATCCCGCCTTTTATCGGACGCTCCCTCCGCTCGGCTCGGCTCCTCTCAGCTGTTCTCAGCGCTCTGAAATCCCGCCTTTTATCGGACGCTCCCTCCGCTCGGCTCGGCTCCTCTCAGCTGTTCTCAGCGCTCTGAAATCCCGCCTTTTATCGGACGCTTCCTCCGCTCGGCTCGGCTCCTCTCAGCGCTCTGAAATCCCGCCTTTTATCGGACGCTCCCTCCGCTCGGCTCGGCTCCTCTCAGCGCTCTGAAATCCCGCCTTTTATCGGACGCTCCCTCCGCCTTATGTCATGGGTTTCTGCGTCTCAAATCCATGAGTGTGTATTTATACACATTGTGCAGAATAGAACATTCTTACTGCTCGTCAAGGACAACGAGGAAAGTCAACGCTGGAGAATGGAAATATTTTCCAAATTTGGCACACAGTGTCAGCCTCACACATTCCCTAGTCAGGTACAGCATTGGTTTGATTCAGAGTTAAAGTTGCTGTACCCTGTCCTATTGTAACGACTGAGAAAAGCATCTCTTACTCCACCAGTGCGAACTTTTTCAAATTAGCTATCCTAATGGATTTTCTGTGTGACGAGCCCAATTTGGTGCTTGCTTTCGGGGCAGTTTTGTGCCGTGTTCTCATGCTCATTGCGTTATCCAGTCAGTGGCTGAATCATACAGACAAGGAAAGTTCCAGATCTGATCACTGGTCTATGCTGAATTAGTTGATCTCACGCAGGAGGTATGGGGGGGGGGGGGGAGGGGGAGGAGGGGGGAGCTAGGCAGTAAGAGCACAATAATTGGCCTCAGCACCCCTGACTTAGGGAGGAGAAAATTGGCTAAGGTTCCCACTCTTGATTGCTATCCCGTGACCCCTTCTGGAAGTGCAGATGTAGACATCTGATGAAGACAAGATCATGCTCAGCACTGATGCATTCCACATACAAATAGCCTGCTTATTGTCGGGGCTCAATTATGAGTAACGACCACTAGGACAAGGCATTTGATGGCTCCCAGCACCTGTAGAAATGTAAGGAACCATCACCTCAAGAGAAGAAAGGAGGGAAAGATTTGATGGAGAAGATTAGAAATAAACATAAAAGGGGATTGCCCAAGCTTATTTCACCAGTGGACTCTTACAAGCAGCAGAGACAGGAGATTTATATCCCAGCATTCTGACTGAGCTGAAACCAAGGACTCAAAGGCTAAAAGGACACTGTGAAAACTCACTGTACCATCCAGTCTAACTAGTGTCCTTTGTAAGGATTTCATATAATTTCTGCAGTTTCACAATGTTGTTATAATGCAATAATGATATTTGATCTAAAACTTAAATTAGTGCTAACTGCTAAAGTCAAGAATCTTGCTTTGAATATTCAAGCATCATTATAATATTTATATATCATGTCCCAAGTGGGAGTTTAGTGTACGTGGGTGATACACAGAAGAACTTGATGCACAAGATGGATTTTAATTTTCAGATCATTGCATGTATCATAATTTTTCAGTTATACTGCACTGCACTGTGGCTTTGAGACAGCTCATGTTACTGTTTTACCATATGTCTAAATGCTTAGTAATTATGTTTCTCAGTGCAAGTCAGTGCTAAAGATAAGGCTCTTATTATGTTCATATATGTTGTATTTGACAAGAAAAAACATAAATCATTTTAATGGGATATATTTAAACTTAATAGATTACTTACCTGTAAACAGATGGTGAAAAAAACTCAAAAAACTAAAGCACCTATCACTATGAGCTTTCAGTTTTGGAACTAATATTTACATAAAGCATAATGATAATTGTGAGAATTTTTTGTACTATGTCAGTGCTGCTTATGACTGCAGTTACAGTTGGTTGCTGCTTGTCTATCTCACACTGTTACAACAAAAAACTTTTGGTGGCACAGATAAAATGGCAGAATACATATTTAACAGCTCAAAATTACTAAAGTGTTGGATAGTGGCTTAAGGCAATGGTATCCAAAAATCCCACCAATAGGACTCATTGCATTTGCTGCCAACATACTAGGTGGTGGCAAGCAAAGATTAGGGTAACTTCATCACACGCTCATCTGCCCTATAGACATGTAAGAAAATCAAGCACCTAGCCTATAATTTTGAGATCCTCCCAGTTGGTTATGAAATGTAAATTATACCGGCCGCAGCCTAGACTTGTAAGGTAAACTTACGGGAAGCACACTATTGTCAACCAGAAGAGTGCAAAGAGCTTTGGGAGCTGACAGGCATCAGAGTCTTCCACAGTTGGGGCAGCCGCATAGTCATTGCTCAAATTCTGATACTGACTCTGCCACAAATCAGGCACTGGTCTATACTGCGTGGACTCTAATATTG
The DNA here is from genome assembly GCF_035084215.1 of Heptranchias perlo. NCBI lineage: Eukaryota > Metazoa > Chordata > Chondrichthyes > Hexanchiformes > Hexanchidae > Heptranchias > Heptranchias perlo. The sequence goes on from NC_090334.1 coordinate 67,650,952, forward strand.
ACTGAACAACTAATTTCAGCAAAGTCTGATGGTGGCTGAGACAGGCAAACTGACTACAGTGAAATTGGGAGGTCTGGATGCTGACTGTAATAATAACATTTTAGGTCAGTATTGGATATGCTCTACATGGTACAACTGCAAATAGTTCTGATCCCCAATGCATATATTTAAATTAATAATGGCATATTAAATGAGGCTGGCAGCAAAGAAGCTGCACTTCTAACTGACAGTAGGCATATATGCCATAGGCATGGAGGAGTAATTTATTACCAAAAATTGTTAGTTGCTTCTCAAGTAGCTGGCAATGTTGGTTTCATAAAAAAATGCAAACAATAAAGTTAGAGGTTAAACACCCGTGGCAGACGTAACTTAACATGAATACAATTATGTTATAGACATCTCCAACCCTAATTCTCTAAACTCTAAGCTTGCTAGCTTGTGTATGCACTGTGAACATGCTCAGATATCAAAAGCTAATAATTATTCACAATGGCCAAACTGTCTCAAAGGTCTGAAGCAACCAAACTAATCAGTACAGTAATATAAAACTACAGCAGCCTTTACAATGCATCATTTATTATGGTACGTAGATTATTGAAGTGTCATGAACAGGTGCAGAAAATAATCAAGAAGGCTAATGGAATGCTGGCCTTTATATCTAGAGGACTGGAGTACAAGGGGGCAGAAGTTATGCTGCAGCAATACAAAACCCTGGTTAGACCGTACCTGGAGTACTGTGAGCAGTTCTGGGCACCGCACCTTCGGAAGGACATACTGGCCTTGGAGGGAGTGCAGCGTAGGTTTACTAGAATGATACCCGGACTTCAAGGGTTAAGTTACGAGGAGAGATTACACAAATTGTGGTTGTATTCTCTAGAGTTTTGAAGTTTAAGAGGTGATCTGATTGAAGTTTATAAGATATTAAGGGGAACAGATAGGGTGGATAGAGAGAAACTATTTCCGCTGGTTGGGGATTCTAGGAGTAGGGGGCACAGTCTAAAAATTAGAGCCAGACCTTTCAGAAGTGAGATTAGAAAACATTTCTACACACAAAGGGTGATAGAAGTTTGGAACTCTCTTCCACAAGCGGCAATTGATACCAGCTCAATTGCTAAATTTAAATCTGAGATAGATAGCTTTTTGGCAACCAAAGGTATTAAGGGATATGGGTCAAAGGCAGGTATATGGAGTTAGATCACAGATCAGCCATGATCTTATCAAATGGCACGAGGGGCTGAATGGCCTACTCCTGTTCCCATTATATTTTATTTTCAACAGTTTTGTCACTTTAGACTCAACACGCTGTAGATCTGGTCTTGATCAATTTCCAACATTTTCATAATTATGGTGGTTGATTTCAGCCTCAATGGAAAAGACAATCTTTATCTTGTTATAATAATCTTGGATGTTATAACAAACTTCTTCTAAGAAAGAGCTTGCATTTACATAACATCTTTCATGACCTCAGGACATCTTAAAGCGCTTCACAACAATTAAGTTTTTTTGAAGTGTACAAAGAATTACGAAGAATGTACAGCACGGAAATAGACCTTTCGGCCCAACAGGTCCATGCTGGTGCTTATGCTCCACGTGAGCCTCCACCCACCTTTCTTCATCGAACCCTATCAACATATCCTTCTATTCCTTTCTCCCTCATGTGTTTATCTAGCTAAAGTGTGGTCACTGTTATAAGGTAGGAAAAGGCAGTAGTCAATTTGCACTCAGCAAGGTGCCACAAACAGCAAGAAGACAAATGACCAGAGAATGTGTTTTGGTGATATTGTTGGCTGGGACATCAGGAGAACTTTCCTGCTCTTTTGCAACAGTAATGAAGAAAAAAATAGCACTAAAGAGTGACAAATCCCCAGGACCAGATGGTTTCCATCCCAGGGTTTTAAAGGAAGTAGGTGAGCACATTGCAGATGCCCTAACTATAATCTTTCAAAGTTCTCTAGATTCAGGAACTGTCCCTCTAGATTGGAAAATTGCACATGTCACTCTGCTTTTTAAGAAAGGAGAGGGAAACCAGGGAATTATAGACCAGTTAGCCTAATATCTGTTGTGGGGAAAATGCTGGAGTCTATAATTAAGGATGACTGAACACCCGGAGAATTTTCAGTTAATCAGAGAGAGCCAGCATGGATTTGTGAAAGGTAGGTCGTGCCTGACAAACCTGATTGAATTTTTGAAGAGGTGACTAAAGTAGTGGACAGGGGAATGTCAATGGATGTTATTTATATGGACTTCCAGAAGGCATTTGATAAGGTCCCCACATAAGAGACTGTTAGCTAAGATAGAAGCCCATGGAATCGAGGGAAAAGTACAGACTTGGTTAGGAAGTTGGCTGAGCGAAAGGCGACAGAGAGTAGGGGTAATGGGTAGGTACTCACATTGGCAAGATGTGACTAGTGGAGTCCCGCAGGGATCTGTCTTGGGGCCTCAATTATTCACAATATTTATTAACGACTTAGATGAAGGCATAGAAAGTCTCATATCTAAGTTTGCCGATGACACAAAGGTTGGTGGCATTCTAAGCAGTGTAGATGAAAACATAAAATTACAAAGCGATATTGATAGATTAGGTGAATGGGCAAAACTGTGGCAAATGGAATTCAATGTAGACAAATGTGAGGTCATCCACTTTGGATCAAAAATGGATAGAACAGGGTACTTTCTAAGTGGTAAAAAGTTAAAAACAGTGGATGTCCAAAGGGACTTAGGGGTTCGGGTACATAGATCATTGAAGTGTCATGAACAGGTGCAGAAAATAATCAATAAGGCTAATGGAATGCTGGCCTTTATATCTAGAGGACTGGAGTACAAGGGGGCAGAAGTTATGCTGCAGCTATACAAAACCCTGGTTAGACCGCACCTGGAGTACTGTGAGCAGTTCTGGGCACCGCACCTTCGGAAGGACATATTGGCCTTGGAGGGAGTGCAGCGTAGGTTTACTAGAATGATACCCGGACTTCAAGGGTTAAGTTACGAGGAGAGATTACACAAATTGTGGTTGTATTCTCTAGAGTTTTGAAGTTTAAGAGGTGATCTGATTGAAGTTTATAAGATATTAAGGGGAACAGATAGGGTGGATAGAGAGAAACTATTTCTGCTGGTTGGGGATTCTAGGAGTAGGGGGCACAGTCTAAAAATTAGAGCCAGACCTTTCAGAAGTGAGATTAGAAAACATTTCTACACACAAAGGGTGGGAGAAGTTTGGAACTCTCTTCCGCAAGCGGCAATTGATACCAGCTCAATTGCTAAATTTAAATCTGAGATAGATAGCTTTTTGGCAACCAAAGATATTCAGGGATATGGGCCAAAGGCAGGTATATGGAGTTAGATCACAGATCTTATCAAATGGCACGAGGGGCTGAATGGCCTACTCCTGTTCCTGTGTTCCTATGTTCTTTGAAAAATGCCATGGGGTCTTTTACATTCACCCGAGAGGGCAGACAGAGGCCCCGATATTACAAGGGAGGCGGGTCGGCAGCGGGGGGTCGACTGGGCGCGTGGGTAACCTGCCCAGTAAAATCTGTGGGTTCCCCAAGCGATCGCGAGTAAATTGAAGCCACTTACCTTGGCTTCTGGGTTTGGAAACCTGCACAGTGAAACCCGCATCACAGGCTGTCAGCTGGAGGAGCCCTATTTAAAGTGGCAGTCGTCCAATGCTGCTCCTGCAGCTAACAGACAAAATTACAGCATGGAGCAGCCCAGGGGATAGACTGCTCCCAGGTTTAATGATGCCTCACTCCAGGTGTTACTGGATGGGGTGAGGAGGAGGCGAGAGATATTCTCCCCAGCGGATGGGAGGAAGTGGCCTGCCTCTGCCACCAAGAAAGCCTGGCTCGAGGTGGCAGAGGAGGTCGGCAGCACCAGCAACATATCCCGCCACCTAGATCCAGTGCAGGAAGCACTTCAATGACCTAACTAGGTCACCCAAAGTGAGTACACTTACTCATTCTCCTACACTTCGTCTTCCACATCACCGCCCCCATCCCACAACTCCTTCTGCACTGCCAACACTACTCTATCATATCACTCGTCACACCCACTCAAACCTCATCCTCAACTTACTCACCTCCCCAGCACTCATCCCACCACTACCACTCAACCCAATCCTCATACAATCTCATGGCTCTGTCTCATACTCACCCTCTGATGCATCTATTTCATGGTCACCCTCACCCAACCTGCCACTACCTCTGTTGCAGCCACAGGGGATGCAATACATATGAGTAGTAGGAAGCGTAAGGCAAAGGTTTCGTGAGCACAAAGGGGATGCACAAGGGTGTTTGATGGTTTGCCATGTTTTTTATTTATATTTGATTTTGGTTCAAATCACATTAAATATTATATTATCACCACTACTGCCACGTCTTGGCCATTCTTGACTGGCTTGTGCATTAAGTCCCTTTCATGAGGTTCTCCATGAACACCCACACTTGATGCCACCCATTGGGTCACCCTACAGTGGGTGTATGTGCAGTTGTACGACTATTTTGTGCAGGTGCCTGTGGCGCAGCACTGTGTTGTGGAGCTCCACGTGGCGGAGATGGATGGCGTACCTGGCGAGGCGGTGATGTTGCTCGTCCTCAGATGAAGTGATGAATGCAGCCATGGCGTCCCCCCATTCCTGATGGTGTGAGTTTGAGGGGATCCGCAAAGTAGGTAAATGTGTTTGCACAGCAGGGTATAAAATAATAATTTTGAGTGGAAAGACAAAGGTGTTGCAGCCAAAACCTCCAGTCAATGAGGTCTGTCAAGTACCTCAACTGGGTAAGTAAGTATTTAAATTGTCATCCCGCCGGCTTTAATTGCCGGTGGGAGTCCCGCATGCGGGAGCTGCGTGCGCACCCAAACGTGTCATTGGGGAACCCGGAAGTGGGCGGGTTGGAGCCGGGATCCGTTTCCGCTCCAGGATTCCCCGATTTTACGAGCCCCCCCCGCCCCCAATGCACCCGCTCGGCCATCCTAAAATCGACCCCATGGTCTCAGTTTAGCATCTCCTCCATAAGCAAGCACCTCCAACAGTGCAGCGCTCCCTCAGTAACACACTGGAATGTCAGCCTACATTATGTGCTCAAGTCTCTGGAGTGGGACTTGAACCCCTAACATCTGACCTACAGGCAAGAGTGTTACCACTCAAGCTCCATTCAAGTGGAGGATCTGAACTCTCAACATTTTTTTTTTAATTACACCTATTTGAAGCACCTTGGAACATTTTTCTACTTTAAAGGCCCTATATAAATGCAAGTTGTGTAGCACAAACTTCTGATTGGAACTCCTTTACCAGTACCCACAAGTTTGTAGTGAAAAAGTTTGACTTTAGTTGAACATGTTAGCATGATAGATAGTGTGCTGAACTTACCAGCTTCCCATGGATTCCAAGGTTCTGCTGATCCTGAGACAATTTTCTCTCCCGAAGGGAAAGAGACATGTTTCGTTGGTTTAATTTTCCATCTGCCATTTAGACTTGTATCTTGCTGAGCAGTACAGTCATCTTTGGGATCCACATCATCAGAAGATGCAGGTGTTTGCAGCTCTCCAGTGTAGACTTTTTCTGTTGCATTCATCTCATTGTTCATAGCCTGATGTGAAAACATAGTTATAGCATTCTCTAGTTTCACAGAACTGTCCATGTGATATCTTTACTGCAGTTTAATAATTTAATACCAAACTGCAGTTCACATAAACCTGTCTGTGAAACTATAGAATTCCAGGCTAATTTTGTTTTCCTCACATTTAGCCAGTGCAAATTATTTTCTTTTATAAACTAAATATTTAATTAAACTTTTTAAGTATTCCATACCTTGTAACCAGGTTTGTTCATACTTGGATGTTTGATGCTATGAAAATGATAGTGGCATATCTGGAGCCAACCAAATGTACATAGGGTGCACTAAATTATACCAAATACTGACAACTGTCATTCCATTAGTTGCTGATAAATACAATGCGGGAAAAATGTTTTAAAGATACAAAATTTGATCTAAAATGGATCTGTGCTACTTGCCTGCCTAAAAGATGATCCACCAGTAACTAATATTTTATGAATTTTCCTTCCCAATTTTCCTCCCCTGGCTGCTGGCTGCTGGCATAAATGGATCCACCTCGAAGTCCTGGCTCTTGGCAGCAGTAACAGGTCATGTGACAGAACACTGAGAGCAAAAAGACGAGTGACTTGTTACAGTAAAAGGGGGCTGGTCCCAGAATGTGCAGTTAACTAGCTGATAGCCTATGGGGTATTCTATTACTCACTTCTGTAAAAAATTCTCCTCTTAATTTCACATTCTCTGTAGCCTGTACTTCAAACCCATGGAAAAAGACTGAGAGGAAACTTGATCTTGGTATTTAAAATGCGGAAAGGCATAGATTATATAGAGCATGGCATTTGAGCTTTTTGTCTTCATGGGCTACACAAGTGCATACCATGGTGCCTCAGGGGTCAAAATTAATGTTCCCATTAATTTACATATATCTCAAGTTGCTGATATTAACAGATTTTCATGTACTGATTTAGGGTTTATGTGTCAATGAGACAATAGAGCTGAGAATAGCCTTTTCCAAACCTCCAGGTTACAAAATTTAAATATGACAAACTAGCGAATATGAAATACAAGTATAAATTTACCTGGATTAACTGGGCTTCAAGGGCCAAATTGTCAGGTCATGTTGGGCCACCCCTGATTGAGATATAAGCAAGCTATTTGACTTAAACAATAAGCATAGAACAAGAGAACACAGGTGTAAATATAGTAAGAAATTAACAGATAGTTGCCTAGATTTTCTGATTGATGTTATTTTAGCTCTGGCATTAAAGTAACACCAATCTGAAAATCTAGTCTAGTGTTTTGCCTTTCATAGTAGTAGATTTGGGAACAACTCTTAGCAAAAGCCGTTGAGAATCTAACACCTTCAACCTGAGATGATCAAATATACCATTGGGCTCTGCTACCAGGGTTGGGGAGGGAAAGTTGTTTGTAGAGGACAGTAGGCCAGTATTGGAGATGTGGGAATGGATGAATATTTTGAATTATTGCTGAGTAATTTTTGGGCGTCAGGGAGTATTTATACAAAACTTTCCATCTGGAGGTTAAGTGAATGGCACAGGGCCCATGACAAGGTAGAGTTTGCATAGTCTCTAAAAGGAGATCCCAAAATGCCAAAAGGCATTTTCTCTTTCCATCCTTCCTAATGTCTCTGATATTTTATTTTCTATTTAAACTGGTCTTCATTACCTGGGATCCTAAGATCTGGTTCTCTCCAAGTTGTGCGACTCTTTCTTTAAAGTAGGAAACAATTTGGAAGATCCAGGTATAAATGATACAATTTTTAGAATCACATTTAAGTTTTGCTTATATAGAATAAATATGTTTCAGTTTTAGTTTTAGATGATCCCATTCCAAAAATCTACAAAGGTTATTTTCAGAAACATCTTAAATTTCTACCAAAAGTATTAGTTTCACATTTTTCCTTCATCTAATCTGTTTGCAAAATCAGACTTCAATTATTGGATTTAATTATTGGAAAAGTCTTTAAAAAACATTTATTACAAGGAGACTTCAAAGTGATAAATTGCTGGAACACATATAAATCAAAATAAACAGATAAAAACAACTGTCACCTTGACCCGGCCATTCTGCGTGGCGGCCTAATCGCTAGAGGTGAGGCCCGTCCAACAAGTTTATGCCTGCAGTGAACTCCTCAACTATCAAAGCACTTCTGTGGACCCCCTGCAAACACTGAGACATTGCTAGGGACCTAATGTGAAAACTCCAAAGGACAGTGTCAGATTCCCAAAGGAAAGCAGTGTTCGCAACAGAGAAAACATTCTTAGTGTACAGCAATGGAAAGAAAATGCTAGCAAGTTAACAAACATAGAAAGACTGAGCAATCTAATCGCTGCAGGAATCACTGTTTGAAAAAGAAAGTTTCTTCAACCTGACAGCAAGATAATTAGACGAGAGAAATACCAGTTAAAGCTCCGGAATTCCCTCCCTAAACCTCTCCACCTCTCTTTCCTCCTTTAAGACACTCTTTAAAACCTATCTCTTTGGCCATGCTTTTGGTCACTTGTCCTAATATCTCCTTATATGGGTCAGTGTCACATTTTGTTTGATAAAGTTCCTGTCAAGTGCCTTGGGAGGTTTCCCTTCTAATTTAACCCATTAGGAGACACCGGGTTGCTCCAGTATCATCAACCCAAATAAACTTAACAAAAGTGCCCTCTTTTTAGAGGGGTACAAACAATAAACGCCCAATTTTTTTTTACCATGTGCTCTATAAATGCAAATTGTTGCTGTATTTGATTGACAGCTGGTGGCCCCGCCTCCTGGACAAGGTCGAGCGAGGGAGGGAGGGAGGGGGGGGGGTGTGTGAGCGGAGTCCACATCAGACCAATGGAAAGCGGTTTCACTAAAGTGGTGCTGACCAATGAGAAGCGGCGGCGGCGGCACCTGCTTTGGGCGGGGAGGAGCTGAGGTTGACGGTTTGTGCGCCAATTTCGGAAAGAGCGAGGAGGGTCGCTGCGTTGTGAGTGCGATTGAGAAGCCGGCGGAGACTAGAAGGCACCCGGAACCTGCAGCTTTCCCCGCGGAGCGCCCCCCTTCCCCCACCACCACCACCCACCCCCACCGTGAGTGTTACCGGTAGAGCTTGTGTTTTTTTTTCTGGTGGACGGGCCTCCACCGCGAGCGGTCAGGCCGCCGCGCAGAACGGGTCGGGTCGAGGCGGCGCCCGCGCGAATAGGCCGCTGTTACCTTCCCCCCCCCCCTCCTGGGTGTGGAAGCTGTCAGCACCCGCCAATTCTCCACTGACGTCCAAAGGTGTAAACTGGGGCCCGCCGAGGGCTTTGAACACTAACCCACCGAGTCAGGGGGTTAGGCCGGCCCCGGCTGCTGCTGGCGGTGCCCGGAGTTCCCCTGCAGTAGAAACTGGCTCCGCGTTCCGGTTAATAATAATAATAATAATAATAAACAAAATAAGACGATTACCCTCACAGAAAATGGGCTGTGAAGAATTCCCAGCTCGTGTTTCACTGATTTAAATGATCAGGATTACTAGGGATGATTTGAGGAGGTTATTGGGAACAGGAAAGTGATCATGAATTGATGCAGGTATGGTCCTTCGTCCAGTTAAATGCTGACGCTATTTGATCAGGGTTACTGAAGTGTAGTTATGTTATTTGCCTAGTAATCTGGAGACCTACACTAAATCTAGAGAAGGTGAGTTCAAATCCCAGTTTGAGAATTTAAATTTGGTTTTAAAAGAAAAAGATCCGGAAGTAAAAAAACAGGCATCAGAAAATGTGACTGCAGCTGTTGGATTGTAGTAAAAACCTAACACCACCTGCACCTTCCCCTCCAAGTCACACACCTTGGAAATATATCGACGTTCATCATCGCTGGGTCAAAATCCTGGAACTCCCTTCCTAACAGCATTGTGGGAGAACCTTCACCACACGGACTGTAGTGGTTCAAGAAGGCGGCTCACCACCACCTTCTCAAGGGCAATTAGGGATGGGCAATAAATGCTGGCCTCGCCAGTGACGCCCACCTCCCATGAACGAATAAAAAAAATGTCCATTAGGGAAGGAAACCTGGTCTGGCCTATGTGATTCTGGTCCTGCACCAATGCAAATGACTCTTAACTGCCCTCTGTGGTGGCCTAGCAAGCCACTCAAGTTGTATCCAGTATCAATGTGGTTCAATGCGAAGGTCCCCCACCAACTTCTCAGCGCAACTAAGGATAGGCAATAAATCATAGAAAGGTATGACACAGAAGGAGGCCATTCGGCCTATCGTGTCCGTGCCTGCCGACAAAGAGCTATCCGGCTTAATCCCACTTTCCAGCACTTGGCACATAGCTCTGTAGGTTACGACATGTCAAGTGCACGTCCAAATACTTCTTAAATGAGTTGAGGGTTTCTGCCTCTACCACCCTTTCAGGCAGTGAGTTCCAGATGCCCACCACCCTCTGGGTGAAAAATTCTCCTCAGCTCCCCTCTAATCCTTCTACCAAATATTTTAAATCTATGCCCCTGGGCACTGACCCCACGGCTGAGGGAAAAAAGTCCTCCCTATCCACTCTATCTAGTCCTGTCATAATTCTATATACCTCAATTAAATCTCCCCTCAGCCTCCTTTGTTCGAAAGAAAACAGCCCCAGCCTATCCAATCTTTCCTCATAGCTAAGATTCTCCAGTCCTGGCAACATCCTCGTAAATTTCCTCTGTGCCCCTTCTAGTGCAATCACATCGCTCCTGTAATGTGGTGACCAGAACTGTACACAGTACTCAAGCTGTGGCCTAACCAACGTTTTATACAGTTCTAGCAAAACCTCCCTGCTCTTATATTCTGTGTCTCTGCTAATAAAGGAAAGAATCCTGTATGCCTTTTTAACCACCTTATCTACCTGATCTACCTTCAGGGATCTGTGTACGTGCACTGCAAGGTCCCTTTGTTCCTCTACACCTCTCAGTATCCTCCCATTTATTGTGTACTCTCTTGCCTTGTTTGCCCTCTCCAAATGCACTACCTCACACTTCTCTGGATTGAATTCTATTTGCCACTTTTCTGGCCACAGCTGTCCTCCTCACTATCAACCACGGCCAATTTTTGTATCATCTGCAAACTTCTTGATCAAGCCCCCCACGTTCAAGTCCAAATCATTACTATACCATATACCACAAAAAGCAAGGGACCTAGCACTGAGCCTTGCGGAACCCCCACTGGAAACAGCCTTCCAGTCGCAAAAACACCCGTTCTTGCCACTGAGCCAATTTTGGATCCAACTACACTTTCTTTTGGATCCGATCGGCTTTTACTTTTTTGACCAGACTGCCATGTGGGACCTTGTCAAAAGCCTTGCTAAAATCCATGTACACTACATCAAACACGTTACCCTTATCGCCCCTCCTTGTTACCTGCTCAAAAAATTCAATCAAGTTATTCAGACATGACTCTGAAATGCCGGTCTTGCTAGCAACGTCTGAATCCCCAGAATTAATTTTTAAAAATGATCTCTCGATGAGAAACTTGTTACTTTTGTTGCAGCCTTTCTATGTTGTGATGGGTAGTTTAGTCCCCATCACATATATCAGACGCATTCGTACCAATGTGATTTGCCCGCTATACGTGGTGGACAGTAAATCCATTGAACTCCTAATAATCCCATAACATTCGAGCAAATATCACTGTCAAGCATTTGCTTACCCTAGCTTTTTTGCAAAACAATTTATTCCAAAAGTGATGCCTTGTGCCAGCAGTCAATATACCTATGAATCTGTCAACTTTGTTGAGATTAAAGCCGTGGATCGTTTCCGAGGTGGTTAGACTATGGGAAAAGAGCAGGGGAGTGGTACTAATTGGATAGCTCGTTCAAAAAGGCACGATGGGCCAAATGGCGGCCTCCTGTGCCATATGATTCTGTGATGTGGAGATGCCGGTGATGGACTGGGGTTGACAAATGTAAGGAATCTTACAACACCAGGTTATAGTCCAACTGTTTTATTTGAAAATCGCAAGCTTTCGGAGGCTTTCTCCTTCGTCAGGTGAGCAAGTGTGGGATTCCATGGAAGGTTACCGCATTTATAGTCAGAGAACAATACCTGGTGATTACAGATAATCTTTCCAACTGCCCGTTGTCAAGGCAATCAAAGATGTAGGTAACATCAGACAGAGTGATGTTACCTACAGGACCACCGAATACACAAACGGCCAGAACACAAAACAGAAACAGACAGACAGACAGACACAGAGAGAGAGAGAGAAACATCCGAAAGGAAGAGAAAGACAGAGAATGACCCGTTGTGTTAAAAACAGATAACTTTTTTTCACTGGTGGGGTTACGTGTAGCGTGACATGAACCCAAGATCCCGGTTGAGGCCGTCCTCACGGGTGCGGAACTTGGCTATCAATTTGTGGTCGATGAACAGACGAACAGAAATTGATAGCCAAGTTCCGCACCCATGAGGACGGCCTCAACCGGGATCTTGGGTTCATGTCACGCTACACGTAACCCCACCAGTGAAAAAAAGTTATCTGTTTTTAACACAACGGGTCATTCTGTCTTTCTCTTCCTTTCGGATGTTTCTCTCTCTGTCTGTCTTTTGTTATGGCCGTTTGTGTATTCGGTGGTCCTGTAAGTAACATCACTCTGTCTGAACACTTTGATTGCCTTGACAACGGGCAGTTGGAAAGATTATCTGTAATCACCAGGTATTGTTCTCTGACTATAAATGCGGTAACCTTCCATGGAATCCCACACTTGCTCACCTCACGAAGGAGAAAGCCTCCGAAAGCTTGTGATTTTCAAATAAAACAGTTGGACTATAACCTGGTGTTGTAAGATTCCTTACATATGATTCTGTGGCAGGTTCAGCAGCTGGAGTCATGGAAGAGCTGATCAATACCAGTTGATCTTGTTGGCAGGAAGAATGAAGGTGAGTGCTATTGGAGAAGAATAAGGTTATGGTGGTGAGAGACAATGCAGTCAGCAGTCCTAATTAATCATTTGGACTCTTGATTTGTTAATTTCTATCATCTGTTAGAAGAAGTGTGGGTTTGCCTCCATTATGGGAGATAGTCGAGGTTCTGTTATTATTTTGTTATATCATAGATTGGGGAAGTACTCCCTACTTCCTAAATTTTCTTTAATGTTTGTTTTTAAAGATCCACCTTGAAATCTTAGATGGTCTCATCTACTCAATCTGTTTTCCCTGGTGCTTGTCTGTAGCTGATTTTGTTAAAATGCTGTTATATCCCTGCTCTGGCATCCTAATTTGGTGAGCAATTTGTGATTGGGGGACAAAAGAGCATCACATAAAGGTTAACCTTGTCATTACTGTTGTGATGTCACTTCAGGTGCCATTGAATTCAAAGACTTTCAGTGAGTAAGTTGTTTGTGAAATCCAAATCAAATATATTATGTTGAACTGTGTGTTACACGGCACTATCGCATTTTAAGGCTTGTGATGACTTTACAAATCATTTAAGCTTGAGTGTTTTGGTTTATAATGTGTCTTTCTTGATTGTGTTATGTAATATATTACACGGCCGAAAAAGCAATTGTGAATGCATAACTTCATGAACTATGAAGTGAAGTTAAGTGACCTTATAATTACTCAGATCTTGTCTTAATGCTTTATATGTAGCTTTTCTGTTGTTGCTTGCATCTCCTGTAAATGCTATATGGTTCCCAGACAGTGTGTCTCATGATACTAAAAGGCAAGTGTGTAGACCAGAATTGTTGAGGTCAGCTAATAGGAATTAAGAATTTGAGAAAGTATTCTACTGAGGTGTAATTCTTCTGTATGAATTACCCTTTTGTAATACAGTCTAAGCTAACTGTTCTTTTGCTCGGAATGCACCTGCTGTCATCTATCAACAATAAAGAAAATGCTTTATATAGGGTTCAAATTTTAAAAAAATTCATTCACCTGATGTGTGCATTGCTGGCTAGGCCGGCATTTATTGGAACATAGGAACAGGACTAGGCCATTTAGCCCCTCGAGCCTGTTCCGCCATTCATCGAGATCATGGTTGACCTGTGACCTAACTCCGTATACCAGTTGTAGCCCCAAATCCCTTAATACCGTTGGTTAACAAAAATCTATCAATCTTGGATTTAAAATTAACAATTGAGCTAGCATCAAGTTTGCAGAAGAGTTCTAAACTTCTGCCACCTTTTGCGTGTAGAAGTGTTTCCTGACTTCACTCCTGAAAGCCCTGGCTCTAATTTTTAGGCTATGTCCTCCAGTCCTAGACTCCCCAACCAGCGGAAATAATTTATTTCTATCTACCCTATCAGTTCTCCTGAATAACTTGAAAACGTCAATCAAACCAGCCCTTAATCTTTTAAATTCTAGGAAATACAACCCTAGTTTGTGTAATCTCTCCTCTCCTCGTAATTTAACCCTTGGAGTCTAGGTATATTCTAGTAAACCTACACTGCATTCCCTCCAAGGTCCACGTATCTTTCCTACGGTGCGGTGCCCAGAACTGAAAAACTCCCAAGTGTGGTCTCCCAAGGTTTACACAGCTGTAGCATAACTTCTGCCTCCTTGTATTCTAGCCCTCTAGATATAAAGGGCAGCATTCCATTAGCCTCTTTGATTATTTTCTGTATCTGATGATATTTTAATGATCTATGTACATGGACCCCCTAAGTCTTTTTGGACCTTCACTGTTTTGAGCTTTTCTGATCTATCCTTTTTAAGTCCAAAGTGGATTGCCCAGAGAAGGTGGTAGTCGGCTGCCTTCTTGAACCGCCGTAGTCTACACAGTATTTGTAGCGGTTTGATACAACTGAATGGCATGCTATGCCATTTCTGAGGGCAGTTAAGAGTCAATTGTGTCTTTGTGGGCCTGGAGTCACACAGGCCAGGTGGCAGGTTTTCTTCCCCAAAGGACATTAGTGAACCAGTTGGGTTTTTATGATTATCCAATGGCTTCATGGTTACTTCTTTATCAGCTCTTTATTTTCAGATTTTCTTTTCAATTGAATTCAGATTCTCAAACTGCAGTGTTGGGTTTTGAATTCTCGTTCTTTGCATTATTACTCCAGGCCTCTAGTCCAGCAACATAACTACTACACTAACGTACTTGATCAGGGAAATAAAGGTCAACATACGAACAATGATGGACAGGAAAAGATCTTCCCGTCTTTCCCACACAATCGTGATACCTTGTGTATCACAATACATACACTCCCCGTCCCACACCATGTGATCTGCTGGGAGAGGCTAATAACCCAGGCTAATTTTGGGGGGGATATTCTGGGAAATTCCTCCGATCCCTTTGGTGATCGAAACTAGTCCAGGAGATCAATCTGGTCCTGATAATTCTATGCATTACATTACCTACCTTTTGTAAGAGGTGATTTCCACCCCAGCCAGAAACAGGTCCAGCTTTAGCTTGAAGGAATTCAGCAAATCAACGTCCACCGCTGAGCCGGCAACCTGTTCCAGAGGCCCACTATTCTCTGGGAAAAGAACAACCTCTTGACATCTAACCTAGACCTGACCTTGTACAACTTAAAATTGTAACCCCGTAACATGTAGTCTGTCTTTGAGGTTGAACTCGATGCTATGTAAAAGCACATTTTTAATATGCAACAACTTAGAATGCAGGGGAGTCATAGAAAATTTTGTGGAATTACGTTTCCAAAATAACAAAGGATGAACGAGGAGGAAAAAAAGGAAAGACTTGCATTTATATAGTGCCTTTCACGACCTCCGGTCGTCCCAAAGTGCTTTACTTACTTTTGAAGTGTAGTTGCTGTTGTAATGTAGGAAATCCGGCAGCCAATTTGCGCACTGTAAGGTCCCACAAACAGAAATGTGATAATGACCAGATAATCTGTGTTTTAGTGATGTTGGTTGGGGGATAAATATTGACCAGGACACCGGGGTAGCTCTCTTGCTCTTCGAAACAGTGCCATGGATTCTTTTATGTCCACCTGAGAGGGCTGACGGGGGCCTTGGTTTAACGTCTCATCCGAAAGATGGCACTTCCGACACTCCCTCAGTACTGCACTGAAGTGTCGGCCTAGATTTTATGCTCAAGTCTGTGGAGTGGGGCTTGAACCCACGAGCTTTTGACTCAGAGGTGAGAGTGCTAACCACTGAGCCACGGTTGATACCTAAGGAGCAGTAAGGAAGGTAGATGTAAGGGAATATTTAGGATCTAGTGAGCATAATGTTCTGACATTCAGGGTAGACATCAAAAGTCAGAATAAACTTGTATTTATATTGCACTTTTCATGACCTCAGGATGTGCCGAAGTGCTTTACAGCGAATGAATACTTTTGAAGTGTAGTCACTGTTGTAATGTAGGAAATACTGCAGCCAATTTGCACACAGCAAGGTCCCACAAATAGTGTTGAAATAAATGACCACATAATCTGTATTAGGTTTTGATCGAGGGATAAATGCCCGCCAGGACACTGAAATAAACCCTCTGCTCTCCTTCGAATAGTGCCTTGGGATCTTTTATATCCACCAAAGAGAGAAGACGGAGTCTCAGTTTAATGCCTCATCCGAAAAATGGCACTTTCGACAATGCAGCACTGTCTCAATACTGCACTGAAGTGCCAGCCTAGATTATGTGCTGAAGAGTCTCGAGTGGGGCTTGAACCCATGACTTCTGATTCGGAGGCAAGAGTGCTTAGAGGGAAGAAAGCAAAAGGAAGCCAATTAATAAGCTAAATTTTAAACAAGCTGATTTTAAGGGTATGAAATGATGCAAGGGCATGGTAAAATTGGAAGAGATACTGGAAAGATGTAGAAGGAAACTTGAATAGTTTCAAAGGGATAATTTATAAAATGCAAAAGGAATTTATCCCTGAAATAGATTAGGGACAGAATAAAAGAGTAAGACTAGTCTGGCTTGCTAATAAAGTTGTGAAAAGCATTGGGGAGACAGAAAGCATACAAAATGTTTAAATGTTCAGGAAAGGAACAGGATAGGGAGATATACAACAATAGGCTGAGGAATGCTAAGGAACTGATTAGGGCTGGAAAGAGGGATTATGAGGGAAACATGAAGAATGCTTTGTTTATTCTTGACATACTTAAAGCAGAACAGCAAAGGGTGCAAACAGGTGTTGACAGTAGGGAAGTAGTGTCCGAAGATAGAAGTGCTGAAGTACTTAACTGTTATTTTCAACAGTGTTCACAAAAGAAATGGGAGAAATGGCAGAATCGGATTGTAGTTTAAAGGTGAATGCAAATTGAAATGCTTTTAAAATCATGAGGACACATTGGGGAGGTGTAGAAGCTCAAGTTAAATAATGCAGCTGGCTCTGTCAACTTTAATATTGGGGTTATGAATGAATTTACTCAAACGATTGCGAGACATCTTGTGGATATTTTTCTGAGCTCACTTGACTTGGGCCAAATCTCAGAGGATCAGAAAATAGTAAATGTGACTCCCATCTTCACAAAATGGCGAGGATGAACTATCAAATCCTAGACCTGTAAGCGTTACTTTCACTGTTGGGAAAGTGTTTGAAAGTTTTATGAGGAATAATAGAAGGAAACATCTTGAGGGGCATGAGCTAATCCGAGACAGTCAGCATAGTATTAGGAGTGGGTGGTCATGCTTAACTAATTTATTGGATTTCTTTGAGGAGGTGACGGGCCTAATAGATAGGGGAGAGAAAGTGGTTATCTTCCTGGATTTCAGGAAGGCATTTAACACTGTCCCACATACTAGGCTACTACATAAGGTTCAAGTCCACTGGGTTAGACGAGAATATATTAATATGGATTGGCAAATTGTTGGTTGGGAAATGACAATGTGTATTAATACATGGGCAGGTATCTGGTTGGTAGCCAGTTAGCAGTGGAGTGCCACAGGGTTCAGTATTGGGGCTGCTGCTGTTTATAATTCTTATAAATGATTTAGAGGAAAGAATTGTGTCCAAAGTGCCCAAATTTGCAGATGATATCAAATTGGAAGCAGTGGCGAATGATGATTATCAATGTGGACAAATTCAAAAGGATCTTGACAAGCTCGATCAGTGGGCAGAGAAATGGCAGATGCAATTAAAACTAAAGATGTTTCCTTTAGTCATTTTTAACTGTTGTGCAGCATGTTGATGTATGTAGCAGTCTTGGCTCAGTAGTATCATTCTTGCCTGAGTCAGAAGATCATGGGTTCAAACCCTACTCCCGAGATTTGAGCGTATAATCTAGGCTGACAATCCAGTGCAGCACTATTCGGAGAAGTGCAGGGGAGTCCTACCGGTGTATTGCCCAATGTTTATCCCTCACCCAATACACCACAACAGTTGTCCAGTCATTTCTCTCCTTGCTGTTTGTGGGACCTTGCTGTTTATAAATTGGTTGTCATGTTGCCCTCCATTACAACAGTACCTACACTTCAAAAGTAATTCATTGGATGCGAAGCACTTCGGAATGTCCACAGGCTGTGGTAGGTGCTATATAAATGCAAGTTTTCTTTACTTGTGCAGTATTCCATTGAGTATTGGTGCTCTCCTTTGGTACTTTACATAGTGTATTTCATTTTGTTTGATTTCTCCATTAGGAAGAGGTGGAGAGCAATAGCTCACAGGTCAAGAGGAAATCAGCAAATAGCTTGTTCTGGGATGTTTATGTGGTGCCTGTTGACAATCAACTTGCCTGACTTCAGGAGGTGCTTGGGAGTAAGTTACCTCCTGGCCCAGAGCTGAATTGTAACAAACAAAAATAAGCAGAAAACCCCGTGCTTTACAATTTTTTAAAAGGTATTGCTGACAGCCTTACCATTTGAGGAGTAACTCTCCACTTCTGCCGTAAAGAAGTTGTGTTATATTGATTATTTTTCTGCATTTAAGTTGTCTGAAGGTGTGTTTTTCTTTATTTCAGAAGGTGTATTTTTTTTTCAGATGCCTCCCAAACGTGTAGCAGCTGTCAAAACAAGGGCTCCACCCAAGAGAAAGATGGCAGAGGAACTTAAACCAGGGGAAGTGATGACTGACACTGGAAAAAAGCAATGGAAAATCGGGAAGCCAATCGGGAAGGGTGGATTTGGCCTCTTATACTTGGGTAAATACAGACCATAGACAATGGACCTTGAGTGATGATTCAAGTGCCATATAGCATACAGTAACTCATGTTGATTTGTCTAGCACCTGAAGCATAAGGTTTAACAGCTCACAGTTGGATAATTGTGGAAGACGGTTTCTGTTATGGGTGAGGAGAACATAACTCATGAATGATAGCTACAAGTGAATTTCCCCATGAGTGGGATAAAATTGTATCCTACAGTAACACTTTTTTTTTTAAAGATAGCTTATCGGGCATTTGATAACCAGCAGTTTTCTGCAGTACACACCAGGAAGGTCCCAGATTCTATCATTAGTTTTTTCCTGTGTTAACTATTCATATTTGCTGTGTAAGTAGGAGTATTACAGTTCACTTCGCATCCCTAAGCAGGGGTGTCTAATTCCTGGCTCACTTATGAATTTTTTTTCTGAACCACAGAGCTGTCTTTTAATCCTCCTGGCAGAAACAGCTGATGTTCAGGTAACATAGTTGGCATTTAAAAAAAAACTCTCAAACCTGTGGTAACGCACTGGGTTGGTACACGCCTTCCACTCCCAGCGATGCTGCTCTCCTCCCTCAGTTGGAACTTGCTTCAGGAAATTGCATACTGCAGTTGCCAGGAGAGCAGTTTTGCTCGGAGCTGGAGATGCACGTCAGTGTATTGAGTTCCTGCTGAGAGAGCTGGAGCCAGCAGTATTTTTCTTTCCTTCTCTTTCCCCCGCTCCCCCAAACCCAATTTATCAGGTTTCTGTCAACTTGTTTGATTCTCTGCAGTAAAAAGGAGCAGGCAGGTGCATAGTCTACCTTGGAGCAACTGGTAGACCCAGACGCTCAAAGTTTGAGCCTGAGGATGCCAATATCACTTCCCCAACTAGGAGACTATCGGACTCTGTACCCTGCACATGGCAGCATCTCCGGGATCCTTTTCCACCATGCCCTGGTTGTAGTGACCACCAATGCTACCCCATAGTGCCCACTCACCTATATTCCAATGCTGCTGCCTGTCCCTGCCCTTATTACAGACACTAATAGAGGTAAAAACCAAACAGTTTTTAAAAAAAAAGGAAACTGAAAGCTTGAAAAGGGGGAAAAGATAAGAGAAAGAGGAGAGATTGAGACTTAAGTAAAGAGGGGAATGGAAGTGAAGGAAGTATAACTAACACGGACCAAGGATTCCAAGAAATGCAAAGTAGATTGGGAGTTGGATGTAATGTTTAATCATGATTCTGCAGCACTCAAAACCAATTTAATTGGGTACTGCCCGCTCACCATTAGTGTTACAAGGACCTGTTCCACTGTTGGCCTAGGCTAGGGAAAGCAGAATTGGGGCTCCAGTGACTTATCTGAAATGCACACTTAAATTCTGGGTGAGGATGGGTTTGAGTTTGGCTGAAATGTTAGTCATGGTTGGATAGGCTGCCAACACCTGTTGACAAAATCATGAAGAATGGTAAGAGAGCCACAGCTGTACATGGAACTATAACCCAATGTGTCACTACCTTCAAGCAGCGAGGGACCAATTTTGAGAATGAGAAAATTTGGATGAAGGTAGAATTTAATTTTAATGGGGACTAGTGAAGGAAGATTGGCTGCTTATAAATGACTTTAAATTTAGACTTTAAATTTACTCCAGGAGACTGGCCACTGTTCGGCAGAAATACACTTTAGATTAAACGTGAGTATTCTGTATTGAATGGAGTATTAAGATTGAAATGTTGTAACTGAGGATCTCTATATATACAGTGTTTATACCCCCTTGGATTTGTAACTAATTATGACCATGAGTACTGTTTATTAAATGACATTTGCGCCATATTTTTTCCTGGCCGTATTGACCGTTCTCCATTGGAGGAGCTTTTCTAGCTTCTAACTGTAATTCTAGGTGGCACTTTACATAGCAGAACTGTCCTTGGGCCAGGGATGTTTCCTAGGGCTAGTAATTTCCTAAAGAAATCTAGTTCGGGTATACCACTGTTGACCATGAATGGAGCACCTTATCAAGGTCTACCTTGCCATATCCTTTCCTAGCTAAAGCATTAAGCGACAGGAAAAGTGGGGAAACTAGAGTGTGTATCTTCTCAGTACTGAAGTCCTTTTTCCAATGCTATGCTACGAGTGGGGGTAAGCTAGTTGTGGTTGTAAAATGCTGCCTGTGTGATTTTACTTGTAGTCTCCTTAATTTTATATTTATTTTTAATCACTCCTCTCCTGATGATGATTCATGTTGGCACATAGTTCCATAGGCACTGACTGTCCTCCAGTACCCTTGTTCAAATGGCCATTATTCATGCATAAGTCTAGAGAATGTGTGTTAGCTATTTAACCAGGAAGTAGGAGGCACAGCACAGCTGTGCCTGATCTTGTCTGCATTTGGTATCCATATTTTCCAGCCAGAAGTCACTGGGTAATAATCAGGATCAAGGACCCTGGCTGAATTTTGTTTTTCTCCTCCTTACCCAAGAGATTCTAAAGTGATTTGACCATTGCCCTGGCTGAGAGAGACTAATGAGTACACCCAAACAATCAATCCTGAGACCGTCCTTGTTTGTCTGGTTCAATGCAATGCACCATAAGGAGAATTGTTTATCGATGTTTTAAAATTTCAGGACTCATCCCATCATGCACTATAAAAATAAGCATGCTAAAGTGATACTAGTGTTTATTCACACATGTAAAAAGTGATCTTGTGCTTGATATTAAGCTTTCCTAGTTTGAGAATGGATGAAAACTATTTAGTAAGTGGTCCTTTCTACATTGTTCACCTGCCTCCTAACAAGTAGTCAAATGATGACTGTTGACAACATCTTGGAGAGATCCTTGGACTGGGTCATCTGGCTTCCTGATGAAATATAATGTAAATGCAGGGATTAATTTATGTTGTTTTTGGGTAAGGTGAAGTGGTCTGTCTATTCTTGTGAAGTGACTGCTCCACTTATTCAAGTGATGTGAAGTGACCGCATATTCTATGTCATTGATGAGTCATTTTCTTTCATTGATTTCATTCTTTTTGATATTGCAAATGTTGAGAACTGTCAGTACATTGTATTATGTATCCATAACATTTTGTACTTGAAACATTAACTTGTAATTTCAGTAACTAGCCAATTGAGTATTTAAAAACGGAGGGGGAGGGTATAATACCCTACCCTTAATTGTGCATCCCAGAAACCTAAAACACACTGTGCAGTTAAGTAGGTTATACAATTATTCAATCTCTTGAAATTAATCAAGGATTAGTTTTATGTACCAGTCCCTTAGTTCATGTTTTTGTATTCCTTCTGTTTTTAAAATAAAGTAATTTAATGTAGTTAAGTACTGAAATAATTAGGTACTTAAATGCAGAAATAAAATAAATTTAGAATTAATTGTATTTTTAAACTTTAAAAGAATTGTGCATTCAATTGTCTTGACTTTTTGGTTTGAATTTGATTCCTGGTTAGATTGGTTTAACTGTTAAACAAGTAAACAAGTCTAATTCCTGTAAAATGGGAAATAAACAGGTGTCAGTTAACCAGTCGTGGGGGGGGGGGTGGGGGGATGTGTGGCATATGTGATTAAGTGGGTGGTGCAGTTGCTGGAAAATGTTTTGTGCTCCATTTCTGAATAGATAGGATAGGTAGTTGCGATCCAGTGATGCCTCCCACGATTGAAAAGCCTGTTAGCACTCTCTGTTGACGTTCACTCCTCTCATGGCCACTTGGATGAGGCACCGGAGAATTGTTGGAACTGCAGCTCAAGTTTTCACCTTCAGGAGAGATGGGGAGGACAAAACCAGTGATAGTGTTTAGTGCCAAAATAATTCACTGGAGGATAGTTGGGATGCAAGGAGGATTTGGGTCAGCTGTGATGTCCTATATATTTGAGAAGCCAGTTTTCTGGGATGCAAGAACTGAAAAACTTCCATGGCAATCTTAACTTCTATTATGCTTATTTGCCACACTGATGAGTTATAAAGTAATTTTTAAAAATGTTTAATTTTTTTTTCAAAAGGACTGGAAACAAGTCTTGCCTCTATATTGAGAAATGACAGAATCTATAAGAAATAGAGAATGTCACTAAGTTGCAGGCATAGAAAAGGAGGCACAGGACATTCAAAGTCAAATTTCAAAACAGAGCCAGTTGTATATTCAGTTCTGCATACTCCAGCTCCACAATTTGTACCTGTGATTAGCAAAGCAGGAGTCTTGCAAAGCAGAAAGATTTACCACGATGGTAAAAGTACCTATAGAACAACCTAAGAAGTTGTCTTCTGTGCCACATCTGTTGGTGTTCCTTGCAGTCTGTTTGCCACAGACTGGTTCCCCACAATCTCCATCATCCAGAGAATGCTAGGTTTGCCGTCAGTATTTTACACTGGGAATGTAGGGAGCTGAAATCTGAATAAATTAATTTATGCTTTTGATTTGCACTTTTTATTTTGCAACATGCATTTTTTAATTTGCATATTTACGCCTGTTTTAATTCACTGTGAGTTTAGGTTAATGAGGGAAGGGGTATCAACTATGCAAGATAGAAAGTAGGGGGGGGTGGTGGGGAGAGCAGGTTTCAGATTAGAACCTCCCATGTTTCATGGTTTGGGGGAATGTTTCCCCATTTTGTTTAGACATCAAGGTTTTACATGTGGATTTTTAGACTAAACACAGTGGAATATAATGTACAGTTTGGTGTGAAATTACATGAGAAGTTTAAATTGAGGGAAATAAACTTTTTTTTCAAATGTTCTTTGTTCCTTTCCTGACGGATGACAGGTATTACAAGATTGTAATCCCATGGTGCCTACAGCACTCCAGTGAATTGTGCAGATGGCCAGTGATGGTCAGCAGGCTTCTCAAACATATAGGACATCACAGCTGACCCAAATCCTCCTTCACCTGACACACCCAGATGCACACTTACCAGCAGGAGTCTCTTAATAATAGTCATGAGTGGAAACCCTCCCTCATGTTGAAACGTCAAAGTATAACTGCATATATTGCATCAAACTTGGTGTAAACACATGGGTAATGCCGATTACCTGAAAATGCTCTCTTAAATTACTTGATGTTTTTGTCATGAGAATAAGGAAACACTAACTTTTTTTGAATTGTTTCTACAACTGCTTTTCTTCTGGATCATTTTGGTACTGTATACTTAGGTTAGTAAAATCCTGTACATTCCTAATTTTTTTGGTCAGGCATGTATCTGAGTCACGGAAATTCACCACCACATATATAGAATTTCTGTTTGTATAATATGGACTTTCTACACACTCCTTGGGGACACATTCGACTTACCTAAATCCAGTGAACTTGGGCACAAGTGCGCAAGGGCCAAAATTTGTGGATGCCCCCTAAGAGTACTGCTGGAGTTTAAACAGCTAAAACTACAGACATATCAGCACAGGGCTCTGGTTAGTTGCCTATAGTTTGTCCAGCTCTGATCGCCCTACTTGTTGAGACATTGGCTCAAGTATTAGATTACGGAGTCTGTCACAGCAGATTGATTTGGTTCCAATCTCCTATCACCAATCATGTGACCTTCAAGCCAACTCCACCCCAAAGCAATCCTGTTAACCGTCTCTTCCCCAAAAAGGATAGTCGCTCTCTTAATGTTAAGTTTCAGATGATCACGTTCTAACGTGGTATGTGAAATGATGTATCTTTGGTATGGGTGTTGACTATTGTATGGAGCTGATATTTCAGTTGAATGAAATTAGATTCACATTTTAACTTCATTTTGTGTTTTAGCTGATGAAAATTCGGCCAAAGCAGTTGGGAATTGGGCTTCATACGTTATTAAAGTGGTAAGTTTGAGCAAAGTTAGGACTTTTTACGTTGATTTGTGTTTTTCTGTGAATTGTGTTGAAATGCACTAATATGCTCATTTCTGGCATTTCTCCTTGAGTAGAGTTGCTTGCCAGTTAACCTTCACAATCCAGACTGTTTTGAGGTACCAGGACTGCAGATGGTGGTGAAAATGGCTACTAATTTTAACATTATGTTGCTTTAAAACATGATTAGTTTCTGGTAGCCTCAAAATGAAAAAATGCGATTTTTAAATTGCAAGTGGATACTCATAATTTTGAATGCACAAATTTATTCTGGTTTTAGCAGGCAGTGATATGGAAAGAAAATAAGTATGATCTGTGCAAGGCCAGATTCTAGTAAATCTCTTCTGCACCCTCTCTAAGGCCTTCACATCTTTCCTGAAGTGTGGTGCCCGGAACTGGACATAGTACTCGAGTTGCAGCCGAACCAGTGTTTTATAAAGGTTCATCATGACTTCCATACTTTTATACTCTATGCCTCTATTTATAAAGCCCAGGATCCCGTATGCTTTTTTTAACCACATTCTCAACCTGCCCTGCCACCTTCAACGATTTGTGCACATATATCCCCAGATGTCTCTGCTCCTGTACCCCTTTTAGACTTGTGCCCTCTAGTTTATATTGCCTCCTCTCGTTCTTTCTACCGAAATGTGTCACTTCGCATTTTTCTGCATTAAATTTCATCTGCCATGTGTCTGCCCATGCCACCAGCCTGTTTATATCCTCTTGAAGTCTATCACTACCCTTCTCACTGTTTACCACCCTTCCAAGTTTTGTATCATCTGCAAATTTTGAAATTGTGTCCTGTATACCCAAGTCCAATTTATCGGTTGAGAGACTAGGTGATGATGTAAGACAGACGCTAAAAAGAGAAACTACATGAAAGAAGACTGGTAGTTAAACTTCAGTAATCCACCATAATGTGGGACCCCCACCACTGGATAATCGAGAATCCCCAGTTTACTGTATACTGTTGGTTGCTCTGTCTCTTTCCACCCACCTGCCTCAGACCTTTTCATCAGCATTTTGCTCCATTTCTCTGCTGAAGAGATCAGCTGATCTAGTTTACATCACAGCACCCCTGTGACTCAGCTGCAGCTATCTAACATTTTAGGAAGATTATTCCCTTTTCCACAAGTATTTTATTTAGCCTTTAGATTGAATAGATTGCCATGAGCCCTCCAGCTACAAAATGAGCATTAAGTACAGTATGTGTTTACCTCTAGCAATCTTGTCAGCAGCCTTCACGACCTTGATCTCAGTGGAGTTGCAGACATTAAAATCAATACAGAACCTTTTTTAGCCTTAGATCACAAGTGCATTTAAACAATCATTTGGTGGCACTGGTGGTGTCTTGCCAACCTATCTCACCTCAGCTTTGGTGGTTACATAGGAATGTGTTACGCCCTCAGGAATTCGATTGGGATCACTAATAGATTTGAAAGAGGGTGAGGGAAACTGAAGTAGTTACCTAAACAATTGTAGTTGAGTGCTCACTTACTCTATGTTAATATCACCATTCGACGCTCTGTGTGTTGCAGCTATTTTTTATTGGAAAAAAGGAATGTTAGCAATTTGATTTAATTAAATTTCTCTTCGGCATCACTGACATTAACATCTGGATTGATTTCTAACCTATTGAAGTAGCATTTAGACAATAACTTTGACTATAAACAATGCTGTACCATAGCTTTTGCCTGTTTGATTAGTAGCGGCTGAAAAAGTACTAATAGGATATTTTGCAACTGAAGTGTCAAATTAAATGCAAAATGTTCTGTAAAATTAGCTTGTAGATTTAAACACAGCCAACTTTTATAGATTGGAAAAAGTGGTCATTCAATGATAATGGTTAAATAACTCTTGTTTCAATTGGCTATCTTTTTGGAAAGCTGTGATGTGGATTGTAACTCATCCATTAACTAGGAGCATAGAACCTTGTTGCCTGTTTTTTATGCTTTTTCCTATTCTGAGTGAAGAGTGTTACTGAAAATTTGTTGTGTTGTACTATACAGTTCTTGTGGGTATAACACCCATGGGATTGCTCTCCCCCCACCTTATTCCTTTCACCACTACAGCACAAGTTTGCGTACAGGTAGGCATGATTCAGTTAAAGAATTCTTCCTGCAGAACAACCATAAGTAGAACTGCAACTCCAGCAAGTTCATTATTGTTGGACAAAGGAGAAATAAAGCTTAAATGAGGGATTGCTAACAGTGAGTTGGTACACTGTCCTTCCACCTTTGGAACCTGAATTAGAATTCAGTCTGATGAGATGAAGGGGTCATTTCTGTGCTCTTTCTAAGTAAAATGAATTTGGGCTGCCTGATCCTAGTTCCCGATGGCTGTGGTAAATGTAAAATACAATCTTATGTAGAGAAGGGTCCCGGGATGGCTGTCTAGAAAGTGGAAATGTCATTGTTGTGGAGGATGTTATTTTGGTTGTAGCAAAGTAGAGACTGTTTTACTCTGCAGTTTTTTCCTTTGCCCCAGCTCCCCAAAACAGTGCTTTGAACCTGACTTCAGACATCGGCTGCCTGTATGCTATTTAGTTTATTCGTTGCATATATACTGTGTGCTGTATCTTCTTTTGTCATAAACTGAGTTCTGCTTTAGGACTGTCTTTACATTTTTTGAATTTTGGCAGTATTCTGCTGTAATTGCATCGCCGCCACTCCATCTTTAATCAAGTATAACTTCAGCATTAGTTCTGCCATTAGATAATAAATTCTACTGTTGAGTGTAAAGCTGATATTAACATCTTTATTCATGCAGCATCCGTGAATGACTGAGGCTTACTTACCACTTGTAATGTCATATTACGGCCTAACTACTTGCTTCTATTTTTTTTATTCATTCATGGGATGTGGGCGTTGCTGGCAAGGCCAGCATTTATTGCTCATCCCTAATTGCCCTTGAGAAGGTGGTGGTGAGCCACCTTGAACTGCTGCAGTCTGTGTGGTGAAGGTTCTCCCACAGTGCTGTTAGGAAGGGAGTTCCAGGATTTTGACCCAGTGACGATGAAGGTACGGTGATATGTTTCCAAGTCGGGATGGTGTGTGACTTGGAGGGGCACGTGCAGGTGGTGGTGTTCCCATTTGCCTGCTGCCCTTGTCCTTCTAGGTGGTAGAGGTCGCGGGTTTGGGAGATGCTGTCGAAGAAGCCTTTGCGAGTTGCTGCACTGCATCCTGTGGATGGTACACACTGCAGCCACTGTGCGCTGGTGGTGGAGGCAGTGAATGTTTAGGGTGGTGGATGGGGTGCCAATCAAGTGGGCTGCTTTGTCCTGGATGGTGTCGAGCTTCACCCACTATATATAATGAGAGAGATTTCAGATTTAGTTGCCAGCAAGTTCCCTTTTTTAAAAAAAAAAGGAACAGGCAGATAAAATTGTGACTGGGGCACCTAAAACCGATTTACTGTATGGCTGTTTCTCCTTGCAAAAAGTACTCGGTGTGTCAGGCAACATACTATGACTTCAATAGCACATAGTTTAAAGGATCTATCTGTTTTCTTTTCTACTATTTCTAGGAACCCAGTGACAATGGACCACTGTTTTCAGAGCTCAAGTTTTATATGAGAGCAGCAAAGCCAGAGCTAAGTGAGTTAATTATATTGTCTGTGAAAAGTCAGAGATGCAATGTGGTATGGAATTAAATGGTCTTCCTAAAACCAAATGGAGAACAAATCTGGTTTGAAGTGCTGATATTTGTCAGTAATCCCTAAATATCGCAGTTTTTTACACCAGTATATCCGTCAGATATATGGTGCTTGTGATTATGTTTGGGCTGTTGTCATTCCTGTACCCAGTGAGTC
This sequence comes from Heptranchias perlo, assembly GCF_035084215.1. NCBI lineage: Eukaryota > Metazoa > Chordata > Chondrichthyes > Hexanchiformes > Hexanchidae > Heptranchias > Heptranchias perlo. The sequence continues at coordinate 67,679,121 of NC_090334.1, forward strand.
ATCCTGTGTTTGTAAAGGTTCAGTTTAAATAACTGCTCATATCCACAAACAAGTATTTGAAACTTACAGTATTAATCCTTTAGGAGGCAGCACAGAATATGTAGCAATTTCTTTTGATCAGATACTTCTGGAGCAGCTAAGGTTTTTGAATATAAGATGTATGTAATTCCCTGGGTTTTAACATTATCTCAAGTGATCACTCCCCAGTCTGTGGATGCTCAATGCTTGTCTTTTAATTTTTAGTTCTTGATTACCAGGGGCAAGATTGGGATTTAGTGTGAAATGCTGCTCTTGTGTATGTTCATTCCAGTTAGCTGCATTTTCAAACGAATCAGTTTGAAAGTGACAGGAGAAAAAAGCTACTAACAAGGAAGTGGTGGGTATAGAATAGAAGGAAAGAGAAACCTGAGTAAAGTACATCTTAAGACTACGATTGAGCAAAGGTAAACGGGAGAGGGAAACTCATCGTTTTTCACTTGGTTCTCAAGTGCATATTTTTTTGGCAAGTTTAAGCGAGCTTAACTCGAGAAGCTGGCAAGCAAAGTGAGTATCAAATAACTCAATCAATTTGTAAAAGAATTATGCCACCAATTGTAAAAATGGGTGATTTTAAAATGTGGTATTTTCAAAACAATTCTATTTAAAGCTTTGGCTATCACTAATTAAATAGGATTTTTTTTCCTGCTCATCCATATAGTTGCATAATGAAAAGCCATGAGATGTTTCAAATCTATGGGGGTAGAAATTAAGCAACTGCGCCACTGTCATTGTACTAGTTGAAAACTTATTTTTTAAAAAAAGTATGTAAGGATTATGATCCCAAAATGGGGTAAAATCGCTATTTTAGTATTTGTCTTGCAATGCTTTAAATATATTTGAATCTGCAAATAGTCTGCATCAAACCTTGGTTTTTCCAAACCTTTGCTGCTACAGCAGTGTTCGAAGTTATGTAAAATATGATTATGCTTCTTATGGATTATGGGATTTTAAAGTCTCAGAATGTGGTGTAAATGGTTTGTCTGAATCTGTTTTTTGTGTGATTGCTCTGTTCTTACTTCGCACAGTTCAGAATTGGATATCGTCCCGAAAGTTGAATTACCTTGGTGTACCCAAGTATTGGGGGTCGGGACTATATGATAAAGGAGGCAAAAGGTATGTACGCCCATTCTTTTTAAAAGATCCAGTAAGCTTCTTTGCAGCCCAAGATCATTTAAAGGAAGTTCAAGGAGGAATTTTTGATCCCAGAAAATTCATTAACCGGTGGTTATGCAATGAAGTGACTTTCTTTTGTCTTGTGGCCATAGAATTGGGAATACATATGTAGCTGTGACAAAAGTGAAGCATTTTTGTCTGTGATGCATAATGCTATTGGCTTCTTTCTTGCTAGTCACAAGGTTAAAATTAGATTAATTTCCTTGAATGGCCCAATCTGGCTGATATATTAGGACTGAGGATAGTTCAGGAAGGTCTTGACATGTGAATGTTTAGCGCTGCCATTGTTTCTGATGGGGACACATCTCGAAAGCCTGTCCAAAGCGTTTCTCAGGAATGGGTCAAATCATTCAATGTGCAGTGTACTTCTGATAATTCAAAGTTGCAGTAATTTTTTTTTAGATAAGTGACTCTGAATTAAGAGACTGTACGTCCTGTACAATATCCTGTTGATATTTTAAAATTGAATTGGCAGCTCTAATTTAATTTGAGGTCATTTAAAATTTTTTCCCTGTTTCAGAATATCTTCAAAGGCTTTTGGCGATATACCTGGGGCTGGGTTCTTAAAAGTTAAATTGAGTCTACAGCAAAGAAACAGGCCATTCGGCCCAACTATCTGTGCCGGCATTTATGCTCCACACAAGCCTCCTCCCTCCCTACTTCATCTACCCCTACCAGCATTTCCTTCTATTCCTTTCTCCTTTGTGTGCTAATCTAGCTTCCCCTTAAATGCATCAATGCTATTTACCTCAACTACTTCTTGTGGTAGCATGTTCCACATTCTTAGCGCTCTTTGTTTCTCCTGAATTCCCTATTGGATTTATTAGTGACTATCTTTTATTTATGACCTCTAGTTTTGGACTTCCCCACAAGTCAAAACATTTTTTCTATGTTTACCCTATCAAACCCTTTCCTTATCTTAAAGACCTCTATCAGGTCACCCCTCAGCCTTTTCTTTTCTAGAGAAAAGAGCCCCATCCTGTTTAGTCTTTCCTCATAAGTATATCCTCATAGTTCTGGTATCATCCTTGTGAATTTTTTTTGCACCTTCTCCAGTAAATCCTTTTTAATAATATGGAGACCAGAACTGTGCACAGTACTCTGTGTGGTCTAACTAAGGTTCTATACAAGTTTAACATAACTTGACTGCTTTTCAATTCTGCCCCTCTTGAAATGAACCCCAGTGCTTGGTTTGCCTTTTTTATGGCCTTATTAACCTACATCGCTACTTTTAGTGATTTGTGTATCTGTACCCCAAGATCCTTTTGTTCCTCTACCCCAATTAGACTCTTATTATCCAAGCAGTATGTGGCCTCCTTATTCTTCCTACCAAAATGCACCACCTCACACATATCTATATTGATATTCATTTGCCAATTACACGCCCATTCTGCAAGTTTATTAATGTCCTCTCGCATTTTAATGCATTCTTCCTTTGTATTAACTACATCCCCCAATTTCACGTCGTCTTCAAATTTTGAAATTGTACTTCCGATTCCCGAGTCCAAATCATTGATGTAAATTGTGAACAGTGGTCCCAGCACCGATCCCTGTGGAACACCACTTCCTACCTTTTGCCAGTCTGAGTAGCTACCTATAACCTCTACGCTGTTTTCTGTTTTGTAGCCAGCTTGCTATACATTCTGCTACTTGTCTCCTGACTCCACATGCTCTGACCATAGTCATGAGTCTACAATGTGGTACCTTATCGAAGGCCTTTTGAAAATCCAAATAATACTACATCTACTGCATTGCCCCATATCTACTCCTCTTTAAAGAATTCAATAAAGTTAGTCAAGCATGACTTCCCTTCTGAAATTCGTGCTGACTACTCTTTATTACATTTTTGTTTTCTAGATATTTTTCTATTGTAGACCAGTTAAGCTAACTGCTGTCTGCTAGTCCTCTGGCACTATTCTCTTTTCTAATGAATTTTTATATATATTTAATAGTGCCTCTACTATCTCTTCCCCAACTTCTTTTAATGTGTGCGGAAGCAATCCATCCGGATCAGGGGTTTGATCCTTTCTAAGTTTGATTAGTTTATCAATTACCAGTTATCTCCCCAGTTAGCCGTCATTCTGAAGTAATTAGGGATCGAGGCAGGCCAGCAACTCTAGTAGGTCAGCAGTGAAACCCCAAATGGGGGCTGTGTTTTAAGGATCAGTTTTACGTTAAGCATTATCCTGAGGAGATTTGCTATATAATTACTGTAAATCTATTCTTGCTACCTTTCACTTATCTGTTTGCTGTTCAATAAATACAGTGACAGGTTTTCTGTTCAAACACTGGGGCTTGCTACATTTATCTAGATATTGGACAAGTAAGGGCACACTCTGGTTCATAGGAAGAGAAGGCTTGCTTATACGAGTTCTGTGGGATGCAGACACTTGCAGGACATCCTCAGGTAGCTTGGCGATGAGGATTTCAATTTTGGTCTGTTGCATCGGTGGCAGCGGCACTCGGGTAGATCCTGGGTGGGTGGGGGGCTTGCAGGGAGAAAGATCGTGAGGGTGTGGGGAAGCGATTGGGAGGGGCCTGAGGGTATTTAGTTTTTTTTAAAATTACGTTTTTGGTGACAGCCTCCAGCTGTTTAAGGACAGCGTGTAGACTGCATTTTCCGAAGCACAGCCAGCGCTGCGCTGGATACGTTAAGAGCAGTCCTAGTTTTCAAATGGGGCCACAAATGAGTGTTGGGTCCTCTATTTGCATATGCAAAGGGGATAATGCCCATTTCAGGTGCGGGCCCTGGACGACTCTTTTACTACCTTTTCAAATTTTGCGGACGGTGCTCTTCTAGGAGCATAATGAGCGTGCACACCATCCACCATATTCGATGCTTAGGCACCCATCTTGCACTTGAAAAGTCAGCGCCGTGCCATTGAATTTCTAAGCCCTAGTGTGAAAAACCCCAAAACGTAAGTTACATTCTGACTTTTTCTCGCCATTTTCTTCTGTCTACCACCTTCAGGCGAATTTGAAGAAAGCAAGTGGTCGTAATCTAATTGAGGAAAAAAATTATTACTGGACCAGACTAAGTTTCCCCCAAAAAAATCCCATTCATAGAATGTCAATCATAGATGAATGCTAGAAGCACTGCATTTTAAGCTTCAACTTGCTTTCTGTATCCTTCAGTTATAGATTTATGGTGATGGATCGATTTGGATCGGATCTTCAGAAAATATTTGAACAAAATCATAAAATATTCCCTCAGAAATTTGTGTTACAATTAGGTCTTCGATTGGTAAGTTTTAATGTTCATTATCTGGAAGGTAGCATTGTGGTGACAATCTTTTAACCTTTCTTTATACAGCATCAATGCAAACTTTCCATTTTTAAAAATTGTCCCAAATAGTTGATAGTCCATAATTGCTGGAGAAAAGAATTATTATTTTCTCAGCCTTTCCCAGGTCTCTACCAAGGTTCATCTTCAACTGATCATCACAATTGGCCGGAGTGATCTTGTCCTTTTTTTAAAAAAAAAATCTTCCTTTTGGAAATTGTCTGATCTTGACTTGGAAGTTTTAATAGTTGAGATTGGGACCTCGTGGAATTTAATGATGCAGAGCGAGCATTCCTCTGATGATTTTGAAATAGAGACACACACCCTGATATTTGAGAGGGGGGGAGGTGTAGCGACCTGGATTGACAGGACCTGATTTAAATGTTTGGACTCCATTTCCCGGCCGCAGCCAGCCAGATTGAGAGGCTGTTGGGTAGGAAGGCCTGCGGCACCAGACCACAGCCGGGGAGTGGACTGGAGAGGAGGGAGGGAGAGATCATGGGTGGGTGGGTTGGGGGGGGGTGGTGTGGGGGTGACTAGATCGGGGAGGTCGGCCAATTGCAGGGGTCCGATTGTTGGGGGGGGGGGAAGAGACAGGTTTGCTTGGGGGTCGGGGAGGAAGTACTCCTACTCCTGGCCCACAAGCAGTGCTGGAAAGGCACTTACCTGTTGGATCCAGCTGTTCTCGCTTCCCTTCAGCTGCCGGATTTCCTGAGCCCTGGGAAACCCGGCCCGCAGCCATTAAATTTAAAACTGGTAAAATTTGAGATGTGCAGCCTTATTAAACTATTTAAATTAGGGACCCGTCTCTGGCAAGCTGGTTAGTCGCCCACCCCCCAACTCGCCTCCGTTAAATCGGAAGTGGGTGCGCTGGGGTCGGTTTTTCATTTTGAATTTTTAACCCTGCTTTCCCCCCCCCCCCCCGGAGCCTGTCCTGGGTAGGGGGGTTAAACTTCCCCCCGCAGTCTCTAAGCCATTCAGACTAGTGAAGTACCAAGTTTGGTCTTTGGTCTGCGCTGAGTTAGTTGATCCCAGCCTCAGCAGCAGTGTGGATGCTACAATGGGCCGTATTTTCTTGATCAGATAGTTCAAATGTGAATAATGGCCACTTGAGAAAGGTAAAACGCATTACAAACTGCATTTGGAAAAGTATCCCAACAAGGGAGCACTGTGTTTGTGGGGAAGAAAAAAATGCAAAGTTACATAGAATCATCGAAAGGTTACATCACGGAAGGAGGCCATTCGGCCCATCGAGTCCGCGCCAGCTCTATGCAAGAAAAATCCAGCTAGTCCCACTCCCCCGCCCTTTCCCCGTAGTCCTGCAAATTTTTTCCTTTCAGTTCCCTTTTGAATGCCATGATTAAGTCTGCCTCCACCACCCCCTTGGGCAATGCATTCCAGACCCTAACCACTAGCTGTATAAAGAAGTTTTTCCTCATATCACCTTTGGTTCTTCTGCCAATCACCTTAAATCTATGTCCTCTGGTCCTTGACCCTTCGGCTAATGGGAACAGTTTCTCTCTATCTACTCTGTCTAGACCCTTCCTGATTTTGAATACCTCTATCAAATCTCCTCGCAACCATCTCTGCTCCAAGGAGAACAACCCCAGCTTCTCCAGTCTATCCACGTAACTGAAGCCCCTCATCCCTGGAATCATTCTAGTAAATCTCTTCTGTACCCTCTCTTAAGGCTTTCACATCTTCCTGAAGTGCGGTGCCCAAAACTGGACACAATACTCCAGTTGTGGCCAAACCAGTGTTTTATAATGGTGGTTCATGACTTCCATACGTTTGTACTCTATGCCTCTATTTATAAAGCCGAGGATCCCGTATGCTTTTTTAACCACTTTCTCAACCTGCCCTGCCACCTTCAACGATTTGTGTACATATACCCCCAGATCTCTCTGTTCCTGTACCCCTTTAAGAGTTGTGCCCTCTAGTTTATATTGCCTCTCCTCGTTCTTCCCACCGAAATGTATCACTTCTCATTTTTCTGCATTAAATTTCATCTGCCCTGTGTCTGCCCATGCCACCAGCCTGTCTATATCCTCTTGAAGTCTATTACTATCTCCTCACTGTTTACTACCCTTCCAAGTTTTGTGTCATCTGCAAATTTTGAAATTGTGCCCTGTACACCCAAGTCTAAGTCATTAATATATATATATATACTCTTTTTTTATTCGTTCACGGGATGTGGGCGTCGCTGGCAAGGCCGGCATTTATTGCCCATCCCTAATTGCCCTCGAGAAGGTGGTGGTGAGCCGCCTTCTTGAACCGCTGCAGTCCGTGTGGTGACGGTTCTCCCACAGTGCTGTTAGGAAGGGAGTTCCAGGATTTTGACCCAGCGACAATGAAGGAACGGCGATATATTTCCAAGTCGGGATGGTGTGTGACTTGGAGGGGAACGTGCAGGTGGTGTTGTTCCCATGCGCCTGCTGCCCTTGTCCTTCTAGGTGAGAGAGGTCGCGGGTTTGGGAGGTGCTGTCGAAGAAGCCTTGGCGAGTTGCTGCAGTGCATCCTGTGGATGGTGCACACTGCAGCCACAGTGCGCCGGTGGTGAAGGGAGTGAATGTTTAGGGTGGTGGATGGGGTGCCAATCAAGCGGGCTGCTTTATCTTGGATGGTGTTGAGCTTCTTGAGTGTTGTTGGAGCTGCACTCATCCAGGCAAGTGGAGAGTATTCCATCACACTCCTGACTTGTGCCTTGTAGATGGTGGAAAGGCTTTGGGGAGTCAGGAGGTGAGTCACTCGCCGCAGAATACCCAGCCTCTGACCTGCTCTCGTAGCCACGGTATTTATATGGCTGGTCCAGTTAAGTTTCTGGTCAATGGTGACCCCCAGGATGTTGATGGTGGGGGATTCGGCGATGGTAATGCCGTTGAATGTCAAACGGAGGTGGTTAGACTCTCTCTTGTTGGAGATGGTCATTGCCTGGCACTTATCTGGCGCGAATGTTACTTGCCACTTGTGAGCCCAAGCCTGGATGCTGTCCAGGTCTTGCTGCATGCGGGCTCGGACTGCTTCATTATTTGAGGGGTTGCGAATGGAACTGAACACTGTGCAGTCATCAGCGAACATCCCCATTTCTGACCTCATGATGGAGGGAAGGTCATTGATGAAGCAGCTGAAGATGGTTGGGCCAAGGACACTGCCCTGAGGAACTCCTGCAGCAATGTCCTGGGGCTGAGATGATTGGCCTCCAACAACCACTACCATCTTCCTTTGTGCTAGGTATGACTCCAGCCACTGGAGAGTTTTTCCCCTGATTCCCATTGACTTCAATTTTACTAGGGCTCCTTGGTGCCACACTCGGTCAAATGCTGCCTTGATGTCAAGGGCAGTCACTCTCACCTCACCTCTGGAATTCAGCTCTTTTGTCCATGTTTGGACCAAGGCTGTAATGAGGTCTGGAGCCGAGTGGTCCTGGCGGAACCCAAACTGAGCATCGGTGAGCAGGTTATTGGTGAGTAAGTGCCGCTTGATAGCACTGTCGACGACACCTTCCATCACTTTGCTGATGATTGGGAGTAGACTGATGGGGCGGTAGTTGGCCGGATTGGATTTGTCCTGCTTTTTGTGGACAGGACATACCTGGGCAATTTTCCACATTGTCGGGTAGATGCCAGTATTGTAGCTGGACTGGAACAGCTTGGCTAGAGGCGCAGCTAGTTCTGGAGCACAAGTCTTCAGCACTACAGCTGGGATGTTGTCGGGGCCCATAGCCTTTGCTGCATCCAGTGCACTCAGCCGTTTCTTGATATCACGTGGAGTGAATCGAATTGGCCGAAGACTGGCTTCCGTGATGGTGGGGATATCGGGAGGAGGCTGAGATGGATCATCCACTCGGCACTTCTGTCTGAAGATGGTTGCAAACGCTTCAGCCTTGTCTTTTGCACTCACGTGCTGGACTCCGCCATCATTGAGGATGGGGATGTTTGCAGAGCCTCCTCCTCCCGTTAGTTGTTTAATTGTCCACCACCATTCACGACTGGATGTGGCAGGACTGCAGAGCTTTGATCTGATCCGTTGGTTGTGGAATCGCTTAGCTCTGTCTATAGCATGTTGCTTCCGCTGTTTAGCATGCATGTAGTCCTGAGTTGTAGCTTCACCAGGTTGGCACCTCATTTTTAGACAAGTAAAGTTCCCAGCACTGACCCCTGGTTAACACCGCTGTACAACTCCCTCCAGTACGAAAAACAACCGTTCACCACTACTCTGTTTCCTGTCCTTTAGCCAATTCTGTATCCATGTTGCTACTGCCCCCTTTATTCCATGGGCTGCAATCTTGGTGATAAGCCTACTGGGCGGCACTTTATCAAACGCCTTTTGAAAATCCATATACACCACATCAACTGCATTGCCCTCATCTACCCTCTCCGTTACCCCATCAAAAAACTATCAGGTTTGTTAAACACGATTTACCTTTAACAAATCCATGCTGACTTTCCCTAATCAATCCACCTTCGTCTAAGTGACTGTTAATTCTGTCCCGGATTATTGTTTCTAAAAGTTTCCTCACCACTGAGGTTAAACTGACTGGCCTATAGTTGTTGGATTTATCCTTACACCCTTTTTTGAACAAGGGTGTAACATTTACAATTCTCCAGTCCTCTGGCACCATGCCCGAATCTATTAATGTTTGAAAGATTTTGGCCAGTACCTCTGCAATTTCCACCCTTACTTCCCTCAGCAGCCTAGGATGCATCCCATCCGGACAGAGTGACTTATCTACTGTAAGTACAGCTAGCCTTTCAAGTACCTCTTGTTTATCAATTTTTAGCCCATCCAGTATCTCAACTATATCTTCCTTTACTGAGACTGTGGCAGCATCTTCTTCCTTGGTAAAGACAGATGCAAGGTACTCACTCAGCCGCCCCCTCTGCCTCCATGAGTAGAGCTGCTTTATGGTCACTAATCAGCCCCACCCCTCCTCTTACTACCAATTTACTGTTTACATGCCTGTAGAAGACTTTTGGATTCTCTTTTATGTTGGCCGCCAGTCTATTCTCATACTCTCTCTTTGCCCCTCTTATTTCCTTTTTCACTTCCCCTCTGAACTTTCTGTATTCTGTCTGGTTCTCACTTGTGTTATCAACCTGACATTTGTCATATGCCCCCTTTTTCCATTGCATCTTACTCACTATCTCCTTTGTCATCCAGGGAGCTCTGGCTTTAGTTGCCCTACCTTTCTGCCTCGTGGGAATGTGCCTAGACTGTACCCGAACCATCTCCTCCTTAAAGGCCGCCCACTGTTCAATTACAGTTTTGCCTGCCAGTCTTTGATTCCAATTTATCCGGGCCAGATCTGTTCTCATCCCATTGAAATTGGCCCTCCTCCAATTGAGTATTTTTACGTTAGAGTGGTCCGTGTCCTTTTCCATCGCTATTCTAAACCTTATGATGCTGTGATCGCTGCTCCCTAAATGCTCTCCCACTGACACTTGGTCCACCTCGTTTCCTAGAACCTTCCTTGTTGGGCCGGAAACGAACTGGTTAAGAAAGTTATCCTATACACATTTCAAAAATTCCTCCCCCTCTGTGCCCCTTATTATTGTTATCCCAGTCCAAATTAGGATAGTTCAAGTCCCCAGTTATCACTACTCTGTAGCTTTTGCACCTCTCTGTAATTTCCCTGCAAATTTGCTCCTCTATATCCTTCCCACTAGTTAGTGGCCTATAGAATACACCCAGTAGTGTAATGGCATCGCTCCTATTTCTTCACTCTCACCAAATAAATTTTGTCCTTGACCCCTCCAGGATATCCTCTCTCCAGTACTGCGATATTCTTCTTAATCAATACTGCCACCCCCTATTTCCTTCCCTATATTCTTTCCTTCCCTAACTTTCCTGAGCATCTTGTATCCAGGAATATTTAGTACTCAATGCTCCCCTTTTTTGAGCTAGGTCTCCGTTATCGCCACGATATCATATTCCCACGTGGCTATTTGCGCTTACAGCTCACCACCTTGTTTACCATATGACATGAGCGTCCAAATCATTCTGTCTTTGTGGGCCACTTAGTTGTGTGCTATGAAGCCTCTTGGCCACATATGAATAATTGCAATACAGAACATCAACCACCACTCTAAATTAAAAACTAATTTTCTGTAATTAAATTTGCATAAAAACATTCCCTGCAAGCTAAGTTGCAAACTATAGTTTAAAATTAATTTTGTCTAATTTAAAAACATATTGCACATTAATATGTGTTATGGCAAAAATAAACTATTTCACAAGAGCTTCATGGGCTGGATGGCCAGGGTTCAACTACCACATGTGGCTCGTGGGCTTTAGTTTTGATACCCTAGGCCTCGGGGAAATGATTTGGATGAATTGTTATTCACACTATTAATGGTTTTATAATAATCCAAATTATTATAAACCCGAACAGTGTAATTAGCCTTTCTTATCGTTGTCTTCTCAATCTGGCATTGTTTCTGATTCTCACTAACCACCCCCCTGGGGTTTACCAGATAGAATGAGGATGAGGACAATGACGGGTGCTGTAATTACTTTTCAGTATTTCAAGAAAATTATTACAATCTAAAGTATTTTAAAACTTCAGTTTGGTGTCACCTAATCACTATTTTTTGATTTACCTTGTGTTTTGTTTTCAACCTGGTGGTGACCTGCATTACAGCTTTTTGCCATCTCAATTTCTAAAGTAGTCTTGCCATTTGTGCTAAGAAGTACGGGTTACCTTTTTTGTTAAAAGAATAAGGATCTTGGGTTGGTTTGGAGGATTGTTCACCTGTCGTAATTGGAATTTCAAATTATTTGCTAATTCAAAAAAGTTTGGCACAAAATCCCCACTTGGTTATGTCATTTATATTTAATTTAAACTAAGGGATAATTTGATTTTTTTTTAAACCCAAAAATCACTATGTAGCTGAAATAATTTTCACCAATGTGCTAGGGGTTAAAGATCATCTCTACTGATTGTTCAACTAATCTGTACTGTTGGCCTCAGCAGGGTATTCCAGACAGTTACTCTATCAGCATCAACAGAACTAAGCATCAGAAAACCCCAGTGCCTCAGTTGTTAAATACATCATGCAACAGAGCTATGTAGGCCATAGTGTCCCTGCTTTGATTCTTGTCCTGTGCTGAATTAACTGATCTCAGCCAGGATGACAGTAGGGGGCTCTACAATTAGCCTCTAGGCTAGGAAAAGCAAAATCAACCAGGTGGCAGTTCTGTTAGAAAGTGCCTATGTGGCCCTTGGATGGGAAAGATTGGGTTGAATTGTAATGCTTGCATAACCTGGCCACACCTGTTGTCCAAGCTTGTGTGAAGAATGGCCATTCAGTCAAGATGTTTGACAGAAACTGGTGCCAGTGGAGTCAACATTTTCAGGGATAAGGGGGATGGTAGAAAATAGATGGCGAATGGTACAAACAATGTCAAGGTTAAATATTCTTTGTAACTAATTGGGAAAGAATGCAGATGATTATCCTTAGCATTCAGAACATTTTCAGGGAAAACTCGTTTTTGCAATATTGGACTCTGACCTCACTAAGTGGTAGTGTCTTGTTATTTGTCACTGAGTTGGATTTTAATGTGTTCCATCTGACGTGATCAGGTCATACTCCAAAAAGGCCAATTTTTAAGCCAGTCAAAATCCAATACAATATTATCTCCTGAAAATGGAAGGAAGAAAAGTATACAAGGTCTTTGAGGAGCTGTGCAGAGTTCAGAGTCAAACTTGGAGTAGCTGATTGAAAGAGAAAGAAGATGCCCAGCATAACTGAGTCCATGTCTGAAGAGATGCACAGGTGAAGCTCCAAGTAAGAGAAATGTAAAAGAACATTTTGAATTCATGGCAGTGTATGTATATATGTATCTGTCTGCCATCATCAAATATTTCTCTGATTACTGCTCCTTATCTCTGGTAGCAAAGTACTTGGAAACATTGAGTATTCTATTTACAGATGCAGTATCCTAGGATAGGTTGCTGATGTAGACAGACTGCATATCTAGAAAGAGGTGGATTTGAGGACATAGGAAACTGATGTCTGCTAATCCCAACATCCACTGCAGATGAAAAGCATAGTTATGGAACATATGCTACAAGCAAAAGGGGAAGAGCGGAAAAAGCAAGAAGAGGTCCATCACCCCAGCAAGGTTCTTGCCTGTCGGAAAACCTTGCTCCAACTATCACTATTTTATCAACAGTCCCATCTGCAAGCATTTATACCAGCTCTTGTCTTTAGATTTTTTTAAAACAGCTGTTCCATATTGAACAAACGGTGTTTTTGTTGAAACTCTAGTGTTTGGTGCTGTTGTACAGAGTTAATTTAAACTTCTGAAGTTCTTCCAGCTTACAGATAATGCATGGGTATGGCCTCTTACACCAAAATTATGTTTCGCATTGTTATTTCCATCGATCAGTATGTTAGATGAAAGTATGGTGTTATGGAAGGGAAATGTTTGGCATGAAATACACAACCTCAAGAAAAAAAATTGTCTCAATGTGCATGCATGCTTTAAGGTTAAAACTGGGTGCCTGTTGGAATAGGAAATGTACATGAAGAGTAATGAAGTAGAGCATTGAGTGACTTAATCGTATGTGCACCTTGATGGCAGAGCAGTTTAGGTAAAAGGGATTTGTTACCTGGATCAGGATTAAAGCTGCCACACCCTCTTTGCTAGAGAATCCTCATGGAATAGTATGGCATAGAAGAAAAATATGCTTTATAGCTCGGTAGATACAAAGTTCGAGGAGAAGTGTTGCAGCAGAATATCCAACTGTGTCCAGTGGCATGACAAGTGTGATATCTATGTTAAAAGTAATACATACCGATGAGGTGGCTGTTTACGAGTCAAGTGCATCAGAAAACTGGTGGTATTGTGAAATCCAGTTGTCCACTGTGCAAAAGTATTTTTTTGTGGGAGAGGCAAGTTTGGAAATCATTATCTGATATAAATATTTGGAAAAAGCTGCTTATTTGCTTTCTCGTGATCCTGAGTGCATCGTGTTTTTCCTGAGAAAACTAACTCAGTACCAGTGCTGCATGGAGGAACTTGAGATTTGAAGCAAACATGTTCTGTTTCTACAACATCCGCACAAAGAAAATAATCCGAGGGGAAAATCGGCTTTGGAAAAGCCATTTTTCAAGCCACCTTCCACATATGATAAAGTACAGCCACACTGGATTGTGAAGTGCATGGTGCGCGAATGAAGTTTCAACAGTTCTAGTGTACGCCCTGTTGTAGTATATTTTCAAGGTGCAATCAAATGGCAAGGCTTTTGAGCTGGGTAAATTTATGCACTCTGCTTTGTATAGAACCACACTTTTTGATAAACTGAACCCTTCACCAGTGATTAACCAAATTTTGTTCAATTCGGACTGCAAAGGGCTTTATTTGCAGCTTTTGTGTACTTGATTGCTATGCAGTTTTTGGTACAGTAGGGCATAAAAATCTCAAGTTTTCCAGAACAAACCCTTTGGTCGAATTCGTGAGTGATATATACTTCAGACATGTAACTGCTGGAGTTCATTAGTAACAGATGGTCTAATTCAGGTGTGGTCAAGTCTTTAAAAAGTCTAGTCCATTGAATAAATTATCGATAGTCTAAGGGTTAAATTGGAATTTCAAGTGTTAGATGTACCATTCAAACGATGTATGTCCTTTCTGCATGCTGTATGTAGAACTAGTGCTGATGGATTCTCTGCTGCGTTAATGAAACTTTGTTACATTAACACACTTGTTACAAAAAGCTCTCGGGAACCTAATGACTCCTATCCAAATCTGTTTAATTTACAAGTGTTCTCTTTTGACAGATTGACATTCTAGAATACATCCATGACCATGAGTACGTGCACGGGGACATCAAAGCTTCCAATCTTCTCCTCAGTTACAAGAATCCTAATGAGGTTCTTTTTGTTTTACATATTAGTTAGTACAATTGTGAATTACTTGTAGTACCTAAGAGGAGAAAACAAAAATTATGTACGGTGTTTTCTCCCTCTTCTCGTTTACCCACAAAGGTAAAAGTAACTGTTTTCTAACCTATTACCAAATAATTTCATGTTTAACAGTGAAGTCTAGTATGTCAGTGTATGACTGCAGCCACTGGAGAAGTTTTTAACCTTGAATCCCATTGAATTCAGTTTTACTAAGTTTCCATGCAGTCGAATGTTGCCTTGATGTTAAGGGCTGTTGCTCTCATCTCGTCTATATTGCAACAGTCGCTACACTTCAGAAGTACTTCGTTGGCTGTGAAACACTTTGGGATGTCTTGAGGATGTGAGAGGGGCTTAAAAACATACAAGCTCTTTCTTTATTGCTGCACATCAGAGGACAGCTTAATAATTGGTTCTCCTGTACTTCAGTAGAGTGCTGGTTAAAACCTTGCTCCTGAAAGAGCTATTAACCTGGGCCTTGATGGGGTCTTCATTTGTGTTTTGCTGATCCTTGGGGAATTGAGATCTTTGGGAGTCCTCTTTATTGGGGGAGGAGGAAACACCTTCAAGCACTTGCCTCTTAACTAAATGAGATTGTTTGGAAATGTTAAGTGTCCAGATGGAATCCCTTTTCTTCTGGATATATCATCTCTAGCTCATTCAGTCACATGACCTCTCATACTGAATCTATTGGAAGTTACCATATTCTCGGGGGTTTTTTTTCGTTTTCCTTTTTTATGCTAGGCTGCAGATACAGTTTAGCAAGACTTAAGTGAATTTTCCTCTGCCTTGGCCAGGGCAAACCATTTTAATAGTCACTGAGGCAGCCCTTTATACAACTTCTGTCACAGATTCCTTTGTAATATTTTTGTCTGATTCTTTGTGATCCAAGTACATGCTTGAGTATAAGTAAGTCCTCTCCAGAAGTATACGATCACTACAAAAAAGTTTTTTAACAATTGAATATGTGGATAGGAGAATGTGTCCTCGGTCCTGCACAACTGAGGATGGTTGCATCAGAGCTCACTGGGAAAAATTAATCTGCCGTAAGAATGACTGACTTGATTCAGTGTATCACTAAGGTAGCATAGACCCCTTGTGAAGGGCATCAGTAGATATTGTCAAACTCCAAAATTATTTCAACAATATACTGTTGTACTTGCGGAGAATTTGCGGTGTACCACACAGGCAGTTCTTTTCAGTAGAAGTAACTTACTATGCATTTCAAGTTTTTCTAAAGAGTTTAGGGTTCAGTTGTGAGAGAAAATTGCTCTTGTGAAAGAAGTTGAGGAAGTGTTGGAGCTGTCGAAGTGCCAACTAAATCAGAAAACCACTCCAGTGTTTCCTTTCTTGCTATCTCTTTTCTCCCCCCCCACCCCCCAAACCACTGTCCCCAACATCCATTGAATGGTCAACTTCTGAAATGTTGACAGTCTGCCCTCGGGCAAATTGAAGTTGTTTTCAGGACACAAATGCTGCCTTTTGCCAATCACCTTAAATCTGTGTCCAATGGGAACAGTTTCTCTTCCCTTTACTTTATCTAAACCCTTCATGATTTTGAACACTTCTATCAAATCTCCTTTTAATCTTCTCTGCTCTAAGGAGAACAACTCCAGCTTCTCCAGTCTATCCATGTAACTGAAGTCCCTCATCCATGGAACCATTCTGGTAAATCTTTTCTGCACCCTCCAAGGCCTTCACATCCTTCCTAAAGTACGGTGCCCAGAATTGGACACACTATTGTATTCATTTGTGGTCTAGCTAGATTATTTTATGGTCCAGCAACTAGTCTGATATTTTGTTTGTACTTTAACTTTCTTAGGTGTATTTAGTTGACTATGGCCTTGCATATAGATACTGTCCAGAAGGAGTACACAAAGAATACAAGGAAGATCCAAAACGTTGCCATGATGGGACCCTTGAGTTTACAAGTACTGATGCACATAAAGGAGCAGGTATGTGTGAACAAGCTTTCTTAAGTGTATATTTAATCATTCTTAAGCAATCTTTCAGATTATACAAAGGCATATACTTCTACTACTGCTCTGGTTATTCCACCATTTTCTGTAAATTGTTCACCTATGGAAATAACTGGGTATTGGTTTCATCCTCATCCAAATGCTCACATAACCACTATTTTCTCTGTAGTAGTTACAATGCCTTAGTTTCCTAAAATACGAGGGCCAATTTTAACTGCAGACGATTTTCAGATGGCCACCCTGATATGTCCTCAGTCTGAGGCCTGCACCATTTTGGACCTTTTTTATATTTCTTTGGTGGGCTGCCCAAGCATTTCCAGCAATGGCAGCTTGCCCAATTAGAGGATGGACTATCCGGTGGGCCTGCCGTCCATTTAAAAAGTGAATGCATCTCTTAAAGTGAGCTGCCATTCAATTCGGTTCAAATCATTGTTGCTCCTGGGAGGTTTCTGGAGAGCAGCATGTCTCAGACAAGAACACCTCACTTCTTGGATACACCAGTGGAGGTGCTTGTGGAGCGGGTGAGAACACACAGACCATTACTGTTCCCCAGAGATGGCAGGAAGGTGTCCAGATAGACATTGCAGCAGGCCTGGAAGGAGATCAATGTCAATGCTCGCACCATCACCCCCAGGACGTGGGTTTAAGTGCCAGAAGCACTTCAGTGACCTGACCTGGATGGCAAGGATGAGCATGATGGTTTCCTATTTCTCTGAATTACATCTGGCTACAGTTCCTCTTCCCAGCCCCCCAGCACTCTAAGCAACCCCCCCCCCCCCCCGCACCACATGCTTCTCTACCAATCACACGAGGACACTATACGAACAATCCTTCTCATTCCACTCACACACTTACCTGTTACTGCTGAGCTTAACAGTATTCTGCTTTTACCTGGTAGAAACTGCTAAGCATTTCACTCCTCTACTGACTGATTTCACATTGGAGCCACTTTCTTGCACATGATCCCTTTCCTGCTCGCAACCTGCTGCTTCTCCTTCTCAGCAGGCACACTATATGAAGTTGCCCCATATATCTGCATAACCCTTTGCAACAACCACAGGAGGAAGCCATGGACATCATTAGGGCAGGCAGGACAAGGAGCGATGGCAAGATTGGAGGCGAAGTGGCGCAGGGTGTCTGCCCATGAGTTGTACCTTTTCTCTTTCCTCAAGCCATCACACATTCAGGCAATGGTAAGCTAGTGCTGCCGATCATCTGGTACTGCCTAGCCTTTCCATGCAATGCTGGCCTTTGTGCCTCCACTTTTTCTAGATCCATCTGAAGAACATCTCTGGCAGTAGGGCAATCCTAAAAAAGCACTTACACTCACTCCATCCCTCCCAAGCACCAGCACAGAATTCAGCAACCCTGGTGGGATAGATAGAGGGGTCTGCACCTGGTGAATCAAACAGCACAAGTGAGCATAAGAACATAAGAAATAGGAGCAGGAGTAGGCCAGTCGGCCCCTCGAGCCTGCTCCGCCATTCAATAAGATCATGGCTGATCTGATCCTAACCTCAAATCTAAATTCATGTCCAATTTCCTGTCCGCTCCCCGTAACCCCTAATTTCCTTTACTTCTAGGAAACTGTCTATTTCTGTTTTAAATTTATTTAATGATGTAGCTTCCTGGGGCAGCAAATTCCACAGACCTACTACCCTCTGAGTGAAGAAGTTTCTCCTCATCTCAGTTTTGAAAGAGCAGGAGCAAGGGCTAGGTGAGCTCAGGAGATGGCTAGCCAGAGGACAAGCTCGGGTCTTCGCTCTGCTGAGTGGACAGAGATGCTGATTTCAGGGGCTCAGCCTTCAAAAGAAAACTGTTTTCTTTACATATGCAATTGTATGAGGTATTGGAAAACCTGCCCAGGAGCTGCTGTACCATGTCTGGGAGATATGGAGGATGTAGCTTCCAGCTTGTGACGCAAGGCATCAGCAATTTGCAGTATTCCGTGGAGTGTGGTCACCGCTATGGATGTTGCCAGCAGGTCATCACGCCAGGAGTCTGTGCCACATGCTCTTGCAACTTTGATTGAAGCTCACACTGGTGCCATTCAGGCTTTGGTCTCCACCACCTTCAAAAGGCTGGGGGAACGCATGGACAGGGGCTACACTTGCGTTTCTGATCTCCTACAGTCTCCTCTCCCATCGGTGGGAGTGTTGAGCTGCAGCCCTGTGGGACTGGCGTGGTGCTACTGGAGTGACATGTTGCTCTTTCTCAAGATGACAACACGTCTGTTCCTTTGCCACCCCCTCTATTAATGGCTACCATTGTGCCAGTAAGCCAGTTGTGCTAGACTGCCCCGACGGCAGCCTTCCACCACCCGCGCTGAAGCTGTTGAGGGAGCATCTCACTGGTAAAATAGGCAAGAAGTAATTTCACAATGTGTTTGTGTGTGCAATCATCTCTTCCTACTTCTTTCTCTTATCTCTTTTCCCCCCAATCCCCCTCCCTCTCAATGTGGGCTTCAATCGCCGTTGCATTGATACTAGACTTCCAGAAGGGAAGGAAGTTTGGAGGTACTCTTTACTGGATCAGCATTAATTGGATGCCTTGGAGTGGTTCCACCTGTTTTAATGCAGTAGGGGTGAGGCCAGGAAAGAGGGATGAATAACTTGGAATAAAGAAAAGTATGCTAAAAACAGCATTTTCTTCATTTGAGATCAACTTAAACATTTCTCGTCTGCATCTATATTATAGACTACACCCTGATCCATTGATTAGATTCAAGAGATTTTGAAAAGGAGAGCATACATATCTCCTCTATTCTGACGGTTGTGTACGTGCAGAACCCAACAGAAGGGTGGCTTTTGCAATGGGTTTAATTTTGTAGTTCTTCATTACTAGGGACTATTTTTTTTTAAAATAATTCTAATTAGTCTCCTGACTTTGTTCCCTTTTTTTTAATTTGCTGATCACCATGATGCTGGGAAGGCTACTACAGTTGGCCTCCTAATCCCTATGTTAGGGAGAAAAAAAAGGGCCATGTTTTCTATTTGATCATTATTCAGCAAAATCTGTACTAGAATTGTGTTGTCGGGTGTGAACAGAATGGCATTAACTGTGGTATTCTCCCCCGCCCCCATGGTCAAATAGCATGCCCACACTAATTGTCTAGGCTCGCATAGGAAGATTGGCCACTTGGGCAATGTGCCAGTAAGTGACTGGCCCCTGTGAATCAGCAAGGAGTTGAAGCCTTCAGGAGAGAAGCAGCGAGACTTGATGGAAAAATGGGGGAGAAACCCATTATAATTAGAATACGTTTATGAAATTTGTAGGTGACTAGAAGTGCTGGCATATTGGATTATCATTTTTTCATATCTCTCCTTTCTCTTCAGTACAGTACATAGTTTGTACCATAAATATTTGCATGTACAAAGCGCTGCCCTCCACAGTTGTGAATCCCAGTTCCATTCTTAAAAGGTTTAGGTTGGAAAAAGTAGCCATAGGCCAGTTTCATCATAATTGATAACCTCGTCTCTAAGGTTTTAAATCAGAAATGAAGGGACCAAATTTGAATACACGAAATGATGCATTCCATGACAACCTTGAAACCATTTGTCAAGCTGTTGAGGTCTGTATCTAATTTATCTGACATTTTGATAAATTATTTGGTCGTCTTGCAAAGCCAGGCCAGAAAGTAGGACATTCCTTTATTTAGTTGAACAAACCAGGTAAAAGATTGTCTTTTTTTGCCCTGAACGTCTCATCTTGCTGAATTATTTTTCATTATATTGGCAAATTTCTTTGAGTTCATAAGGGACTCTGGCTGCTTTTGGAACTGCATGTAGCTGTGAACATTAGAAAAAGTGTTAGGAAAAAGTCCCAACTGTAACATCCTGTTAATCCTAAAATTGGCTGCAATCTGTTCTCTGGTTTTGGCTTGTTCTGGTCTGGACAAGACAGGATTTTTGGCAGCTTCTCCTCTGGACAAGACAGGATTTTTAATGTCCACATTGCTCATTACACACAAGCTGTAGATCCACTAAAGGTAATGGGGGCTATTGTATTGGGTGGGTTTGTTTTATGTTTAACTGTCTGTTCTTGTCGATTCAAATTCACTATTCTTCAATCCTGATTTCTAAAAATTACTGACATTAAATTTTTTTTTAAAAAGCAATGCAGAATGTTGTAATTTTGCTTTTGGCACTTTTTGTTTAACAGTTATTCACAAGAAATATTAAACTAAGCTGCAGTTAGCTTGTGGAATTGGGTGAATGGTCAATACCTTATTGGATATGCTGAATGTATAACAAATTGATAAAAATGTTTTGTTTGAACCAGGAGTATTTGTTATAGAATTGTGTATATACTAGGACTGAATAGGAAATATCAAAATTGATTGCTTGGATCAGGTGTGCATTTATCTGGAGTCGACTAGTAGAATAATTTGTAATGTGCAGTATGAATTGCAGAGAGAGAGTAAATGGCACTTTAATGAATATAGTCAGCTGTTAGAACGACCTTGCACCAGAGGCTGAGTGACCCTTAACTAACTTGTCATTTATCTCAAGATAATCTCATTCACATGACATTCTGCTTATTAATAATTGGCCTATCGCTACAGCTTGGTAGCAGTCTTTAACATTATCATGCAAGGTTTGATTCTAGTCATTAGTGAGCAAGTTAACTAAACACTTTATCACATTAAACTATAACCTTTATTTTATACTGAACAGACACAAATTACCCATGTCTTTATATGGACTGGAAAATTACTCTTTAGGCCACTTTAATGCTGTGGTGATGTGTGTCCTGTGGATAATGTAGCATTATTTTCATGCAACTTATGTGTTTTATAAAATATTATTTTGAATATATTCCAAATCCTAACTATATTACACATTTGGTGTTGGTCAATGCTTTTTTTTAAAATGTAACTTCAAACCATATCCAGTTTTCCTTCTATTCATTTAGAAGTGCTACTGCATTCTTCCAAAGAGTTAAAGCTGCTGTATCTCAGTTCAATGATCTACTGATTAATTTAAAGGACAATTTCATATTTTCAAATTGACCAATGGCCTCCAAGTATTGAGGCTGATTAAGAAGCATTATAGATTACTATAATAGAAATTTAAATCATTTTTAAAAGAAAAATGATAGGGATGAAATTGATTTCAGTCATTCAGATTATTTCTAAAATAGGCTTCAATAAAGGACTGAGCAGAGATACAACTTTAAAGGACCCCATTCATTCCTTTTGAGCTTTCCATTAGGCTGGTTTCATAGCAACCAAGAGACAACTCTAGAAGTGGTTGACCTCTTACCAGCTAATTATCTTGGACTGAAAATTTTTGCCCAAGGTATTAGTGATACTGGATATTCATTTTAGTACAGGATCAAATAGTCACTCAACTAAATTGCAAAATGGCTGCCACTAGCTATTATTCATTTCTGCAGTGTCTGCCATAGTAGTACATCTGAATGCCCTTACTACTGATAAACAAGTCTGTGGGCTCCAGAAGAAACCCTGTACTTTGTGAATGCTACGTTTTCAGATAATGTGCAAGTTATAACACAGCTGGAGAAGGCAGTGCCCTTCACTTCTGCTAGAAGATTTGTAGTGCTATTAATTTGCAAGGACATATCTGTTTTAAAGATGGCCCAAGTTGGTTCTTGAAAATAATAAGCAGTTAATAATTAGTTGTTTTTAAGCAGCTGCAGTGTGTTTTATCTTTGTTATTCTAACCATGGAACCAATAATTTAAAACAAACAAATACTTTTATAAAATGTAATTATTTGTTGTTTAACAATTTTTGTCATAAGCCAGTACTTCAATGAGATGGGAGGACTGTCATTTCAGAATCTGTGTATACCGGACCAATTTAAGGTGCTATTATATTGTAGTCTGGGTTCCAGGAGAACAGCCTAAAAGTGCTGCTGCCCTGAATTCTGAGTAGAGGTACAGCTATGTTGGCCACCTCCGGATTGTGAACCTGGTGAATCATGTGCATCAGGTGCCCCTCCACATGTGTAATGTAATGTCATGATGTGTAAAGGCAGACATCCAAACATTGAAGAATTTCCACCATGAAGGCCAGGCCACAGACATGCTGAAACTGACTCCGTACATTTAGTAGCCACTCTTGGGAGACCCAGCAAAAACCCAGTTCTTCACTGACGTCACACTTAGAAAACCAAGTCTCTATTTTTATTTGTCGTTAGGATCTGATGGCACTAATGTAAAGTCAAAGTGCCTTTTGAATGGGAATCTTTCGGGTTTCACAAAAAGGGCTGTTTGATATTTTATTCATGATAAAGTCATTAGGTTTGTTAAAGACTTTTAACAAAGAGGCAATGAAGCTCTTAGCATGGACTGTATAATACATTACAATTGTAGATTATTACTACACATTTTTATACTTTGTGATTAAGTATGCTTACAGTACTGTGTCACAGTGCTAAAGATTATGCATCTAACTATGATTTGAGCATATCCTGCATCTTTCTGCTCTAAATCAAAATGGTTCTTTGAGATACAAGAATTAAATTCCCCCCGTGCGAGCCCCCCCCCCCACCGGCCGCCATCTTTTGGCGAAACACCTGACCTCCAGTTAGCATCTCGTAATAGCAAAGCTTAAAAATGTAATTTACTGTGATGGATTACAGATATCAATTGCTGTGCTGTATCGCAGTGGGACTCATGATCAATCCACCTGTTCCCGAACGTTTAACTTTTATGTAAATTAACTGATTTAATTGAATTGTTTAGCTTCCTAGTATTTAAACAATGCTAATACAATTTTAGGTGAATTCCTGTTAAATGAAATAAAATTTGGCTTTTTTTTCACTGAAGAGATGTTGATTGATTTTATTTATTTATATTTTTATATATGATATGAATTGAAAAGGGTTTTTCTGCTAATACTTCAATTATAACCCCATACATGTTTTGTATCTTATTAACACTATCCCTCCCTTCAGCTGCTTCTAGACGTGGTGACCTGGAAATCTTGGGATATTGCATGTTACAGTGGCTCAGTGGGAGACTGCCTTGGGAGGACAATCTAAAGGATGCAAACTATGTCAGAGATGAAAAACTCAAGTAAGAACCTGGATGGATGCCATCTTGAACTTTATGCTGTTCTGATGAAACAATAACCTATCTTTTTCTGTCAGATGCTGATTGACCTGCTCGCTATGCCTTACTTTAAGTAAATTGACTAGCATATAAAATTAAGCTACCCGATCCATTGTTGCTATTGGTCTGGACAACAGAAGAACTCCTATGCTCCTCTTCGAATAGTGCAATCCACTTAAGTGTGCAAACAGGACGTTTAACATCTTATCTGAAAGATGGCACCTCCAACAGTGCAGCACACCCTCTGTACTGTTCTGGAGTGTTAGCCGAGGTTATGTATCCCAGTCTCTGGAGTGACACTTGAACTCACAATTTTCCGACTTAGAGGCGAGTGTGCTACCACTGAGCCAAGGCTGGTAAGAGTAAAGAAGTAGTGATATTAATATAAAACATTTAAGCTACAGATTGTGTATGCATAATTATAGGTGTCTCATTAGAAAAGGTTGGTGGCAGGGATGGGAGAACCACAGTAATGAGACTTAAGATGCTAGAGCAGAGTGAAGAGAATGTTTTGAACAAATTTCTTTACTCTGTTTTTGGAGCATGGGATGCTTTGCTGCAGGAAGTGGATGAGGCAGAAACCATTGTATTTAAGGGACCATTGGATAAATATTTGAAGTAGAGAAAGCTACAAGGCCGTGATGAGAGAGTGGGGAAGTGTTCTTAGTTTTGGATTGCTCTAGCAAAGAGCGCAGATACAATGGGCCGAACCACTTCTATGGTTGGTCTTTCTATGACAATCCCCACCTTCAAAATCATCATGATAGCACTTTTGGCCACCTGCCCTTAATCTGCTTCCTATTTCTCCCCAGGTTGACCCCCAGCTTTGAACTCCTTGAGACAGTTTGCTATTTTAAAGGTGCTATATAAATCTGAGTTGCAATAAGGTGGTATTTCATGAACAGGCTGGTAAATAAAGTGATAGGAACCTGAATTCAAATTCAGATGGAATTCTAACTTTTTTTGTTGCAATAGGTGACTTTAAAAGAAAAAGTTGCCCCACCCCAGTGCCTGGACTGTGGAGAGTACCAAGATGTAGCATAGCTTTTATATCTAACGGTGACTGACGAAGGACTACGCAGGTGCTAATGCTTCTTGGTCGTCTTGCTATGCTTGAACAGCGAATGATTGTTCCCCATTCCCATAGTCAAGCCTGGCAAGTTTGTTTATTGGGGATGCAAATGACAATCTACAATGGATTTCAAATCCTGAATTGGTACTTTGGACCAAATATGCTTGCTGTGCAGAAAAGCCTGCAGTATGTAAACAAGCTTAAACTTACTGAATCTGTTTTCCTACTCTAGATACAGAGAAGACCTTCCAAGTTTGATGGAGAAATGCTTTCCTTGCAAAAATAAACCAGGTGGGAAATTCCATGTTCCTACATAGGATTGCCTGGTTGGTCCAGGCAAGGGATGTGTGGTTGGGGGTTGGGGGAGTTGGTGACTGGCTCAGTTTAATTTTTAGTAAGTATATAGATTACTTTTCAGTAAAGTGTTCCAAGTCCTACTTCCTGTCCAATTGAACTTCATTAAACTTGGATAAAGGTTTGATGGGTGAACCAGCGATGCTTGTAAGAGCTGTGGTGCTGTGTACTTGGGTCACCACTTAGTGTGTTGCATGTAATTTTTGTCAGCTGCTCTTCTTGAGGGCAACTTTCTGAACTTGGCCTGGTAATCATGCTGCTGAATTTGTTTTCATCAGAGAAGAGCATTTGCCTTCTTTTGAATGAGAGAAAGATACCCATGATCTTACCATATAACAATATAGTATTTAGGCAGTTGAATAAAAATTGGGCATCGCTGCTTTGTCTTAGAAGAATTTTGGTTCAGGGCACTGAAACCATGAAAGCCATCCTGGGTGATAACTTAGCCTAGATTGAATTTGGGGACCTCCCTGATCCAAATGCCTCAGTATTGCACCAGGTGTTAGATTTACCTACTAAGCTGTGAGTGCTTAATATTGCCTTTTTCTTGTCATAAATGACTGCCCTCATCTTGATCATAACAAACCTTATGGCACTGCAACCACTCTAGTTTTTTTTTACATTTTCATCAGGTGAAATAGCTGCTATGTTGGAGTGGGCTATAGAAGAGGAAAATTAGTGTATGGGTCTACATATGCTGTTACTGACAGCTGGTTACACAATACTGTTGCTCTTTGGTTGTGGAATGGGTGACCGGTGGAGGAGTGGGAGAGACTGTTTGATAAGGGTAACTCTTCAGATGGTGTACATCAACAAAAACTGTAGACTGTCAAAAAAAAAAAAAATTTCACTGATGAATTTAGTTAGACATTTAACCACTGTTCCAAGGAGACTTAAAATTTCTTCCTTTTTAATGCAGCTGAGTTGTCAAAATATTTTGAAGATGTGATATCTCTGGGTTACAAAGACAGACCCCAGTACCAGAGACTGAGAGACATCCTCAAGCAAGGACTTAAATCCATAGGCTGTGTAGATGATGGTGTTTTGCTTTTAGGAGCATCCTCCAATGGTGACGCTCCAACGACATCCAAGCAACAGGTACAACATCTGTTTATATGAATGTTCCTGGTCCAGATCTTAGTGGTGACAGTTGTATAGTTTGAAACATCAAGGTGAAAAGTTTTTCTGCCTGGATTGAGGAAATATGTGCACAAAGAAAGAGTTGGAAAAGTTGGATTTTTAAAAAAAATCAGAACGCAGATTATGAGGCACTATAATAGAAGTGTTTAAAATTATGAATGTAAGGAATCTTACAACACCAGGTTATAGTCCAACAAATTTATTTTAAAATCACAAGCTTTCGGAGATTATCTCCTTCGTCAGATGATTGAATGAAAAGGTTCTCAAATCGCATATCTTATACGATGTTGGGACAGCATCACACCAATCAAAAGGTGTCGTTGTTATTCAAACAGGCCAGTCACGGAGAACAGAACGTCCCAGTACACTCGATATACATTGTGTCTTTTACACAGGCAAGCAGAAAGAAACTTAAAATGGCAGAGAGAGAGAGAGAATTTTAAAAAACATATAAATTTTTTCCCCCTTTTTGCTGGTGGGGTTACGTGTAGCGTGACATGAACCCAAGATCCCGGTTGAGGCCGTCCTCATGGGTGCGGAACTTGGCTATCAACTTCTGCTCGACGATTTTGCGTTGTCGTGTGTCTCTTCGGGTAAGCGTTCTCCAAGGCGGCCTTCGAGACACACGACAACGCAAAATCGTCGAGCAGAAGTTGATAGCCAAGTTCCGCACCCATGAGGACGGCCTCAACCGGGATCTTGGGTTCATGTCACGCTACACGTAACCCCACCAGCAAAAAGGGGGAAAAAATTTATATGTTTTTTAAAATTCTCTCTCTCTCTCTGCCATTTTAAGTTTCTTTCTGCTTGCCTGTGTAAAAGACACAATGTATATCGAGTGTACTGGGACGTTCTGTTCTCCGTGACTGGCCTGTTTGAATAACAACGACACCTTTTGATTGGTGTGATGCTGTCCCAACATCGTATAAGATATGCGATTTGAGAACCTTTTCATTCAATCATCTGACGAAGGAGATAATCTCCGAAAGCTTGTGATTTTAAAATAAATTTGTTGGACTATAACCTGGTGTTGTAAGATTCCTTACATTTGTCCACCCCAGTCCATCACCGGCATCTCCACATCATGGTTAAAATTATGAAAGAATAGGACCGGCTAGATAGAAGCAGACTGTTTCCAGTAGTTGAGGGGTCAAGAACGAAGAGCCACAGATACAAGATTAAATGCAAGAGATTTACAGAGAGCAGGAGAAAGTACTTCAGAGTTGAGGCTCGAATTTACTTCTAGGGTTAGTGGTTGAGGCAGAAACTATGTCAACATTCAAGATCAAATTGTATAGGTGTGGATGAAGGAAAAGAGTTGAAAGGGATATGGGAACAGCATGGCTGTATAAATGGGCATTGTTGGCCTCCTTTCTACTTTTGAACATTTGGAATTGGAGTTTCTTCAGTCAGTTCTTGGCACAATGGAACAAGCTCATTTTTTTTAAATGGGTGAAATTTTCTTATTTATATAGTGATTTTGTTCTAAATTGAGTTCTGTTTTGTTGCATTGAGATCAGGTGCTTGATTTGAAACTAGTTCTGTTAAAACTACTTGAAGGGAAAGATAGGCTGGTGCCACCTTGTTAATTTGCTGCTAATTAAATTGGTGCTCGCCTGTACTGGCAGTAATTCTGCAATTGGAGCTCCTGGAATAAATAAAACCCATCAAAAGACTGATTTTATTTCTAAAGATCTAAATTAACTATTTACAGTGGGGAATGAGAGCCAAATTGCTGAGGTTTTTTTGTGAGGGATGGAAGAATTCTGCTTCCATTGGCCACTATAAACAAGTTATTAGAATCTTTAAAGTGATGGAGATGGAGAAGTAAAAGTCGACATGGTGGTAAGCTGTGTATCTGTTACCAACGTGCCTGTAACTGAAATATTGTGAAACATTACTTGTTTAGCTATGTCACTTGGTGAAACTGCAAGCTGCTTTGCACTCAGATAATGGGTGCTATCTTGCAGTAGCAAAAATGTCTTGGCAGGTAGATTTTTTTGAGTGGTGAAGATAGCAGAGCAATCTGATGCAAAAAAAAATCTCACTGTAGCAAGGTTGTCTCCCATCATCACAAAAAATGTGATTTTAGTACATGGTGGACAATTGCAGCCATATGCTATTGGAGCTATATGATTTTTGAACAGACATTCCAAAATATTTTCTCTCCTGTCTATTCCTTGAGTCTAAACCTCCTGCCTATTGTTCTTGCTCTCCCTCTCCCAATAAGTCATTTCAGAAAAATTGGGAAGTAAGACTGTACCAACTCCTCTTGCACTTTAACTCAAGACCAATTTTGTTCACTTCCAAATAGAGTTCACTATAGCTGTCCTGCTGTGGAAGTGTTGCTTTCCAGCAGAAAGATGTAGCTTTATGGGACTAGGAAACTTGAAACAGAGGGAGTAGGAAGGGGCAAAAATATGGAATGTACCAAATGTTGCATGTGACCAAAAACCATGTCCTTGCTTTTCCAATTTTCCCCAAATCTTTGAAATTCAGATGAAAGTTGCAGGAGTCCCAAATACAGAAATTTCCACGACACTATGTTTATTGATTGATTAACTGATGATCACAGTAGGAGAGTTGCTAGAAATTTCACTTTCCTTGCGCTGGTTGGAACTCCCCTGATGTGCAGACTTGGAAATATGTACTATATTTCAAATTCTGACTAGGCTAATACAATGACAATGTTTAATGTAAAGGAGCAAGTTTGATTTGCTGGAGGTGTTAATACAGCTGATGGGTTGATTGAAGTATAGCTGGTGCGTAGATTTATTTTTACTGGCTGTATTCAAGAGTCATAAAAGAGGATGCTGCAAATGTTCAGATGATTAGACCCAAATAAATTGGATGAGGAATAGAAGGGAATGTTTGGCCAAAGGAAAATGGCCCATTCAGATTGAAGTAATTTAAATAATTGATAAAGATCAACTAAGAACAGACACTTCAGAGACTGTCATTTAAGCTACAGCAGATTCTGCAGCATGTGTCAGTATGAATGAGGCAGCTGGCTATTACAGATGGAGGACTGCCCAGGCCAGTTCCATCAGCATATGTGTCTAGTATACAAGTGCTCCTTTGATGCACCCATCAGATAGTAACTTGAATTTAGGTTTTTAAAGGGTCGTCGTTCCTAGCGCAACTATACTGCATCTACCAGTTTGACACCAGCACCATTTTTCCTTAGAACAATGTGGTGGACAGCATCAAGCAGTACCAGTGATTTTCACTAGTCTAATTGGGGAAAGCCAAGCTCTACACATATATAATTGTGTGCATGAAGTTCACCCAATCTCCACTGGTGAAATTTCAAACAGATTAAAGAAAAAAATCAAGGTACAATGAATTCTCTTCTACCACAAAGATTGCAGCTTGCATTTATATAGCACCTATAGTGTGGAAAGATGACCCAAGACACTTCACAGAAGCGTAATCAGACATGGAGGCTGAGCCAAAGAAGGAGATATTAGAAGGGCTGACCAAAAGCTTGGTCAAGAAGGTGGGTTTTAAGGACAATCTTAAAGGAGGAGAGGGAGGTGGAAAGATTTAGGAAGGGAATTCTGGAACTGCCAATGGTAGGGCAAAGGAATCTGGAATGTGCAAAAGGCCAAGGTCATAGGAATGCAAAGTTCTGGGTAGTGGTTTTAAGGCAGGAGAGGGTTACAGACATAGGGACGGTGAGGCCATGTAAAACGAGAATAAGAATTACAAATTCGAGACGGTGGGGGACTGGGAGGTAGTGTAGATCATTAAGGACAGAGGTGATGGGTGAGCAGCACTTGATGCAGGATAGGATATGGGCAGCAGAGTTATGGATGAGCTGAAGTTTATATGGAGGATGGGAGGCCAGCCAGGAGAGCATTCAAATAGTCGAGGTGACAAAAGCATAGATGAGGGTTTTGTCAGCAGGTGGGCTGAGGTGGGGCAGAGGTCGATGATCTTACGAAATGATGAAAATGAAATACTCATTATCACCATCTGTTTTTCTTGCTCTATGTAGCTGTTATTTAAGCAAAAAAAACAGCAACCAGTTTGCACACAGCAAAATCTCACAAACAGTGAATGAATGGCTGGATAATCTGTTTTTGGTGATGCTTGAGGAAAGAATGTTGGTGAGAATACTACCTCTTTGAATAATGGAAGTGATATTTTTCAGACACAAGGTGCTATATAAATGCCTTTCTTGGTGTCCCTGAGCTAATGAGGAAAATATTCATCCAAAGTTCCCATTTCTGAAAGCTATTCAGTGACTCCTGGAAAATATGCAGATAGACATTGGGTGAGGAGGGGTTGGGTTTGTCTGTGATGCCCTCTTCTTGCAACTAATTTGCCAGCACTTGCTGTCCAAGCTCAAATGTGATAGATTGCCATTTGGGTGAGGTGCTAATGAGTTGCCAACATTTTGCAACTGTTTCACTACCTTCAGAAAGATAGAGATGGGAATGATAACTGAGGAAAACTAAAGTGAAAAATGAGAGTTTCTAAAGTGGTGTGAAATCTTGATTAAAGGTTTACTTTTGATATTGTAGTTTTTAATCTGTGGCTGTATTATGACTGTAATTGTTCTATAGTAGAACAGAGTGATAGATTAAATAGCACTTTGAAATTTTTATAACTCTTCGTTGACCTGCTACCTCATGATTTTGATGACATATGGTAATATCAGTGTCTGAATGCTGCTAATCAGAGCTACAGACAGGCAGGGGAGGATGTACCTCATACACTTAATCAGTGTAGTTTACATATGGAACTTGCCGCTCGGGATCTGCCCTGTGCCAGCTGAGGGTTATGTGCCCACTGCAGTTATTGTGTGTAATTATCAAACCAATCTGTTCAGCGCAGCAGGGTTTAGATGGTAATGATGAGGCAGAGATGAAGGGAAAAGATGCACACTACTCTTTGGTAGCTGTGAATCCTAGCTGTTGATTCATTACTGCGCATCCAAAGGAAAGCTCTTAGCAACCTGCTGTTACATTTTCAATGTAAAATCAGCCATTGCAGAGATGAGCCATTGTGGCCTGTTGATTACATCTAGCAGCTATTGGCCAACATGGTAGTATACAAAACAGTGACATAAGCCCTCAAAAAAGGAAAAAATTGCCAAATTTCATTAACTGCTACACAATACCCTTTTTCCCATAAGCAGTTGGAAAGTGTGTAACATCTTCAAACATGAAATGCAGTATTAAGCAGCAGTCAGCATGTTAAAATAATTGCTGTGATTAGAGTCTAAGCCAGTTGTTGCTAAACATTTTAAAAACTTGTTCGGAATTATGAAATGGTAAGATACTGTGTAAGTATGCCCTGGGCAGTATCCAAGGTTTAAAATGGGAATTGAAGAATCTTCACAATTTGTTAAAACGCAGAGGAGAATTAGCTGTACTCAATTTCTTGGGACAGACAGTAACAACAGTGATCTCTGTATTGATTCCTTGGCTGAGCTTGCCATTTGGCTATGGGAAAACAATTAGCTAAACAAAGATCTGCCATAGTATTTGACTAATTGCAGCTTAAATCTTGACTTTCTCCTCTTTATTGTCTGCTTATCTAGGCTGCTGTCCAAAGCAGTTAAAGCAAATACAAGGCTGAAGGTCTAGAACTATTACTGGTACCTTTACTGTAGTGCAATTGTTTTGACTTCAGAGACTTTTTTCTTATAGGGATGCTTTAAATGTGTGCATATTTGGGTCTGTTACTCAGGCTTATTTTTATTTCGTAGTAAAGGTTTCTTAAATCAGCAAATTAGACTATGCAGTCTTATCTGTGTTTACTGGCATTGACATTACTTCAGTGTGCATTTTGCTGTTTAAATAATTTTAAGAAAAAATGCTTGCTATCTTGTGGGCAGTTACTAAATATTGACTGATTACTTGAGAACTGTGTTGCTGAATATCCTGACTTTGAATTAAACTATGAAAGTTGTGTGAATTGACATTTAATATAAACTGTATTATGCATCTCTGTGACTAATCCACTACAGGCTAGTTTTCCTACAGTCGTGATTAAATCTCAATTTTATGATGCACTTGAGGTGGGATTATTCTTTTGGCTCATGGTGTTGTCTGAAAATTTGGCAACATATATGTTTTTAAACAATGATTTGCATTTTTATATGGCATCTTCAACGTAGAAAAATATCAGTGCTTCACAGAGGCGTAATCTAGAAAATGGATGCTGAGCCAGAAAAAGGAAAGATTAGGAGCAGCAACCAAAAACTTTGTTGATTTGGTGGGTTTTAAGGAATGCCTTAAAGAGGGAGGGAAGTGGCATGGCGGAGAGAATTCCAAAGCATGAGGAGTTGCAGAAGAGGCTAGAGTCGAAGGAATGGAGAGTTTGAGGTAGGGGGTCGTTGTAGAGCTGGAGGAGGTTACAGAAATCGGAAGGGACAAGACCATGAAGGGATTTAAATACAAAGAGGAGAACTTTAAATTTTCAACACTTGGTAATTTTATAACAAATGTATATTCCTGCATGTATGGAACTGCTATATGATGGAGTGCAGTCCTCTGAAGTATTGCAGCCGCTAGCTGTTTTCAGCCAGTGAAAAGTTCCTAGCCCCAAGATGTTCTTTTAAGCTCTTAACTCTGGGGATGAACAGCTGTGATATTGAATAATTAGACTGTTCACCCAAATTTCGGAAGAAATAGATGACTTAAGTCTGGAAAAGCAGCATCAGGTGTTTGCAGCCTCACATTGATCGTACAGTTGCCACCTAGGCATTGAATTAAGCATCTCTCTACACTAGACATTGTGGTTTTGGAATTTGTCAACATTACAATTAAATGAAATGTCAACTGATTTAATAAATTGAAGAGTTCATTTAAAAAGAGCAATTTATTGAATATTTCTATTCCGTTTGTTTGCAGGTCAGTCAGTTTTCTGTCCCCCGTGCCCCCCCTCCACCGACCAAGTGAATTATTAGTTTGAGGTGCTGTCATGGGGAGTTGATAAATGCAGAATGGAACTGCAGGCAGAGTGAGAAAATAATCTTTACTGTTAGCTGGTTGGTTAGTTATAGAATAGTCTCAGTAGAAGATAGAAGCAGGTTGTCTCAGATGGTACATGGCACACAAAGTAAGAGAAAGGGAAGAAAAAGAAGGGTTTATAGAATTGTGAAGCAATTAGTTGGGTATTACATGTTGAATAAATTGGAAATTAATGTGGTGCTGGATTGTTCCACATTTGGTTGCAAAAATTAGTTTTAAGATAATATCCAGAGCAAGCAAAGGCCATCCAGCCGAATCAACCTGCTCCATCTAGAGTCCACGCATGATATATTTATCATTGAATTTGCTAGAAGAAGGAAGTCCAATTTCCTTCTATCTGCCCTAGGGTGTCAAAAAGCAAGCAGTGTTAAATATCTCTGTAATCCTTAATCCTGCTCATCAATAGATATACAACAACAGCTTGCATTTATAGAATCATAGAAGTTTACAACATGGAAACAGGCCCTTCGGCCCAACATGTCCATGTCGCCCAGTTTATACCACTAAGCTAGTCCCAATTGCCTGCACTTGGCCCATATCCTTCTATACCCATCTTACCCATGTAACTGTCCAAATGCTTTTTAAAAGACAAAATTGTACCTGCCTCTACTACTGCCTCTGGCAGCTCGTTCGAGACACTCGCCACCCTTTGAGTGAAAAAATTGCCCCTCTGGGCCCTTTTGTATCTCTCCCCTCTCACCTTAAATCTATGCCCCCTCGTTATAGACTCCCCTACCTTTGGGAAAAGATTTTGACTATCTACCTTATCTATGCCCCTCATTATTTTATAGACTTCTATAAGATCACCCCTTAACCTCCTACTTTCCAGGGAAAAAAGTCTCAGTCTATCCAACCTCTCCCTATAAGTCAAACCATCAAGTCCCGGTAGCATCCTAGTAAATCTTTTCTGCACTCTTTCTAGTTTAATAATATCCTTTCTATAATAGGGTGACCAGAACTGTACACAGTATTCCAAGTGTGGCCTTACTAATGTCTTGTACAACTTCAACAAGACATCCCAACTCCTGTATTCAATGTTCTGACCAATGAAACCAAGCATGCTGAATGCTGCCTTCACCACCCTATCCACCTGTGACTCCACTTTCAAGGAGCTATGAACCTGTACTCCTAGATCTCTTTGTTCTATAACTCTCCCCAACGCCCTACCATTAACGGAGTAGGTCATGGCCCGATTCGATCTACCAAAATGCATCACCTCACATTTATCTAAATTAAACTCCATCTGCCATTCGTCGGCCCACTGGCCCAATTTATCAAGATCCCATTGCAATCCTAGATAACCACCTTCACTGTCCACAATGCCACCAATCTTGGTGTCATCTACAAACTTACTAACCATGCCTCCTAAATTCTCATCCAAATCATTAATATAAATAACAAATAACAGCGGACCCAGCACTGATCCCTGAGGCACACCGCTGGTCACAGGCCTCCAGTTTGAAAAACAACCCTCTACAACCACCCTCTGTCTTCTGTCGTCAATCCAATTTTGTATCCAATTGGCTACCACACCTTGGATCCCGTGAGATTTAACCTTATGTAACAACCTACCATGCGGTACCTTGTCAAAGGCTTTGCTGAAGTCCATGTAGACCACGTCTACTGCACAGCCCTCATCTATCTTCTTGGTTACCCCTTCAAATTCGTGAGACATGATTTTCCTCTCTCAAAACCATGCTGACTGTTCCTAATCAGTCCCTGCCTCTCCAAATGCCTGTAGATCCTGTCTCTCAGAATACCCTCTAACAACTTACCCACTACAGATGTCAGACTCACCAGTGTGTAGTTCCCAGGCTTTTCCCTGCCTCCCTTCTTAAACAAAGGCACAACATTTGCTACCCTCCAATCTTCAGGCACTTCACCTGTGCGCCTTTAATGTAGAAACACATCCCAAGCTGCTTCACTGAAGTGTAATCAGACAAAAATGGACACTGAAGGAGATATTAGGAGGGGTGACAAAGCTTGGTCAGAGGTGTTTCGAGAGAGAATTCCAATGCTTAGAACATAAGATGGCTAAAGGCATAGCTGCCAAAGGGAGTGGGGGATGAGGAAAAAGAAACTAGGATAGATCCTTGGTGGACTCCAGAGGCAACGGCGTGTGGGATGGGATGGGAGGCCGTTGCTGGATATGCTCTGGCTACGATTGAATAGGTAAGAGAGGAACCAAGCCCTCGATGAACAACAGAGAACAGGCATTGGAGGACAAAGGTATAGTTGACCATGTCAAAGGGTGCAGAGAGTTAGAGAAGGATGAGGAGGGATAGTGCACCAAGTCACAGGATGTCATTTGTGACTTTGATAAGAGCTGTTTCAGTGCTGTAGCAGGGACAGAAACCTGATTGGAGAAATTCAAATATAGAATTGTGGATAACATAGGCAAATATTTGGGAGGTGACATGTTCAAGGACTTTGGGAAAGAAAGGGAGGTTGGAGATGGGCTGATAGTTTGCAGAGAGGATACGGGTATTTTTTTTTGAAAAGGTAGGCGATTAAGGCCATTTTGCATGGGAGGGGTCAATACTGAGAGGGAACCAGTTACAAGGTCAACTGGCATGGGGACCAGGAAGGGAAGTTGAGTCACCCACAATTTTTACATTGCCAATACTTTCCTGCGGTACAAGCAGCAGTTGACAAAGAACAAAGATCCCTGCAATGTGACAATTGTCATTGTCCCAAGGCAGAACTATTTACAATTCAGTTAGCTAACTGTTTCAAGAATTTGATATTATCTACGAGCCACCCTCTGCCTTAAAGTAGTCTTCAGACTAAACGTGTTAAGTTTATTGCCCCTTCTCTTGCCTTACTGATGGACAGCATATTTGTCGAATGGGACATCCATCTGTGAAGGCATGAGAGTCGCAATGTATCGATGCAAACATATCACTTGTCATATAAATAGGCTTAAAATTAAAGCAATGTCACTGGCCAGAACCAGCTTTTACTAACTGTAATTCTGGTAACTCCATACTGAGGGAAAATTTAGTTCTTGGATAGTTGGAATGAATTGTTGGTATTTGTCTAGTCAAATACAACCCCAGTGCATCAGTTTACAGAATTATTCCCACTGACTGTACCAGTATATTGTGTGCAGATTGGTCATTGCTATTGACAAAGCAAGAACATCTCTTAGAAAAAGAAAGTTGTGAAAGGCGGTTTGAACAAGGATAAAGGTCAATGACCAAGTAAATCTTGAGATCCTTTAAATGATCTTCAACATATGGCATTGCAGATGAATCTCCTAATAAACTTCCAGATCAGAGGTTGAGATTTTGCCACAGGGGTCATTACAGCTAAATAGTTGTTCTTGACAGGGAGTGAGACAGAAAGCAGGTAACCATAGACCAGTTGGCCTAACATCTGTCATTGGGAAAATGCTAGAATCCATTATTAAGGAAGTAGTAGCAGGACATTTGGAGACTCATAATACAATCAAGGAGAGTCAACATTGTTTTATGAAAGGGAAATCGTGTCTGACAAATTTATTAGAGTTCTTTGAGGAAGTAACGGGCAGGGTGGATAAAGGGGAACCAATGGAATGCAGTACATTTGGATTTCCAAAAGGCATTCGATAAGGTGCCACATAAAAGATTACTGCACAAGATAAGAGCTCATGGTGATGGGGGTAATATACTGGCATGGATAGAGGATTGGCTAACTAACAGAAAACAAAGAGTCGGGATAAAAGGGTCATTTTCAAAATGGCAATCAGTAACTAGTGGGGTGCCGCAGGACTCAGTGCTGGGGCCTCAACTATTTACAATATATATCAATGACTTGGATGAAGGAACAGAGTGTCTTGTGGCCAAATTTGCTGCTGATGCAAAGGTAGGTGGAAAAGCAAGTTGCGATGAGGACACAAGGGGCCCGATTTTAGCATCGAGTTTCGTGTGTGTTCTCGGCGGGGGGGCCTCAAATCCTGATCCCCAGGTGCGGGACCGGATCGCACCGCGATCCCGGCCACTTCCGGGTTCCACGCTGACGTGCGGGGCTGCGTGCGCAGCCCCCGCTGGTGGGAATCCCGCAGGCAATTAAAGCCAGCGGGATGCCACTTGAGTGTATTTACTTTGCTTGTTCAGGTCATTAAATGACCTGATTCAGCTGTCTTATTAGGAATTGTGGGATTTTACCTTCAACTCAGACTGTTTCACATACTGGGGGAAACAGTCTCACTCCAACCGGACGTGTTGCAGCCAGCAGCCTGTGGCAGCTGCCAAGGTGCACTCCACAGGGGGGGGGGGGAGACCCACGCAGGAGGCCACTCCGTCACATAGGGCAACGCCTGCCCTCCACCACCCCCCTCCAAGCCAGAGGAAACACCGACGTGGAACCGCAGCCCCAGTGCGAGGAACCACCTACCTACCGTGCACAACCCCTCAGACCAACACCTGCCAGATGGGTGCTGCGTTGACATCCTCGGAGGACGAACAGCATGACCAGCCTCGCAGTCCACGCCGTCCGCCTCAGAGACGTGCATCCCCACAACACGGTGCTGTGGCACATCCACCTGCACAGCAGGATGGAGGGCAACCACAGAGAGAGATGCATCGCAGGAGGCACTACCCTCCGCACAGGGTCTACAGACCGAGGCTCAGCTTCATGGACCTCTCTGAGCAGCAGTGCATACGTAGGCTCAGAGTCACTCGCCAGGTAGTCGCCGACATCTGCAGCCTCCTTAATGACGAGCTGCTCCCGGATGGACCAAGCAGCATCCTCTTACCCGTCGCCGTCAAAGTCACCACTGCCCTCAACTTCTTCGCCTCCGGATCCTTCCAGGCTGCAACCGGGGACATCCCCGGTGTGTCTCAGTCGTCTGCGCAGATGAGCCCTGCAAATACACCTACACCCACTCTGCAGTGACACACTGGGTGGCATCAGTGGTGGGTCCTCATATGGATACACAGGAGCGGGCATTATTGCACAAACCGGACAGGGTTCGCGAAGACATGGCACTAGTGGAGCCAATATAATGTGTGATGTGAGTTGTTATTTAATTCAATAGAAGTAAGAACCATGACAAACCCTCAAACACCCTTGTGCATCCCCTTCATGCTCACGGCACATTTGCCTTACGCTGCCTACTGCACATATGTGATGCATGCCCTGTGACTGCAGCACAGGTGGTGGCAGGTTGAGTGAGGCTGGCCGTGAGAGAGATGCACGAGTGGGTGAGTATGGGATAGAGCCATGACATTGTATGAGGATTGGGTTGCGTGGTAGTGGCGGGGTGAGTACTCGCAAGGTGAGTAGGTGCAGGTAAGATGAGGATGATGTTTGAGTGGGTTTGAGGGGTGATGTGACAGAGTAGTGTTGGCAGTGCCGAAGGAGATGTGGGGTGGGGGCAGTGTTGTGGCAGACGGAGTGTAGGGGAAAGATTACGTGTTCTCACTGTGGCTGACCTACTGAGGTCATTGGTGCGCCACCCGCACTGTATGCAGGTGGGCGATATGTTGGTGGCGCAGCTGACCCCCTCTGCCACCTCGGGCCAGGCCTTCTTGGTGGCAGAGGCAGGCCGCTTCCTCCCGGCCGCTGGGGGGGAAGATCTCTGTCCTCCCCTTCCTCCTCACCCCATCTAATGATACCTGGAGTGAGGCATCATGAAACTGGGAGCAGCCTTCCCCCTGGGCTGCTCCATGCTGTAATTTTTACTGTTTGTTGCAGCATGTGTCAGTGGAGGACTGCCCCTTTAAATAGAGCGCCTCCAGCTGACAGATCTTACTGCGCATGCGCAGCCCGCTTGACGCGCAGATCAGCAGCGCGGAACCCGGAGGAGCAGGTAAGTGGCTCCAATTAGTGTGTTGCCTGCTACGATCGCGCGGGCAACCCACTAATTTCACCGGGCGTGTTTGGAACGTGCCCGCAGGCCTACCCACCGGGAACCCGCACCCCTGGTAAAATCGGGCCCAAAGTGTCTGCAAAGGGATATTGACAGGTTAAGTGAGTGGGCAAAAATTTGGCAGATGGAATATAATGTGGGAAAATGTGAAGTCATCCACTTTGGGAGGGAAAAAAAAAGCAAAATATTATTTGAATTGAGAAATACTACAAAATGCTGCGGTACAGAAGGATCTAGGTGTCCTCGTAAATGAAACAATTAATGTCAACATACAGGTGCAGTAGGTAATCCGGCAGGCAAATGGAATATTGGCCTTTATTTCTAGGGGGATGGAGCATCTGTCCATGACAGTATTGGTAGAGTGACCACCGCACAGTCCTCGAGGAGATGAAGTCCCGTCTTCGCACTGAGGACACCATCCAACGTGTTGTTTGGCACTGTCACTGTGCTAAATGGGATAGATTCAGAACAGATCTAGCAGCTCAAAACTGGGCATCCATGAGGCGTTGTGAGCCATCAGCAGCAGCAGAATTGTATTCCAGCACAATCTGTAATCTCATGGCCCGGCATATTCCTCACTCTACCATTACCAACAAGCCAGTGGATCAACCCTGGTTCATTGAGGAGTGTAGAAGAGCATGTCAGGAGCAGCACCAGGCGTACCTAAAATTGAGACGCCAACCTGGTGAAGCTACAACTCAGGACTTACATGCATGCTAAACAGCGGAAGCAACATGCTATCGACAGAGCTGAGCGATTCCATAACCAATGGATCAGATCAAAGCTCTGCAGTCCTGCCACATCCGGTCGTGAATGGTGGTGGACAATTAAACAACTAACAGGAGAAGGAGGCTCTGTAAACATCCCCATCCTTAATGATGGCGAAGTCCAGCATGTGAGTGCAAAAGACAAGGCTGAAGCATTTGCAACCATCTTCAGCCAGAAGTGCCGAGTGGATGATCCATCTCGGCCTCCTCCCGATATCACCACCATCACAGAAGCCAGTCTTCAGCCAATTCGATTCACTCCATGTGATATCAAGAAACGGCTGAGTGCACTGGATGCAGCAAAGACTATGGGCCCCGACAACATCCCAGCTGTAGTGCTGAAGCCTTGTGCTCCAGAACTAGCCGCGCCTCTAGCCAAACTGTTCCAATACACCTACAACACTGGCATCTACCCGACAATGTGGAAAATTGCCCAGGTATGTCCTGTCCACAAAAAGCAGGACAAATCCAATCCGGCCAATTACCGCCCCATCAGTCTACTCTCAATCATCAGCAAAGTGATGGAAGGTTTCGTCGACAGTGCTATCAAGCGGCACTTACTCACAAATAAATTGCTCACCGATGCTCAGTTTGGGTTCCGCCAGGACCACTCAGCTCCAGACCTCATTACAGCCTTGGTCCAAACATGGACAAAAGAGCTGAATTCCAGAGGTGAGGTGAGAGTGACTGCCCTTGACATCAAGGCAGCATTTGACCGAGTGTGGCACCAAGGAGCCCTAGTAAAATTGAAGTCAATGGGAATCAGGGGGAAAACTCTCCAGTGGCTGGAGTCATACCTAGCACAAAGGAAGAAGGAGGCCAATCATCTCAGCCCCAGGACATTGCTGCAGGAGTTCTTCAGGGCAGTGTCCTTGGCCCAACCATCTTCAGCTGCTTCATCAATGACCTTCCCTCCATCGTAAGGTCAGAAATGGGGATGTTCGCTGAAGATTACACAGTGTTCAGTTTCATTGGCAACCCCTCAGATAATGAAACAGTCCGTGCCCGAAATCAGCAAGACCTGGACAACATCCAGGCTTGGGCTGATAAGTGGCAAGTAACATTTGCGCCAGACAAGTGCCAGGCAATGACCATCTCCAGCAAGAGAGAGTCGAACCACCTCCCCTTGACGTTCAACGGCATTACCATCGTCGAATCCCCCACCATCAACATCCTGGGGCTCACCATTGACTGGACCAGCCGCATAAATACTGTGGCTGCAAGAGCAGGTCAAAGGCTGGGTATTCTGCGGCAAGTGACTCACCTCCTCACTCACCAAAGCCTTTCCACCATCTACAAGGCATAAGTCAGGAGTATGATGGAATGCTCTCCACTTGCCTGGATGAGTGCAGCTCCAACAACACTCAAGAAGCTCAACACCATCCAGGGCAAAGCAGCCCGCTTGATTGGCACCCCACCCACCACCCTAAACATTCACTCCCTTCACCGGCGCACTGGCTGTAATGTGTACCATCCACAGGATGCACTGCAGCAACTCGCCAAGGCTTCTTCGACAGCACGTCCCAAACCCGCGACCTCTACCACCTAGAAGGACAAGGACAAGGGCAGCAGGCACATGGGAACAACACCACCTGCACGTTCCCCTCCAAGTCACACACCATCTCGACTTGGAAATATATCGCCGTTCCTTCATTGTCGCTGGGTCAAAATCCTGAACTCCCTTCCTAACAGCACTGTGGGAGAACCTTCACCACACGGGCTGCAACGGTTCAAGAAGGCGGCTCACCCACCTTCTCAAGGGCAATTAGGGATGGGCAATAAATGCTGGCCTAGCCAGCGACACCCACATCCCGTGAACGAATAAAAAATAAATAAATAAATAAAAGCAGAGAAGTCATGCTACAACTGTACAGGGTGCTGGTAAGACCACACCTGGAGTACTGCGTACAGTTCTGGTGCCCTTACTTAAGGAAGGACGTACTTGCATTGGAGGCAGTTCAGAGAAGGTTCACTAGGTTGATTCCGGGTATGGAAGGGTTGTCTTATGAGGAAAGATTGACCAGGTTGGGTCTATACTCATTGGAGTTTAGAAGAATGAGTGGAGATCTTATTGAAACATATATGATTCTGAGGGGATTCGAGGGGTAACATCCTCTCAGCATCTACCCTAATGGGGGAATTTAAAACTAGGGGGCATAGTCTCAGAATAAGGGGTCACCTGTTTAAGATGGAAATGAGGAGGAATTTCTTCTCCCAGAGGGTCATGAATCTTTGGAATTCTTTACCCCAAAAAGCTGTGGAGGCTGAGTCATTGAATACATTCAAGGCTGAGTTAGACAAATTTTTGATCAGCAAGGGAGTCAAAGGATATGGGGAAAAGGCAGCAAAGTGGAGTTGAGGTAAAAATCAGATCACCCATGATCTCATTGAATGGCAGAGCAGGCTAGAGGGGCCGAATGGCCCACTCCTGCTCCTATCTCTTTATGGTCCTATCAGCTGTGGCTCAGTGGTCACACTCTCATCCCTCAGTCAGACGGTCATGGGTTCATGCCCCATTCCAGAGATGTGAGCACATAATTTAGGTTGCCACTTCAGTGCCGTCCTGTCGGAGGTGCCATCTTTTAAATAAGGCGCTAAACCGAGACCACGTCTGCCCCCTTGGGTGGCAATAAAAAAATCCCATGGCACTTTTGAAAGAAGAGCAGGGGAGTTCTCCTCCTGACCTGGCCAACATTTATCCCTCAACCAACATCACTAAAAACAGATTATCTGGTCATTTACCTCATTGCTGTTTGTGGGACTTTGCTGTCTGTAAATTAGCTGCTGTTTCCTACATTACAACAGTGACTACACTTCAAAAAATACTACATTGTCTGTAAAGTGCTTTGGGACATTGTGATGTTCTAAAAGGCACAATATAAATGCAAGTTCTTTCTATTAGTTTCCTGGGCAGGAATCTTTTTATTTTCCCTTTCCTCCATTTCCCTTCATCTTCTGGATCAATTACAAGATTGAATTGAAGAAACTTTAATTCTGGTGACTCCACACTGTCGGAAAATTTAGTTCTTGGACATTTGGAACTAATTGTTGATTATCCTATGCAGGAAAAGTTGGCACAAATCCACTTTGATGGCTTGACCCTCTTGAGACTATGTAAAACTATAATCTTCCTTTTAATAGTGGATTTCTTATGGTTTCCTGGACGCCAGCTGAAGAAAGTAAATCAGTTGATCTTGTTCTAATGAGTTCAACTTTTTAGACTTTAGGTGTGATAACTCTGGCTATTTTCTATTTGAAATTAATGTTATCTCGAATTCTGTCTCTCTAGTTCCTTAAGAGTTCATGTGCCTTTAGCAGGAAAATCATTTAAACATCCAAATGGTATCTTCTTGTAATGTGCCTGGAAATTTAAACATTCATCCAGTTACGCCTGCCAATAACCTGAATCATAAAAAAGAAAGACTTGCATTTATATAGTGCCTTTTATGATCTCAGGACGTCCCAAAGCGCTTTACAGCCATTGAAGTACTTTTTGAAGTGTAGCCACTGT
The DNA here is from genome assembly GCF_035084215.1 of Heptranchias perlo. Lineage (NCBI taxonomy): Eukaryota > Metazoa > Chordata > Chondrichthyes > Hexanchiformes > Hexanchidae > Heptranchias > Heptranchias perlo. The sequence continues at coordinate 67,722,266 of NC_090334.1, forward strand.
TGTAGTGTAGGAAATGTGGCCAATTTGCACACATCAAGATCCCAGAAACAGCAATGTCACAACCAGATAATCTGTTTGTCATGTTGGCTGAGGGATAAGTATTGGCCAGGACACCGGGGAGAACTCCCTTGCATTTCAAAATAGTGCCATGGGATCTTTTACGTCCACCTGAGAGGACATACGGGGCCTTGGTTTAACGTCTCATCAGAACGACGGCACCTCCATAGCCACAAACACTTGTTGCATTTCAACCTATTGTTAAACTTGCGCTGGTAAGTGCATTACATGAAAACTGCTGTTCCTTGTTGCAGAATAAGTTTCATGCTGGGGTGTTGGCGTCCATCTTATTTTATGATATTGAAGGAGAAGTCTTAAGACCACATCAAAATTTTTGGCGGAAATTGTACCCAAGTTTCTCTTAATTTGAGAAATTGCTATGCTAAAATTTTAGCTTTTGCCACTTACACTTTTTTTATTAAGTAGAACTGTAGAGCCTTAGGTTTCTATGCAGGTGTAGAGCAAGTTACTTATTTTATTTGAAAGCAATATTAGGTAAACTCATGACCAAGCAATACAGTAGCAGAGTAGCTCTTAATATTACTCCACATAGTTGAGAACCATCAAGTAAAAGTTCAGTTCATTCATGCTGTTGCTACACTACAATGCAGCAGGGTTTTTTGGACTTTCCAAAGGAACAGTGCCATATATATGCATTTTTTTTTACCTGTTTTCAAAATGCACATTTTGGTGTTGGCACTGGTACCAAAATAGTACTGCTGCAGGCCAGTATCAGTGCAAGTGAGGTCACTTCCCAAGACATTTCACTTGAAATGCTGGTGGCTTTTAAAAAAATTAAAACTGTAGCGATGCAACAATTTAAAAGGAGCTAGCTGTTTTGGTTTTTCATAATCTGTGCTAATCAGTATGAGCCAAAAGTCTGTGAGCAGTGCTTTATGTATATCTGTGAAGGCATCTGAGTTTGCTTCAATTCATTGGTATGAGGAAGAATTTTTAGATCATCTACTGTTGGTATGGATGTTTTCACTCTTTGAATGTAGATTATCCTCCACATACAAAGCTCCCTCCTGCTGTCTGCGCTAGGGCAGTTAGAACTTAATATTTTTGCCTCACTGACTCAACTCAGTCTCTGCTGTTGCCTTACCCAAAACTTGATGTGATACCAGAACAAGACCCTCTGTGCTTTGGGACTGTTGAGAAACTACACTGAAATGGCTGCTCTAGGGTGATTTATAGACTGATTCCCTAATTCCTATCCCAAGCTTATATCACAGCTTGCATTGCATGTTGTAAAATTTCAAATTTTATCTTACTCCACAGAAGTTGGAATGAAATTGCTTTTCCCCACACTTGGGGGTCAATTTTAAGCCCCCCACCCCCAAATAAAACAGGGGGGAGGGCAGTTAAAATGGAGTGAGGAGCTTGCAGATTGGGTTCCAATGATCGCATTGTGGGCCTGATCTATTTTAACCGGACACCTGGTTGGGGGAGTAGTGATTGCGTCCTCGCCGGGCCAAATCGTCTCGGAGCCGTGGTGAGCAAGTGCTAGAAGAATCCCAGCAAGATAATTTTATATTTAAAAAAAAAATGTTTTAGTTTCCTTATAGGCTAAGGAGAGCTGGAATACTCCTCCGGGCATCCCAAAAAGCCATGGGCCTCCCTTGCACTGTAGTCAGGTATCAGGTGTGTTAGTTCTAGGTTAAAGCCTCCTCCAATCCACCCATCATTGTGCCTGTTTATCATTTAGTATGCCATTGTGAATTTGCTGCAGCAGGCACCCTTGTGGCCTATTGAGTTTAATCGGCAAATCATTGTGTTATGGACAGTTTTAGGCTGTGGAGTTTTTACTAATATATGTGCTACTAAGCTTTTCTGAATCGTGTAACCAGTAAATGAAAGAGACTTTCATCATTATCACTTGGTGTAAAATCTAAGTCTCTAGATGAAAGGCCATGGTCCCAGCCAGCTACACTACCCAAGACTTCATCTTGTGTTATTTACCACTTTTACAATCTTGGATCCTGTACTACTTTTTCCCGAAAACTGCTCATTCATCCCCTTTCCACTGTTCAATCTGTTCTTTTTGAATCTTGTCTAATTGCAGTGACCAAAATATTGCCGATGATAATTGATCCCACCAATGCCTTTCACTTTTTTTTTAAAGAAACGGTGTGCTTCAAAGCTGAATGATGATCTTGAGGGCAGCACCTCAGATTCTGAATTAAAAGGTGGAAAGAGACCACGAAAATCACCAAAAGGTAAGAACACATCGGTATGAGGGGTGAGTTGGCGAAGGTTGATTGGGAAATTAGATTAAAAGATATAATGGTAGATAAGCAATGGTGAACATTTAAAGAAATATTTCATAATTCTTAATGAGTATACATACCATTGAGGAATAAAAATTTCATGGGAAAAGTGATATATCCATGGCTAACTACAGAAGTTAAGGATAGTATTAGATTAAAAGAAGAGCCCTAGAACGTTGCCAAGTAGAGTAGCAAGCCTGAGGATTGGGAGAGTTTTAGAAACCAGCAAAGGATGACCAAAAAATTGATAAAAAAGGAGAAAATAGAATGAGAGTAAACTAGCAAGAAATATAAAAACTGATTGTAAGAGCTTCTACAAGTATGTAAAAAGGAAGAAAGTAGTGAAAGTAAACATGGGTCCCTTAGTGGCTGAAACAGGAGAAATTATAATGGGGAATAAGGAAATGGCAGAGACATTAAACAAATGTTTTGTATCTGTCTTCACAGTAGAACACAAAAAATGTACCAGAAGTAGTGGGGAACTAAGGGTCTAATGAGAGTGAGGAACTTAGTCATTAAGATTAGTAAAGAAAAAGTGCTGAAGAAATTAATGGGACTAAAAGCCAACAAATCCCCTGGAACTAATGGGCTACGTTCTAGGGTTCTGAAAGAGGTGGCTGCATTGGTTGTGATCTTCCAAAATTCCCTAGATTCTTGAACGGTCCCAGTGGATTGGAAGGTAACAAATATAACACTGCTATTCAAGAAAGGAGGGAGAGAGAAAATGGAACTACAGGCCAGTTAACCTGATATCAGTAGTAGGGAAAATGCTAGAATCTATTATTAAGGACTTGGCAACAGGGCACTCAGAAAATCATCATATGATTAGACAGAGCCAACATGGTTTTATGAGAGGGAAATCTTGTTTGACAAATCTATTAGAGTTGTTTGAGGATGTAACTAGCAGGGTAGATTACCGGGACCAATGGATGAAGTATATTTGAATTTTCAAAAGATAGGGTACCTCACAAAAGGTTGTTATATAAGATAAGGGCTCATGGGGTTGGGGATAATATATTAGCATGGATAGAGGATTGGTTAATGGAAAAAAAAGAGAAGGAATAAACGGGTCATTTTTAGGTTGGCAGGCTGTAACTAGTGGGGTGCCACAAAGATCAGTGCTTGGGTATCAGTTATTTACAATCTATATTAATGACTTCGATAAAGGGACCGAGTGTAATGTATCCAAGTTTGCTGACAATACAAAGCAAGGAGGGAAAGTAAGCTGATAGGAGGACTCGGTGTCTACAAAGGCATACAGGCAGGTTAAGTGAGTGAGCAAGAAGGTGGCAGATGGAGTATAATGTGAGGTTATTCACTTTTTGGTAGGAAGAATAGAAAAACAATATTTTTAAAATGTTGAGAAACTATTAAATGTTCAGAGAGATTTGAGTGTCCTTGTACACGAAACACAGAAAGTTAACATGCAGCAAGCAATTAGGAAGGCAAATGGTATGTTGGCTGTTATTGCAAGGGGGTTGGAGTATGAGTAAGGAAGTCTTACTGTAATTGTACAGGGCTTTGGTGAGACCACACCTGGAGTACTGTGTAGTTTTGATCTCCATACCTCAGGAAGGGTATACTTGCATTAGAGGCGGTGCAACAAAGGTTTACTCGATTGATTCTTGGGATGAGAGCGTTTTCCTATGAGGAGAAATTGAGTAGAATGGGCCTATGATCTCTGGAGTTTAGAAGAATGCGAGGTGATCACATTGAAACATAAGATTCTGAGAGGGCTTGACAGGGTAGATGCTGAGAGGCTGTTTCCACTGGCTGGAGAGTCTAGAACTAGGGGGTGTAGTGCCAGGATAAGGGTTTGGCCATTTAGGACTGAGATGGAGAAATTTCTTCACTGAGAATTGTGAATTTTTGGAATTCTCTACCCCAGAGGGCTGTGGATGCTCAGTCGTTGAGTATATTCAAGACTGAGACCAAAAAATTTTTGTACTCTAAGGGAATCAAGGGATACGGAGATCAGGCGGGGAAGTAGGGTTGAGGTCGAAGGTCAGCCATTATCTTATTGAATGGCGGAGCAGGCTCGAGGGGGCGTATGGCCTACTCCTCCTATTTCTTATGTTTTTTTTAAAATTCATTCATGGAATGTGGGCGTTGCTGGCAAGGCCAGCATTTATTGCCCATCCCTAATTGCCCTTGAGAAGGTAGTGGTGAGCTGCCGCCTTGAACCGCTGTAGTCCATGTGGCAAAGGTACTTCCACAGTGCTGTTAGGTAGGGTGTTCCAGGATTTTGATCCAGCGACTATGAAGGAACGGCGATATATTTCCAAGTCAGGATGGTGTGTGACTTGGAGGGGAACATGCAGGTGGTGGTGTCCCCATGCGCCTGCTGCCCTTGTCCTTCTAGGTGGTAGAGGTCGCGGGTTTGGAAGGTGCTGTCGAAGAAATCTTGGCAAGTTGCTGCAGTGCATCTTTTTGATAATAGACACTGTAGCCACGGTGTGCTGGTGGTGGAGAGAGTGAATGTTTAGGGTGGTGGATGGCGTGCCAATCAAGCAGGCTGCTTTGTCCTGGATGGTGTCGAGCTTCTTGAATGTTGTTGGAGCTGCACTCATCCAGGCAAGTGGAAAGTATTCCTTCACACTCGTGACTTGTGCCTTGTAGATGGTGGAAAGGCTTTGGTGAGTCACTCGCCGCAGAATACCCAGCCTCTGACCTGCTCTTGTAGCCACAATATATATGAGTTTCTGGTCAGCGGTGACCCCCATGATGTTGATGGGGGATTCGGTGATGGTAATGCCGTTGAATGTCATGGGGACATGTCTTACGTATCCATATTTGGGTGTTGGGCCAGTTGGGAATATACCCCCTTCTGAGCTGAACTGCCTGCTAGATGTCTCAACTGACTTTTAGTGCTCAGTGTCTTGTTGCTATTGCTATTGGGATTGGAGATGGCCCCTACACATGAAACACAAAGTTTTATTAGTTTTACCCTGGTGGTTGGTATTGGTGCTTTTCTTATACAAGAAAAAAACCCATATGATTGAAGAGAACTAAATCCAAGGGATTTTCTCCCTTTGCTGTGATACTTGTTATAATACTAGTTTCTTTGGAGTGGAAACCTATAAATTTTCTGTTGGCTTTCATTTGAAGTTTTGACGTAGCCTCCATCTATTAACTTATTATTAGTGACAAAGTCCTGTAGCAGGAAGCATTGCAGTAATAACATGAAGTGAAGATGCAGCAAAATATTTGACTAACAATTTATGCATGTTATAGTTAAACCCTTTCAAAGCTTGAGTTGCTGGCCAAATATTTTCATTAAATACTAGAAGTAGAGAGGTATTTGGGGTATTATTTTACCAGTCTTTCTCTGTACCATTTATTTTTGTTGTGAAATTTACTCATAGTAAAGATAACCTATTTGTAATTATTTCACTGAGCTCTTCCTATAAGTGCACAGTTAGGTTCCTTTTTTAAAAAAAAATCTAGTTATGTAACTTATAGGAAGAATAGTCTATAGGAAGGGGTGGATCATGTAATGAGTGTTCCATTAAAGCCAAAGTGCGCACTATTGCCTGTTTGGGGCTCTTGATTGTTATGACTCCTTTTCTGCTAGGAATTTTGAGTAATGTTACTGAGCAAAGGTATTGCCTGTATTGATATTCATCCTTGGCGCGGTTTTCAGTGCTTGATGTCCTGGTAGGAATGCTTTAAGTAATTAGTAACATTGTATATCTGGATGGAGAAAGCAGTGACCTTTAAATGTGGAAGGGTTTATATGTACATATAATATATTTGTATGCATAATATAACTTTCCATATATATGCACGTAATTTGGTTTATTTACTGTTCAGTAAATTCTCCGTGTCCAAATTGAGATGTTAAACTTGTTGATGCAAATATTTTGTTTTCTGACTTTACATATAATTTTATAGAAAATTTTGAATATTCATGCACTTTCCCAGCTGTGGAAACTGCAGCATTAACCACATTACAAAGTTAAACACTGACTATGAAGTAGGAAACCGTTCTGAGTGGCCATCCACACAAACATATTATGCAGATTCAAGACATACAATTTTTTTTTAAGGTTCATATTGAACTTAGTGAGGTTTACATGCATTCTGGCAATATAGTTCATTAGAGGTTACATGGTACTTACAGATGCATATGGGTTACATGATACTTACAGGTACATGCAGTGAGGACCTGGCAAGTTTAAAAAGCCTGCAGTAACCTAATAGATCAACATTTTTCACAAAAAGTTCTATGGGTCCTCTGCACTCAATTGTGTGTATTAATGCCATATAGGAAGCCATAGACAAATGTACATGAAGGATTATTAGAACAGCAAACTGGGAATTAAGAGTAGATGCTGAGTGTAATACCTATAAACATTCCGTATAAAGTATGCAGACAATAATTTAATCTGCAGAACTGTAAAACTAAACATCCACAAAAAATTGCAATATATGGTTCTAAGTTATGTTCCTGCAGAATTGCAAACTGCCATCAAGAGTCAGGTGAGGTTCTAAGAAGTGCAAGTTTCAGAATATGTAGCTTATTCTCACCACTAAAATTTCCAGTCACTGAAGAGGATTTCTTCATTTTTTTTTCTTTGAACTGCTCCAATATTTACAAAAGTAGCTGAAAGAACAGAAGAATAGTGTCCTCAGCAAGTTCTAACGTCTCTGCTTTGAAATGCTGCACCAGTATTTATTGAAGTTTTAAAGTTTTGGCTAATGATGAAACCAACCGTGTTATTCGATATGCTTTATTTGGCCATGAATGTTTTCTTCCTTTCCACCTTGTTTAATTTATTTTAACAATCTACCATTCACTTTTGTCTTGTGTAATGGCTCCATATTTATTTTTTCAACTGTTGCTGTCCCCTTTATAACTCAATCTCTTCAGTCTTTTTGTTGAAGGTGAGACTCCCCTTGTTCTTCAAGGTGAGAAAAAGCAACAACAAAATAGCCAGGTTTTTGACAAACTTACAGAAATTCAAGAAAAGGGTTTCTTTGCCTCTTTTTAGTAAGGTGTAATATCTTTTTTTTAAGCCAAGAGGCCGTCAGCAAGAAAGAATTTGAAGAAAGCAGAGATGGTTGAAATGGGTACTCAGACTTCTCCGGTCTTGGCAGCTCCTGGGAAAAGAAAACACCTAAGTAAATATTAACTTTCAGAATAAGAAACAACCCTTATTACGATTGTCCTTGCTGCTTTACTTTTTATTAAAGTCTGATTCTTTAGAATGAAGTTGTTCTGAATATTGGTCTCATTGTTTAAAAGAAAAGGATTTCTATCATTTTTATACTGGGTTTTATGTGTTGTCTTTTTTGTGTTGCCAAAATAAAAATTGAAACATTAAAAGTTTAATTCTCTTTTTACACAATGCAGACATTAGTTTTTGGTATTTTTTGCCACTTTTCAGTTTTCTGAATAAATTAACTAATACACATATCATGAAGTTCCAACATGTGAAATCGCAAGAAGTTATGAGATGTTAAATGCCTTTTTTGAGGGGGAAAAGGAAAGAAAGGATGTCTTGCTAGATGGACAATTAATGTGGGCCCTCGTGCTAGTGCTTTGCATTATAGAATAGTAGGTGTTCGTGCTCATGATTTCCCAGGATATCGGGCTATGATCTAAGATGTCACAGGATACCAGATTGTTTTGGGTGGTGAAATCTTAATAGTTATTAGTTATTGATCTTAATAGTTATTTTTAAAGATGAAATGTAATATTGTAAACTTGACAAATTTGATTTGTTGTATTACTTGAGCGATGTGAATATTTAAGCATTTATTTTTTCTAACTTTCTGATCACTTGAGAGTACCACTTAATTTTTTAAACTGTTTACAAAAAGCAGCTAGTTAAATGTTCTCAACAAAATAAAGAACCTTTCAATGAAATTTTTTTCCAGGCCAGGCTATATTGTATATCTTACTCATTATCTTACTTATGTTTAAGTACAAATGGTGGTTTTTTTAACTTACTACTTTATATTCACATTATCTGGAGCAGGCTCCCAAGCTCTGAGTTCTGTGGCAGCATGGACACAGATTGCATTAACTTGTTGAGTTCTGTGTATTCTATGAAGCTTTAAAAGCTGTAGGAGTCTGAGCAACTTGGTGTCAATCTGCATAGTATTTATAAAACAAACTAGACTTGTATAATGGCAGGAAATCAGTACTGAAATCTTTTCCAAGATACAGCAATCTGCAATTGTTTCAAACCATTCTAAAAGAGCTGGATAAATCTGTTTAAAGGGTATTAAAAACAGATGCAGGTGACCAGATCTACAGAATGTAATTTTCATTTTTTTGCAAGTTGAGAGGTAAGCCCAGGAATTAAGTGTCTATCAGTTCTACCATCTTCTGAAACAGCATTGCTGCAATGCTGGCAATTACAGATGAGTTGTTTTTGAAATCACTAAAATCTACAAAGCAGCACTGTTTCAGGCCTGAAGATTCATTGATAGTGATGGCATCCAATTTGCTCTGACAGTTCAGCATTATGTCCATTACTGACCTTGAGATGCTCGTTATTGCCTCTTGCTTCTCTACCCTGACAGGTAGAGACCATGTTACTTTAAAAGGGATTGAGCTCCCAGCAGAGAAGAAAGTAAAAGATGGTGCAGTACTCCTAAAAATGGAGGTGAGGGCATGGGGTTAATCTTGACTCTACTCCTATAGGAAATTCTGTGCATTGCCCAAGACTTGCAACTTGAATGTTGATCTCATTGATATTTTGTTCACACACACACATTTTCTACAGTTTCTAATCTCTATGCACAGGCGTGAAAATCTGTTGTGGCATTTATTGTCACTGCAGGAATGCTCTTGTCGAGAGAGATGATCTCTTTACTACCTGCACTTTAAAACAAACAATTGTACTTGAACATTCTAATTTTGATAAGGTTAGTTCTAACAAGTGACTAGTTCAAAGTTGTTTTGCCTGTTTGATATTAACTTGTTGGATCAAATGAGAATAACCATAGCTCGACACTAAAGATACCATTCATCTGCTGCAGTCCCTGTTTTTGAGAAGACTCCATAAAGGAAGATCCCTTTTGTTATTTTTAATGAAATTTAAAACCTGCCTCTAAAGAATGTATTTACAATTTTGCTACAAATAGCACATGGAAAATCTCCCCACCCTCAACCCTCACCAGATGGTGGTGCTACATTGATGCAGAAGTGGATTGAGGCTGGAGCAAGTGAGTCACAACTGAAGTAACTGACTCTGACACATTTTTGCCAGGATTATTCAGTTGCTTACCCTGTCCTGCTCCCAGATGTACTGAAAATACATATAGATGGGGGAAGGGGCACAAATAACTTGAACAAAATTTGGCAAGATATACTGATAAACTCATTAATGCTTCAAATGTGAATGAGTTGTGATTGTCATAGCATGCTCAGTTTATGTTGCTTAAACCACTTGTCCCATTGTGTGCTCTGTACAATACATTGAATAAAATATTTTATATAGATATTCAAGATTCATAACCTGGTTGTCCAGCTGTTTTGGACCAGATGTGGTAGTGCACATGTAATGAGGTTCAGAATGTAGAGATGCTATATTAACAACTTTATGCTGGAGTTTGGTAGAAAGTTTTATGTAACGTAATTGACATATGCATGTTTGCAATTCAAATACTGCTGGTGATACCTCTGTGAGGACACAAATCATAAACATAGCAGTGCAACAAACTCAACATGCACTGCGTCAATATATAAAGAATGAACGCCCTCACCTCCAGAGTACTCTATTCACTTGTGAAAAAATTAGATGGCTACTGAATAGACTGCTGGAACTTGAACCCAATTTCACCAGTGATTTCATCTGAGTACTTTGTCCTTTACACCACTGGGTGTTTAAATGTTAATAGAAGTGTGACAAAACATGCTCAACAGATTGCTTGTCGATTTTAGGGAGGGTGGAGAAAAGAGAAAATACTTCATATTTGTGTAACATTCAGTTCCTCTGACAAAGCAGGTGGTCTCCAGTCCAAACACTTCAGACTTCCAGTCTATAAACTCCTAGTGTCTTATTATAACTGAGGTAAGCTCTTCTTACACAATAGGTACAGAACAGGCTTGAGGAGCTGAATGGCCTACTCCTGTTCCTATATTCATTGCTATCCATTTTGTTGTTATCCTACACCATAAAGAACACTTTTTAACATGTAAGCAGGAGCCTTTTTTAGTCAAGTTTCTCTCCTTTTCCTGTGTCCCCTCCCCGCCTTCTCTTGCCAGGACATGCACCAAATACGTGTTTTTAGGTGATCACCTCCAAGGTCTCTGCCAGTATCACTGAACCAACTTGGTAAATTTGTTCAGACTTTCAAAGTAGTTTGTTTTTATTTGAAGCTACATGATGAAAATCAACATTTTCTTTGACTTCACCATTCACTTTGCATTAACAAGTTACCATGTCATAATTTTTTTTAAAAAACAAGTTAGATGGCTCACGCAGGACAAATGTTCTCTTTTGAAAAGAAACTGTGGAGCTTAATAGAAAAGAATTGGAATTTTTGAAATGACAATAGGTGGGAAATTTCACTAAAACTCCGATGCTTTAAGGGCAGCGAGTCAGTAAACCAAGGAGAGAATGCTGGTTTGCTAAAGATATAAAAGAAAAATTGAATCATAATATCCCATTGAGAGCAGTTACCTGAAGTGGCTTGTGAGCCTGTGTTCCTGGCATAATTGGATGTCTCAACAGATGCAAAGCTAAAATAGTTCCATTGTGCAGTACTATCGACCCACAACCTAATGAACACCAGGAATGCAAGTGTAATTTGGCCAGAGTTAAAGGTGGTCTGATATGAGTATCCCATTTTCCATCTTGACTGACCAGATTGTGCAGAGAGCAGGGAACGGAATAGCAGCCTGCCATCTGCTAGATAGGGATCAAATAATAGGTTTGAGAGTCCCTAATTAAACAAAATTGCCGTCTCCCTGCCAACTCTGACCACACAGTATTAAATTTGGCCTGAGAAAGCCTCCATTGGACCAGCCAATAACAGATGGTGGGTTGTTGTTGTTATGGCTTGGGAGAAAGTCAAGTGAAAGTCCAATGTCAGGTATAAAAAAAAGTCATATAACTGCTGATTTAAAAACTGCAAATTCCTAAGATCGAGTTAACTGCATGAGAGCAGCAAAAGCTTTTTGAGTATAAACAGTCAGCTTATTTAAATGCCTATTGGTTGCAACCTATCTTGTATTATTTTAGTATGAAGTACTTAACAGGAATGAGACATGGGGGGGATGAAATTCGTCTTTGGGCGGCATCGCAAAATGGGTGAGCCAATCGGCAGCCATTATGCTTTCTGTGATTTTAAAAATGTAAACAGGCTAGTGATTCGCTACCCCACCTAAAACATTTCACCCCCAAGATGTTTATAAATAATAATTACCATTTAGGTTTTCCCAACAAAAACTTGTACTTTACCAAAGTTCCTCTTAACAGGATTTTACTTTTTTAAATCTTTATTCATTACACAGTAGGCCACATTGGTTTATGTTGCATCCCTAGGTATATTTACAGATGTAAACAGAGAACTAAGGAGCTCTCCTGCTCCACAGTAAGGTAAGTTTTTTTTTAAAAGTTGCAACTTTACTTTCTGATGGCAGCCTCCAGTGATTCCTTTAAGGATCACTGGTTTGGCTGCTAAGCTTCTGACAAAACTGTTGGCAGCATGCATGCTGCTATCATGCGCAATTGACTTTTGTAAAGGGGGCCTCAAACAGGTGTTAGGCCCTTCGCATACGCAAATAGGGGGTCTAACGCCTGTTTACAGCATAGGCCATAGACACCCACAATGGAGCCTTAACCAAAATGGAGGATGGCGCACTTCTGCCACAGAATAAGTCCATGCACGCCTCCCACCCTATTGGAGCCCTAGTTGCATGTTCTATGCCGATGACAGGAAAGCATTCTTTAACAGGTGTGGCTTAAAGGATATAGGTGTGACAGGAAAATGCCAAAGAAAATGTCTGGGCTTACACAAAATTTGAAACCATGAATTTTCAGTTAGGTGTATTTTCAGCTATTTGGTAATAAACACATTTTAGTACTTTTTATTATTTTAACAGGTCACTACAATCACAACCAGATTAACTAAAACAAATGTGCCTTTTGTATGAAGATCTCGATCAATTATTCATGATGGAAGGGTGAAGGATGGAAGTTTATTTTTGTTTGAAGATTTTTTTTAAATTGATTTGCTACAATAGGGTTATGCAAAGGTGCAGAAGAAACCAATCACAGCAAACTGTGTTTCTGAACTTAAAAAAAAATGTAGTGCAGCCAAAGCTTTCAGAGAAACTGGGTGAAATCATGCAATGCAATCACCAAAATGCCAGCCAAAATCCCATATAATAAACATGGAACTTGACCTATTCACTCACCATTCAGCAGTAGCTGCCAGTGTGTAGCTTATGTTATTTTCTCTACTGGCAGAATCAAGTACTGCAGCACAATTGTTTACTTTTTTTAAATTGATCTATTGAACTTTGACGTTACCATAGGTGCAGACTTTTTTTTAAAAAAAAGTATCCTGGATCCTTCAGCCCTAGATAGCTTTGATCATGTGAGGATATTTTAATAGATTTTTTTTATTGATTGAATGCATGCTTATCAACCATGCGTTCTCATTTATTATTGCCCGAATGACATGTTGACTGAATCCCCTCTTTTTTTCTGTCATAAGTCTAGCCATGTGTTGTGCACGAACCATTTGGCTGGATTGAAGACTTGAAAAAGCAGTTATGTAGTGTTCTGTCGACAGAGATAATTTACTGGGAAGAATATTGATGAAATTACATCTTGATAGTGCAGTTCGAAAGCAGGGTGAAAAATTATGTGACCTTGAGTCTGATAGCATTGACTACATTCTCATATGCTGGAATCCAGGCTCTCTCTTGTCAGGTACATCACTTTATATTGTTTTATCTCTTGATGGCAGAGAGTGGAGGATAAATGGAGTGCCAAGGTTCAGTCACTCTTTACTCTTTAACAGAAATGGACTGTGGTGAGTGACCTTTTCAGTTCAATCGAATTGGACTGACTGAGAAGATGCAATAATTAAATCCTCCAGGGACTGTGTGAACATTTCTAGACCATGTCCAAAAATGACAGGCTCAATTTTTTTCCAGTTTATTAAAGAAACAGCTATTAAGTGTGTAGTATCCCTTTTACGTTGGCCTACATAGGCTGTCTTTTTTTAAGGTCGTACAGTGCAATTTCCACTATCACATTTCCTGTTATATCTCAATTATATCATGTTCTGAACCGTTTTAAATTTTTATTTAACAATTTAAGTTTGCAATTAAAAACTTCTGATTACATTATGCAAACTGATTATTTTGGTTAGATTTCTCTCACTGATTATAAATGTGGAGAATCATTCAGTCTTTTGTCACTGAGGCAGATTGGATATTTGCCAGGAAGCTCAATTCTTTCTTTCTCCACTAGTAATATTTCCAATTAAAACATAACATGCATCATGTTTATTTTCTTCCCTTTTCTTCTGAAGCTGTTGAGCCCTTGCTGAGATCACACCCCATAAGTGCCGGTTGCTATCCACTACCACGCCCAAATGACCATTATTCATGTAAAAGCCTTACCCAATATGTGCCAAGGGACTATACGACCATGGCAGTGAGGCAACACAGCTGAGCCTGATCCTGTCCTCACCCCATGCCCACGCACAGCATGAACAGTGATCAGGAGTGTGAACCATGGCCAATTTAGCTTTCAATAACCCAGGACCGCCAAGGCCAACTGCAGCACGCTTACCACTGCCATCTTAGTTGAGATCAGCTATTTCAGCAGAGTCCAGGGATTGACCCTAAGACGTCAACAACTCACTGGATAAACTTGGTAAATCATTGGAGAAGCTAAACTGTACTGCGCACCATTGTTAATATGTAAATAAGATAGAAACAGGTTTTCCTCTGTGTTAGTCAATATTTTGATAATTGTATCACTGGAATAATGTTATAATGTAAATGCAAATTAATCTTTTCCAGTTCCACGTTTTTTTATTTCAATATTTTTTGTGATTTCTGACTCACTTCAGGACCAGCCCCGTCTGTGTGTGTGTGAGTGTGTATATAAAGCAGTTTTTTTGAACTGAGTGGGGAACATCTAAAGATGACCTGTATTTTTGAGCGAGCTTGAAGTAGGGAGGAGAGGGTTAAATGCCATAACAAACGATCAGTTTGCAGCAGTGACAGGAGCCAAAATTCATTAGTGTTGGCACAGGCAGCATTTTCTCTTTTAAGCCAAGAAGAAAATGATGCCCATTGTATTACACCCAAAACCATAACTAATCACTGTTTTGTCTCCCTAAAGTGTTATAAAATTTCTTTTTTTCAGCATTGTGTGTCAGGAGTATTAGTTGGTAAAATACATTCTAATCCAGTGTGTGTCTGTGATGTTCATAGCTTTTCTTAAAGCCCAATAAAAGTTTTATTGTTTTAGCCAACTAAATTTAAAAGCTAATCTATTAGTTATTAATTAATTTTTAATAGCACCAAATTGGTTGAAGGAACTGTGGTTCTTATATCCTCCTTAGAGACGAGCCCAATCTTGCCTGACAGACCAGCTCTCCTCTTTTTCCAGAGGTACGGAACCTAACCTCTTACATCCTGAAGCTGACCGTCAGTTGAAATGAGTAAGCTAACTGAAGGGTTCAATCCCCAGGTCTTTCAGCCCATTATATCGTCTTATAAGTTTACTCTTCAGAGACTTTACTTTCAGAAGTGGAAGCGATGTCACCTTTGATGGCAAATTTAGAACTTTGATGTTCTTTCTTGTGTTGTAATCCAGATTTGCTATATTATCTGCAGGAGTTGTTAGACAAAGGATTTAGCCCAGCAACATTGGATCATATGCATCAGTCATATCTGCATTTCATTTCTCTGTGAATGGAAATTTTTTGGAATTATTTTACTTGATAAAGGACTTGGCACATGAAGAGTCCAGCTAGGTTCTTGTGGATACACACCCTACTTCAGACCTATAAATAATTGGTCTAATGCAACTGTCTTGGAAATGACTTGGCCTTTCCCTTCGATGTGGTCTTGTCCAGAAGAGCTTGTGAGCTGCATTAACTATCGTCGTCAAATCACGTTAACGAATACATTATGAGAATATGGCCCTCACTTGCATCCTAAACCTATGTCCAATGTGGTCTCAGAATTTAATCTAATTGCAGGAGTCACTGTTGCTTTTTTTTTTGAAACAATACTTTCGTATATCTGACGGCCTAAACCTCTGCTCAGGCAACAGGGATTTACCTGTTTTTACCTGGTATTACTTTTAATAGTACTAATGAGGCAATTCAGATAATGAAATTAATTTCCTGTACAGGTTGACTGAAGTTCTGGCCATTATTCTGACGTGTGTGCAAGGTAAAGGCCCGACTAAACAGGGCAGAACCTATTTCCCCATCCAATTTTTTTTTCTAACCGAGTCAGTTCCACAATAGACGTTTTGTCCACCAATTAATCTTTGAAAGAAATCCAGACCCTTGGACTACACTACACAAGTACAGTTGCTATGATTGAATCATAGAATCATAGAAAGTTGCGACACAGAAGGAGGCTATTCAGCCCATTGTGTCTGCGCTGGCCGAAAAAGAGCTATCCAGCTTAATCCCACTTTCCAGCATTTGGTCCATAGCCCTGTAGGTTACGGCACTTCAAATGCATATCCAAATACTTGTTAAATGAGTTGAGGGTTTCTGCCTCTACCACCCTTTCAGGCAGAGAGTTCCAGACCCCCACCACCCTCAGGGTGAAAAAAATTCTCCTCAGCTCCCCTCTAATCCTTCCACCAATTACTTTAAATCTATGTCCCCTGGTCACTGACCCCTCTGCTAAGGGAAATAGGTCCTCCCTCTCCACACACTCTAGTCCCGTCATAATTTTATATACCTCAATTAAATCACCCCTCAGCCTCCTTCATTCCAGTGTCCTTACCTGGTCTGGCCTATATGTGACTCCAGACCCATAGCAATGTGGTTGACTCTTAATTGCCCTCTGAAATGGCCTAGCAAGCCATTCAGTTGTAAAATCTCGCTAAAAAAAGTCACAATAAGAATAAAACCGGACGGACCGCCCGGCATCAGACCACTAGGCACCGGACACGACAAAGGCAAACCAAGCCCAGTCGACCCTGCAAAGTTCTCCTCACTAACATCTGGGGACTTGTGCCAAAATTGGGAGAGCTGTCCCACAGACTAGTCAGGCAACAGCCTGACATAGCCATATTCACAGAATCATACCTTTCAGCCAATGTCCCAGATTCTTCCATCACCATCCCTGGGTATGTCCTGTCCCACCGGCAGGACAGACCCACCAGAGGTGGCGGTACAGTGATATATAGTCAGGAGGGAGTGGCCCTGGGAGTCCTCAACATTGACTCTGGACCCCATGAAATCGGGTCAAACATGGGTAAAGAAACCTCCTGCTGATTACCACCTACTGCCCTCCCTCAGCTGATGAATCAGTCCTCCTCCATGTTGAACACCACTTGGAGGAAGCACTGAGGGTAGCAAGGGCACAGAATGTACTCTGGGTGGGGGACTTCAATGTCCATCATCAAGAGTGGCTCGGTAGCACCACAACTGACAGAGCTGGCCAAGTCCTGAAGCTGGGCCTGCGGCGGGTGGTGAGCGAACCAACACGAGGGAAAAACTTACTTGACCTCGTCCTCACCAACCTACCTGTAGCAAATGCATCTGTCCATGACAGTATTGGTAGGAGTAACCACTGCACAGTCCTCGTGAAGACGAAGTCCCGTCTTCGCACTGAGGACACCATCCAACGTGTTGCGTGGCACTACCACCGTGCCAAATAGGATAGATTCAGAACCGATCTAGCAGCTCAAAACTGGGCATCCATGAGGCGCTGTGGGCCATCAGCAGCAGCAGAATTGTATTCCAGCACAATCTGTAACCTCGTGGCCGGGCATATTCCTCACTCTGCCATTACCAACAAGCCAGGGGATCAACCCTGGTTCAATAAGGAGTGTAGAAGAACATGCCAGGAGCAGCACCAGGCGCACCTAAAAATGAGGTGCCAACCTGGTGAAGCTACAACTCAGGACTACATGCATGCTAAACAGTGGAAGCAACATGCTATAGACAGAGCTAAGCGATTCCACAATCAATGGATCAGATCAAAGCTCTGCAGTCCTGCCACATCCAGTCGTGAATGGTGGTGGACAATTAAACAACAAACAGATGGGGATGTTTACAAGGCTCTGTAAACATCCCCATCCTCAATGATGGCAGAGTCCAGCACGTGAGTGCAAAAGACAAGGCTGAAGCGTTTGCAACCATCTTCAGCCAGAAGTGCCGAGTGGATGATCCATCTCGGCCTCCTCCCAATATCCCCACCATCACAGAAGCCAGTCTTCAGCCAATTCGATTCACTCCATGTGATATCAAGAAACGGCTGAGTGCACTGGATACAGCAAAGGCTATGGGCCCCGACAACATCCCGGCTGTAGTGCTGAAGACTTGTGCTCCAGAACCAGCTGCGCCTCTAGTCAAGCTGTTCCAGTACAGCTACAACACTGGCATCTACCCGACAATGTGGAAAATTGCCCAGGTATGTCCTGTCCACATCAGCAAGTGATGGAAGGTGTCGTCGACAGTGCTATCAAGTGGCACTTACTCACCAATAACTTGCTTACCGATGCTCAGTTTGGGTTCCGCCAGAACCACTTGGCTCCAGACCTCATTACAGCCTTGGTCCAAACATGGACAAAAGAGCTGAATTCCAGAGGTGAGGTGAGAGTGACTGCCCTTGACATCAAGGCAGCATTTGATCGAGTGTGGCACCAAGGAGCCCCAGTAAAATTGAAGTCAATGGGAATCGGGGAAAACTCTCCAGTGGCTGGAGTCATACCTAGCACAAAGGAAGATGGTAGTGGTTGTTGGAGGCCAATCATCTCAGCCCCAGGGCATTGCTGCAGGAGTTCCTCAGGGCAGTGTCCTTGGCCCAACCATCTTCAGCTGCTTCACCAATGACCTTCCCTCCATCATAAGGTCAGAAATGGGGATGTTCGCTGATGATTGCACATTGTTCAGTTCCATTCGCAACCCCTCAGATAATGAAGCAGTCCAAGCCCGCATGAGCAAGACCTGGACAACATCCAGGCTTGGGCTCATAAGTGGCAAGTAACATTCGTGCCAGGCAATGACCATCTCCAACAAGAGTGGGTCTAACCACCTCCCCTTGACATTCGACGGTATTACCATCGCCGAATCCCCCGCCATCAACATCCTGGGGGTCACCATTGATCAGAAACTTAACTGGACCAGCCACATAAATACTGTGGCTACAAGATCAGGTCAGAGACTGGGTATTCTGCGGCGAGTGACTCACCTCGCTCCCCAAAGCCTTTCCAGCATCTACAAGGCACAAGTCGGGAGTGTGATGGAATACTCTCCACTTGCCTGGATGAGTGCAGCTCCAACAACAATCAAGAAGCTTGACACCATCCAGGACAAAGCAGCCCGCTTGATTGGCACCCCGTCCACCACCCTAAACATTCACTCCCTTCACCACCGGCGCACTGTGGCTGCAGTGTGTACCATCCACAGGATGCACTGCAGCAACTCGCCAAGGATTCTTCGACAGCACCTCCCAAACCCGCGACCTCTACCACCTAGAAGGACAAGAGTGGCAGACACATGGGAACACCACCATCTGCACGTTCCCCTCCAAGTCACACACCATCCCGACTTGGAAATATATTGCCGTTCCTTCATCATCGCTGGGTCAAAGTCCTGGAACTCCCTTCCTAACAGCACTGTGGGAGAACCTTCACCACATGGACTGCAGCGGTTCAAGAAGGTGGCTCACCACCACCTTCTCAAGGGCAATTAGGGATGGGCAATAAATGCCGGCCTTGCCAGCGATGCCCACATCCCATGAACGAATAATTAAAAAAAAGAAAACAAGCGCAGCCTATCCAATCTTCTGTCATAGCTAAAATTCTCCAGCCCTGGCAACATCCTCGTAAATCTCCTCTGTATCCACTCTAGTGCAATCACGTCTTTCTTGTAATGTGGTGACCAGAACTGTACGCAGTACTCAAGCTGTGGCCTAATCACTATTTTATACAGTCCTAGCATAACATCCCTGCTTTTACACACTATGCCTTGGCTAATAAAGGAATGTATCCCATATGCCTTTTTAACCACCTTATCTACCTGTCCTGCTACCTTCAGGGATCTGTGGACATGCACTCCAAGGTCCCTTTGTTCCTCTACACCTCTCAGTATCCTCCCATTTATTGTGTACTTCTTTGCCTTGTTTGCCCTCCCAAAATGCATTACCTCACACTTCTCTGGATTGCATTCCATATGCCACTTTTCTGCTCACCTGACCAGTCCATTAATATCTTCCTGCAGTCTACAGCTTTCCTCCTCACTATCAATCACACAGCCAAGTTTTGTATCATCTGCATACTTCTTGCTCAAACTACCCACATTCAAGTCCAAATCATTATATACCACAAAAAGCAAGGGACCTAGTGCTGAGCCTTGTGGGACCCCACTGGAAACAGCCTTCCAGTCGCAAAAACACCCGTCAACCATTACCCTTTGCTTCCTGCCACTGAGCCAATTTTGGATCCAACTAGCCACTTTCGCTTGGATCCCATGCGGGCTTTTAATTTTTTGACCAGTCTGCCACGTGGGACCATGTCAAAAGCCTTGCTAAAATCCATGTACACCACATCAAACGCATTACCCTCATTGGCCCTCCTTGTTACCTGCTCAAAAAATTCAATCAAGTTAGTAAGACATGACCTTCCCTTAAATCCATGCTGACTGTCCTTGATTAACCCATGCCTTTCTAAATGACGATTTATGCTGTCCCTCAGAATCGATTCCAATAATTTGCCCACCACTGGTGGATTGATGGGGAAGTCATGCAAAAGTGCCAAAACCTGCCACTTTGAATATTTTCACGTGTATATTCACAGTTAACATGTACAGTATGGCACAAGGCTGAAAATAAAATGTGGATAGTACTTGTACATACCAGCACAATATGTGCACATAACAAGTGAATATCCAAATAAACATTGGACAGGTAAGTCTGCTTGTGGGCATTTCTAGATGGTAGTGGGAACATTTGTCTTATAGTATCTATCATATACCGTACTAAAACTTCTATATCAATTTGAATGCTGAATGTTTTAAACTAGAATTGTAAAAATGGCAGAATGTTTCTTAAATCACAGTAAATTTTGAATAACAAAAAGAACAACAATATTGTTGATTTGTATTTTGGCATTGCAGCAGTGATTCGATCACAGGGCTGAAGATCTTGAGGAGCTGTTGGATTGATCCTTTTGTTGCTAAGAAAATGTGCATTTTAAGAGAACTAAATACAGACTGAGATGCGAAAAAAAGGATGGATGAGCTATGGATTGATGCATTCAGACCCCAGGGGAGCCTACTGATACTCGTCTGAAACAGCAGATAAGAAACACAAGCATGTGTCATCCACAAAGCAGTGCGAGGAGAGGGTTTAACCTTTTGAAAACTGCGGGATCATTTATTTAGCAAATAAAAATCATTTGCAATTTTTGGTTTATTCAGAACATATAGTGAATTAAGAAAGATACGATTGTCTTATGCATTCACTAATCTTTACAAAAATCAACAGTAGAAATGCACAGAAAATCCATTCAGCAGCTGTTATATGATAGAAAACGTGTATACTTTGAAAGCTGCAAATGAAATTAAGTTCGGGGAGGATTAATAGACTCAAGATGAACAGACTGGGGGCTTTACATGATATGCAGAAAGTGATCCCTGAAGGTCACTATGTAAAGGCTATTTCAGACATTAGTTTACATTAAATAATATCAGGTATTTATTCCTCAAGATGGATTTTTTTTATGTGCGCGTGTTCATTGAAGTAAGGGATGTTGATGCTGTGAGATAGAACATTTTTTACAGTTTGCATCCAGTGACAGCATCGTGCACATGTATGGATCAAGTATGACTTCAGCTAGCTGCAATATTGAGTCTCCTTTTATAATTGTCCAACGATTCTAAGCTCAAAAGAGCAGTGCCCTTCCCCCTTGTATTTTTTTTTGTTTTATTCGTTCACGGGATGTGGGCGTCGCTGGCGAGGCCAGCATTTATTGCCCATCCCTAATTGCCCTTGAGAAGGTGGTGGTGAGCCGCCTTCTTGAACCGCTGCAGTCCGTGTGGTGACGGTTCTCCCACAGTGCTGTTAGGAAGGGAGTTCCAGGATTTTGACCCAGCGACAATGAAGGAACGGCGATATATTTCCAAGTCGGGATGGTGTGTGACTTGGAGGGGAACGTGCAGGTGGAGTTGTTCCCATGTGCCTGCTGCTCTTGACCTTCTAGGTGGTAGAGGTCGCGGGTTTGGGAGGTGCTGTCGAAGAAGCCTTGGCGAGTTGCTGCAGTGCATCCTGTGGATAGTGCACAATGCAGCCACGGTGCGCCGGTGGTGAAGGGAGTGAATGTTCAGGGTGGTGGATGGGGTGCCAATCAAGCGGGCTGCTTTATCTTGGATGGTGTCGAGCTTCTTGATTGTTGTTGGAGCTGCACTCATCCAGGCAAGTGGAAAGCACTCCATCACACTCCTGACTTGTGCCTTGTAGATGGTGGAAAGGCTTTGGGGAGTCAGGAGGTGAGTCACTCGCCGCAGAATACCCAGCCTCTGACCTGCTCTAGTAGCCACAGTATTTATATGGCTGGTCCAGTTAAGTTTCTGGTCAATGGTGACCCCCAGGATGTTGATGGTGGGGGATTCGGCGATGGTAATGCCGTTGAATGTCAAGCGGAGGTGGTTAGACTCTCTCTTGTTGGAGATGGTCATTGCCTGGCACTTATCTGGCGCGAATGTTACTTGCCACTTGTGAGCCCAAGCCTGGATGCTGTCCAGGTCTTGCTGCATGCGGGCTCGGACTGCTTCATTATTTGAGGGGTTGCGAATGGAACTGAACACTGTGCAGTCATCAGCGAACATCCCCATTTCTGACCTTATGATGGAGGGAAGGTCATTGATGAAGCAGCTGAAGATGGTTGGGCCAAGGACACTGCCCTGAGGAACTCCTGCAGCAATGTCCTGGGGCTGAGATGATTGGCCTCCAACAACCACTACCATCTTCCTTTTGCTAGGTATGACTCCAGCCACTGGAGAGTTTTCCCCCTGATTCCCATTGACTTCAATTTTACTAGGGCTCCTTGGTGCCACACTCGGTCAAATGCTGCCTTGATGTCAAGGGCAGTCACTCTCACCTCACCTCTGGAATTCAGCTCTTTTGTCCATGTTTGGACCAAGGCTGTAATGAGGTCTGGAGCCGAGTAGTCCTGGCGGAACCCAAACTGAGCATCGGTGAGCAGGTTATTGGTGAGTAAGTGCCGCTTGATAGCACTGTCGACGACACCTTCCATCACTTTGCTGATGATTGGGAGTAGACTGATGGGGCAGTAGTTGGCCGGATTGGATTTGTCCTGCTTTTTGTGGACAGGACATACCTGGGCAATTTTCCACATTGTCGGGTAGATGCCAGTATTGTAGCTGTACTGGAACAGCTTGGCTAGAGGCGCAGCTAGTTCTGGAGCACAAGTCTTCAGCACTACAGCTGGGATGTTGTTGGGGCCCATAGCCTTTGCTGTATCCAGTGCACTCAGCCGTTTCTTGATATCACGTGGAGTGAATCGAATTGGCCGAAGACTGGCTTTCGTGATGGTGGGGATATCGGGAGGAGGCTGAGATGGATCATCCACTCGGCACTTCTGTCTGAAGATGGTTGCAAACGCTTCAGCCTTGTCTTTTGCACTCACGTGCTGGACTCCGCCATCATTGAGGATGGGGATGTTTGCAGAGCCTCCTCCTCCCGTTAGTTGTTTAATTGTCCACCACCATTCATGACTGGATGTGGCAGGACTGCAGAGCTTTGATCTGATCCGTTGGTTGTGGAATCGCTTAGCTCTGTCTATAGCATGTTGCTTCCGCTGTTTAGCATGCATGTAGTCCTGAGTTGTAGCTTCACCAGGTTGGCACCTCATTTTTCGGTACGCCTGGTGCTGCTCCTGGCATGCTCTTCTACACTCCTCATTGAATCAGGGTTGATCCCCTGGCTTGTTGGTAATGGTAGAGTGAGGAATATGCCGGGCCATGAGGTTACAGATTGTGCTGGAATACAATTCTGCTGCTGACAGCGCCTCATGGATGCCCAGTTTTGAGCTGCTAGATCCATTCTGAATCTATCCCATTTAGCACGGTGGTAGTGCCACACAACACGTTGGATGGTGTCCTCAGTGCGAAGACGGGACTTCATCTCCTCGAGGACTGTGCGGTGGTCACTCCTACCAATACTGTCATGGACAGATGCATTTGCGACAGGTAGATTGGTGAGGATGAGGTCAAGTAAGTTTTTCCCTCGTGTTGGTTCGCTCACCACCTGCCGCAGGCCCAGTCTAGCAGCTATGTCCTTCAGGACTCGGCCAGTAGTGGTACTGCCGAGCCACTCTTGGTGATGGACATTGAAGTCCCCCACCCAGAGTACATTTTGTGCCCTTGCTACCCTCAGTGCTTCCTCCAAGTGGTGCTCAACATGGAGGAGGACTGATTCATCAGCTGAGGGAGGACAGTCGGTGGTAATCAGCAGGAGGTTTCCTTGCCCATGTTTGACCTGATGCCATGAGATTTCATGGGGTCCAGAGTCAATGTTGAGCACTCCCAGGGCCACTCCCTCCTTGACTGTATATCACTGTACCGCCACCTCTGGTGGGTCTGTCCTGCCGATGGGACAGGACATACCCAGGGATGGTGATGGAAGAGTCTGGGACGTTGGCTGAAAGGTATGATTCTGTGAGTATGGCTATGTCAGGCTGTTGCTTGCCTAGTCTGTGGGACAGCTCTCCCAATTTTGGCACAAGTCCCCAGATGTTAGTAAGAAGGACCTTGCAGGGTCGACTGGGCTTGGTGTTTTGTCCGTTGTCGTGTCCGGTGCCTAGTGGTCCGATGCCGGGTGGTCCGTCCGGTTTTATTCCTATTGTGACTTTTTGTAGCGAGATTTTACAACTGAGTGGCTTGCTAGGCCATTTCAGAGGGCAATTAAGAATCAACCACATTGCTGTGGGTCTGGAGTCACATCTAGGCCAGACCGGGTAAGGACAGCAGGTTTCCTTCCCTAAAGGACATTAGTGAACCAGATGGGTTTTTACGACAATCCGGTAGTTTCATGGCCATCATTACTGATACTAGTATTTTAATTCCAGATTTTTTTATTTAATTTAATTTAAATTCGCCAGCTGCCGTGGCAGGATTTGAACTCATGACTCTGGATTTTCGTTCAGGCCTCTGGATTACTAGTCTAGTAACATAACCACTATGCTACCGTACCCGTGTATAGACATGTGAACGCAGAGTGGTGTGATATTTCCATTCCCAGAACTCGGTATCCTTGTAGTATCGGAGAAAATTTGCATATTTGTGCAAATAAGTCTGGAGCACGAAGGGCTAGTCTGAGACTGCCACAGCCCAATGAGTAGCTATCAGAAATACAGGACTTCCATCCTTTCTATCTGAGCTATTTTTTAATTGAACTCCCAAAGGTGACAACACAATACAGAATACAACGTGCAATCTAGTCCCCTAGTGTTGCATTGGCTCTCATTCACAATAGGCTGGTGCTTCCATTGATTTATGATATTACACTTAGCAAGGTAAGGAATACCAGTACTGGGGAAGGAGAAATTTTTCCCTCCTATTGGCCAATTTTAGCGTTGATTCAGGCAAAACAGTAATTGAACAATGGGAGGCCTTCAAGGAGGAGTTGGTTTGGGTACAGAGTAAACACGTTCCTACTAGGGGGAAAGGAATGGCATCCAAAGCTGGAGCTCCCTGGAGGACTAAAGATTAAAATGAAACAGAAAAAGGAGGTTTCTGATGAATGTAGGGTTCACAATACAGTAGAGAACCAGGCTAAATACAGAAAGTATAGAGGAGATCTAAAAAAGGGAATAGGAGGGGCGAAGAGAGAGTATGAGAATAGATTAGCGGCTAACATAAAAGGGAACCCAAAAGTCTTTTATAAACATGTAAATAGTAAAAGGGCAGTCAAAGGAAGGGTGGGACCGACTAGGGACAAAACAGATCTTCTTGTGGAGGCAGAGGACATGGCTAAGGTACTAAATGAATACTTCTCATTCGTCTTCACTAAAGAGGATGCTGCCATTGTAGCAATAAAGGAGGAGGCAGTAGTGATATTGGATAGGATAAAAATAGAGGAGGTAGAACCATAGAATCACAGAAAAGATACAGCACAGAAGGGGGCCATTCGGCCCATCGTGTCCGTGCCGGCTCGAAGAACGACCAGGTGCTCATTCTAATCCCGCCTTCCAGCACCCAGTCCATAGCCCTACAGCTTAAAGCACTTTGGGTGCAGGTCAAGGTACTTTTTTTTTAACTTAAAAGATACTTAAAAGGTACTTAAAAGACTGGCAGTACGCAAAGTAGAAAAGTCACCCAGTCCAGATGGGATACATCTTAGGTTTGAGGGAAATAAGGGTGGAAATTGGGGCGGCTCAGGCTACAATCGTCCAATCATCCTTAGATAGGAGGATGGTGCCAGAGGACTGGAGGATTGCAAATGTCACACCCCTGTTCAAAAAAGAGGACAGGGATAAACCCGACAATTACAGGCCAGTCAGCCGAACGTCGGTGGGGAAACTTAGAGACAATAATCCGGGATAAAATTAATTGGCACCTGGGAAAGTATGGGCTAATAAATGAAAGTCAGCACGGATTTGTTAAAAGAAAATTGTGTTTGATTAACTTGATTAAGTTCTTTGATGAAGTAACGGAGAGGGTTGATAAGGGTAGTGCAGTTAATGTTGTATATGGACTTTCAAAAGACATTTGATAAAGTTCCCCGTGATAGACTTGTTAGCAAAATTAAAGTCCATGGGATTAAAGGGACAGTGGCAGCCTGGATACAAAATTAACTAAGGGACAGAAAGCAGAGAGCAGTGATGAAGTTGTTTTTCAGACTGGAGGGAGGTATACAATGGTGTTCCCCAGGGGTCAGTATTAGGACTACTGCTCTTTTTGATATATATTAATGATTTGGACTTGGGTATAGAGGGTATAACAAACTTCATGAGGACATAGAAACATGGCAGATGAAATTTAATGCAGAGAGGGTGAAGTGATACATTTTGATAGGGAGAATGAGAAGAGGCAATACAAACTAAATGGTACAATTTTAAACGGAGTGCAGGAACTGAGAGACCTGGAGGTGCACATAGACAAATCTTGAAGGTGGCAGGACAAGTTGAGAAGGCTTTTAACAAAAGCATTTGTGATCCTGGGCTTTATTAATAGAGGCATAGATTACAAAAGCAAGGAAGTTATGCTAAACCTTTATAAAACCTTTATAAAACACTGGTTAGGCCGTCAGGCTGGAGTATTGTGTTCAATTCTACACACCACACTTTAGGAAGGATGTCAAGGCAGAAGAGATTTACTAGAATGGTACCAGGAAGGAGAGACTTCAGTTATGTGGAGAGACTGGAGAAGCTGGGATTGTTCTCCTTAGAACAGAAAAGGTTAAGGGGAGATTTGATAGAGGTGTTCAAAATCATGAACGGTTTTGATGGAGTAAATATGGGAGAAACTATTTCCAGTGGCTGAGCAGTTGGTAACCAGAGGACACAGATTTAAGGTGATTGGCAAAAGAGCCAGAGGTGACATGAGGAAACATTTTTTTACGCAGCGAGTTGTAATGATCTGGAATGCACTGCCTGAAAGGGTGGTGGAAGCAGATTCAATAGTAACTTTCAAAAGGGAATTGGATAAATACTTGAAGGGCAAACAATTATAGGGCTGTGGGGAAAGAGCAGGGGAATGGGACTAATTGGATAGCTCTTTCAAAGAGCCAGCACGGGCAACGATGGGCGAATGGCCTCCTCCCGTGCAGTACCTATTATGATACTATGAATGCTCCCAGGCTAAGAAGAACATGAGGCCAGACACAGAGTAAAGTTCCCTTTACTCTTTTAAACATGTACCTTAACCCCAGTCTCTGAAAAACATTGCATACTACACCAGAGTAACATGTCCATTTCCCACCCCAGCTATCTTTGTGCTCCATTTGACAATAGTTGCCAATTAGTGCAAAATTATCAATCATTCTGTGCAGATGACTCACAATTAGTTGAAGGGTGAGAGGTGAGAGACATGTGGTTGACTCTTGGGGAGTTAGATTCGATAACCCCCAAATCTGGGTGTGGGGGTCACGTTGCTCGATTAACCCAGGTTCGTTGGTTGAGATGCAAACAGCACATGAGATTCGTGCTGCCTGGTCAATTACCTGATTCCTTTGTGCAGCCAGCATGACCTGTGCTGCTGAGTGGCTGCACGCACCAGCAGGGGGCCTGACATGTGGCGTGGCCAGCATTACTTAAAGGCAGCCTGCACCTCTTAAAGGGGAGATGCACTGTCAATGCAGTCGGTGGAGGGAGACAATTGGAATGGCTGGACCTGCAAGAGAACGTGCACCGAGGTTCTCCGATGACGCACTGGAGGCCTTGATGGAGGAGGGCCATCCTGTATCCGCAGGGTGGCAGGAGACTCTCCAGACAACAGCTGCTGGAAGTGAAAGCCAGGAGCATTGCACCATGCACGTGGATGCAGTGCAGGAAAAAGTTCAATGATTTGACACGAGTGGTCAAGGTGAGTGAATTCAACTGTCAAGTGGCACATCCTGCCAACTGCACCACTGCTCCATGCATGACACCCTCCGTCACCCACCCACCAACAAATGCATCCCAACCGTACGCAACGCTGCATTTCGGATGCTGCATCTCACCTTCACATAGTACCACTCTTGCAATCCACGCACCCACAACGCACAGGTCTCACACACACTGGCAGCTATTCGACCATGACACATCACCAAATGCCTTGTAGAACACTCACTGACACACTTCCCTCTGTGTTGCAGGAGAAGATGGCGCGTAACAGCTGGCAGCAGGGACAAACGGATAGGGAACAAGCACGCCTATACATCCTCACACCCATGGAGGAGACCGTGCTGAGGATCATTGGGCAGGCTGTCGCTGCGGCCATGTCCACTGGCGGCACTGGAGGTCCTGACGATGGAGGTCTCTGTATACCTAATCCTCCTTCTCGTATCCCACATCTCCCTCATCCCACAATCTTTTCTGACTCCTGTGCTGCAGATGGTGTCAGCACGCATGTCTTACTTGTTCCCCTCCGCTGCATGTGGTGTGACACTGAACACAAGTGTGCAGGAGCTGGGGCGGGGGGAACAATATCACAAGTGCCAGCTCGCCAGAGGGCAAGGTCGCTCACTAGTTCTGCTGCCGAGGAGTCAGATGATGATTTTGATGGGCCAGGCTACAGAAGAAGGCTGATAGGCTTACACAACCAAATGCTTAGGGCACTGGAAAGCCTTCCAGAAACCCTACGCGCAATGTCAAGGGTCATGGAGGAGTCTACTTCGAACTTGGCACAGGGCTTTGCGCAGAGCTTGGAGCCCGTCCTTTCCCACATGGAACGGGTGGTCACCTCCATCAGCACGTCTGTGGAACCCACCATGATGCAGCGTCTGGTGACCAATGCCTCAGCTTCCATTGCAGCACAAACAGATGCCATCAAAGGTTTGCATGCTGCATTTGGAGATCAGATTGCTGCTTTGGAATCTCAGACTGCTGCTATCGTGGCTCTGGGTACCACTGTGGAATGGGGCTTCCAGGGCGTCTGTTCTCCAGCGGATCACCAGGATTGCTGAGCTCTGCCCCTTGCAAGTGGCAGCGGCGCCATGGCAGTTGAACTTGCTTTTCTCTCTCAGGATGACAGCATTCCTGCTCCCATCCCTTCCATTCCACCAGTGCTCCTGTCAACCAGGCATGGTGCAGCCTGAAGCCGGGTCCCTCCCAGGCCAGAGCTGCTCAAGGTCGTCCTCCACGGCAACCTGCACACTCCTCAACTGAAAGTCAACAGCCTTCCACCACCTACGCTTCAGCCATTGGGGATGCCCCTCGTAGGAACACTCGGAAAGGAAAAGGCAAACGAACGACAGGCACTAAGGGAATGCACTAAGGGTGAATAGTGTAATGTTGGATACATGATTTCATGTGTTGGTTTATAAATTTGTATTTGACGTCGCAGTTGGTGGTGGTTTTTATTTATGCGATGAGCTGTGGGAGGAAGCAATGTGTAATCATAAGGATGACGATTTGATGGTCATGTGGGAGAGGAAAGGTGAGGAGTGTAGGACTGTTGGTGACTTGGGAGGTGTTGTTGAGGTCACTGATATCGCTCATTAATAAGGTGAGTGCACAGAGCCCTGGCAGACAGGTGTAAGCATCAGCGCAGGCCCCAGGGATTTACAGACAGACATTTTGTGGACTTTTGTGTTTTAAGATTTTTCTGCCTGTTTGAAAAGTGGGTTTGGCCCAGGTGCGTGTAATGGATAAGGCATTCTGACCAGACTCCTAAGCCAATTAAGGGAAATGTCTGAGCGGGCAGAGTTTCTCTGGGAACACAATACGCATACAGTAATTCGCAGGAGATGGAGACACCATTGTTAATCAATGTTAAACCAATGTAAGGAATCTTACAACACCAGGTTATAGTTCAACAGTTTTATTTGAAAATCACAAGCTTCCGGAGCTTACCTCCTTCGTCAGATGAGTGTCAGTGTTGTAAGATTCCTTACATTTGTCCACCCCAGTCCATCACCGGCATCTCCACATCAATGTTAAACCACTTAACCCAGGACCGGGTGCGAAATGAAACTCACTATCAGCCATTACCACCATTGCCTAGATGAGGTAACCCCAAAGGGCGGGAAACCAAACGAAGGAGGGCCATCAAAATCCCAGACTGGTTGGAAGCAAAATGACATCACTGTAAGATTACTGACTATACAAAAACAGCAGGCTGTAAAAACAGCACCGCAGGAAAAGGAACGTTTCATTTTTTTGGCGCGAAGAAGTTTGGAACTTTTGGGGGGGTATAAGAGGAGGCAGTTTTGGGACTTTTCTCTCTCTTGCTTCCTCGACTGCTCTTGTCTTCACTTGTCCTCACCTTCACAACAAGAACCGAGTACTCCACCTGGGGCAGAGAGAAGAAACCACCACGAGAAGCACAGCCTCGCTCTTCAACTGTATGGACAAACCTCAAACTGAGACTTGAATACTGCGTCGGTGGTACGGAATCAGGAGACATGTTTTCTACAAGGGGAAGCAGCGAGAAAGTCAAGGGACAATCGGGGTGAGCATTGTCCAAGTCCACATCCTTAAGACCACCGGTATTGTGTGAAGGGGTGTTGTGTGTTCCCAATCAAGCTATAGGGATTTAGTGGGAAGGTTCTGCGTAGTGACGTAGTGTACTGTATTGTCTTACGCCACCGTTTTTTTTGATATATTGAATATGGCGGTATGTGTTAACCTTAATAAACACTGTACGATTGAGTCCAAGAAACTTGTCCGTGAGTCAATTCTGTTCACCGTAATTCCTGTCGTCTAGAACTGGGTAAGGAGGGGGTGATTCGAACCACCCAGGCAAACCACTTACACAGGGCCTGTGCACCTTATTGCCTCCTTGCCTCTTCCTCCACTTCCTCCTCTCCCTCCTCTGTCTCTTCCTCCTCTTCCTCTGCCTCTGACTCAGGGTCTTGCTGGATAGGCGGTGACAAGGGCTGTCCTCTCATAATAGCAAGGTTGTGCAGCAAACAACAATGAATTTTGACACCCACTCAGCTGAGTACTGCAGGGCTCCACCAGAACGGTCCAGGCAGTGGAAGTGTTGCTTTAGGCCGCCCATGGTGTGCTCCATGTCGTTTCGTGTGACCGCACAGCTCTCATTGCAGGCCTGCTCTGCACGTGTACGTGCGTTCTGTCCGGAGTCATGAGCCATCTCATGAGGGGATAGATCTTGTCGCCCAGTAGCCAGCCTTTGACTTGTCGTGCCGGTTGAAGGATAGGTGGGACGTTGGACTGCCGAAAAACGAAGGTGTCTTGACTGCTGCCAGGGTAGCGGGCATTGACCTGCATGATGCACTGCGTGTGGTCGCACACCAGCTGCACATTGAGGAAGTAGAATCCCTTTTTGTTCACAAAGATGGCCGAGTTGAGATGTGGAGCACATATGGCAATATGCGCACAGTCAATGGAACGCTGAACTATAGGGAAGTCTGCAATGTGAACAAACCCTCGTGCTCACTCGTTCTGCTTCTCTCTGTCAAGCGGGAAGGTTATTAATCTGTTGTGCAACTTGTACAGTGCCTTCGTGTCCTCCCTTATGCAGCAGTGCACTGCAAACTGTGAGATGTTGCACTAGCAGCGGCCTGAAAGGATCCAGAGCCGTAAAAGTTCAGCACCACAGTTACCTTCACAGCCGCAGGTAATACTGTCCTTGCCCTGTTCTGAGGCTGTTGTTGTGACTGCAGCAGTTGACATATCTCCGTCATGACCTCTTTTGTGAACCGCAGCCATCTGATGCACTGGTCTTTGCTCAGGTTGAGGTAAGAGAATTGGTCCCTGAAGACCCTCATTGGATATGGCCTCCTGCTCAGTGCCCTGCACCTCCTCCTTCTCCTCGCAGCTTGACCTGCCCTGCATGGCCTCTCTCCATGCTCCCAGTTGTGTCCAATGCCCAGTGGGAGCCCTAGCAGACCATGCATGGTTGCCAGAAACCTTGTTCAGCACACTGTTGTAAATGCCACCAACAGTAATGCAGGATCTGCCAGACCACTCTCTATATAATATTGCAACTTTCTCCAAGTATAGGAAGCTTCAACAAACACGTCCAATTGTACCAGCAGCCAGAAGCAATAATCTAGCAACTAACCTGCAACTTGGAGAAAGTTGCATGATCCCTTTAAATAGTGCTGGCGGGGGGGTCCTCCAGGCCATTTACGACCTGTTCAGCTGCGCGTGGTTAAGACAGTGTGTTGGCTGGAGCATTGAGTTCCAAAATTGTATCTGTCATTTTAAATCAGCGTTGCACACTGATCTAACGCATATTCTCCTTACTTTACATGCTGCTGGCGTTCGCTATCTGTGCACGGGCAAATATCTTTACCAAGATGGCATCCAGCGCACGTCACGCTAGAAGTTTGCACGCGGATTCCGGACGCTATTTTGGATCCTAAGGAGGCCAAGTAGTGCCTACAAAACGGGTGCTACATGGCCCAATTTATAGCCCTATATGCCCTATGAAGTAGCCTAACATGCCATTCAGTTGCTATGCACTATCACCACAGTTTAGGAGCAGTAGTTTAAGAAAAAGGCTTGTCATCACCTTCTTGAGGCAACTAGGGGTGGGAAATAAATGTGGCCTTGCTAGCATGACCCACATCCCAAGAACAAATATTTTAAAAAGCCTGGGCTGGATTCTGCATTGAAATCCAGGTACCTAAAGTGAAAGCACAGTTTTATAATCTGCTGCACTTCCAATGTCCTCTTGATTTTTCTTAACATTTTGATTTAAAGAATAAATGCTGA
Source organism: Heptranchias perlo (assembly GCF_035084215.1). NCBI lineage: Eukaryota > Metazoa > Chordata > Chondrichthyes > Hexanchiformes > Hexanchidae > Heptranchias > Heptranchias perlo. The sequence goes on from NC_090334.1 coordinate 67,755,120, forward strand.
TGACATTGTATGAACTGATTTACAAGAATTACTGGGTCCACTGTGTGAAGATGCTGAATGGACATATACAACCGAAACTGAATAAGTAAAAAATATCATTTAAAAAAAATAAGATGCTTTGGCTAACATTCACATTATCAAAATAATCATTGTGTTTTTTATCGTTCTAAACTTTAGTAAGTAGAGGTTTAAAAATATCAGATTATCAAATGCCGCGATCATTCATGACCTGTCAAAAACGTCAGACAGTATTCTTTATGGAGTTTCATTTAATTTAAAATAAATAGGTTAAAATAGCACAGACAGGAATTTAGCATGAACTCATCAACTACTGTACTAAAAATAGTAAACAATTTTACAACACCAAGTTATAGTCCAACAATTTTATTTGAAATTCACAAGCTTTCGGAGGCTTCCTCCTTCCTCAGGTGAATGTTGTGGAAATGAAATCCTCGAACCCTTCGCATTTATAAATCACAGAACAATGCCTGGTGATTACAGAAAGTCTTTCCAACTGCCCGTTGCCACGGCAATCACAGTGTGCAGACAGAGAGGCGTTACCTAAAAGGCCACCGAATATACAAACCACCAAAAAAAAACAGAGAGAGAGAGGCAGAAACATAGAAAAGGCAGCAAATGGCCCGTTATATTAAAGACAGATAACATATGTTCGCTGGTGGGGTTACGTGTAGCGTGACATGAACCCAAGATCCCGGTTGAGGCCGTCCTCATGGGTGCGGAACTTGGCTATCAATTTCTGCTCGACGATTTTGCGTTGTCGTGTGTCTCGAAGGCCGCCTTGGAGTACGCTTACCCGAAGGTCAGTGGCTGAATGTCCTTGACTGCTGAAGTGAACCCTTCGCATTTATAAATGCGAAGGGTTCGAGGATTTCATTTCCACAACATTCACCTGAGGAAGGAGGAAGCCTCCGAAAGCTTGTGAATTTCAAATAAAATTGTTGGACTATAACTTGGTGTTGTAAAATTGTTTACAATTGTCAACCCCAGTCCATCACCGGCATCTCCACATCATGCGTACTAAAAATAGGCACAGAGGAAATTAAGCCCCCTATCTTCAAATTTTGAAAATAGTCTTAACATACTCATTCAACATTCTGAACCAAAAATATATAGTGATAGAAAGATTCTGCACAAACTTTCTGCTTTTATTTAGTAAAAGTTAGAATATGTATTTTAACGGCTGCTGATCAAAATGGTGGCTGGTAGTGGTTTTACCTTCATCGTATTCATAAAACATGAGTTTGGTAGTGGTAACAGCAGAAAACCAGCCAACCATGACTTGTCTGAAATAATGTTGGCTTCACAGTTTTCAATTACCTAAGTTGCCTGTTAATTGTTATAACAGATGAAACATTTGTGCAGCTAGCTGTGTGTGAGCAAAGCAGGTGTGATAAAGGTTGGATGAAAATGTAGATAATTCAAATTCCACAATTTCCTGTGTGTAACAATACTCCCTTCTGAACTGTGTGGTGTCAGCCGTGGCTTAGTGGTAGCACTCTCGCCTCTTGGGTTGTGGGTTGAAGTCCCACTTCAGAGACTTGAGCACAAAATGTAGGCTGACACTCCAGTGCAGTACTGAGGGAGAGCTGCACTGTCAGAGGTGCCGTCTTTCAGATGAAACGTTAAATCGAGGCCCTGTCTGTCCTCCCAGGTGGAGGTAAAAGACCCCGTAGCAGTACTTTGAAGAAGAGCAGGGGAGTTCTCCCCGGTGTCCAGCCCAATATTTATCCCTCAACCAACATCACTAAAAAAAACATTATTTGGTCATTATCTCATTGCTGTGGGAACTTGCTGTGCGCAAATTGGCTGCAGTATTTCCTACATTAGAACAATGACTATACTTCAAAAGTACTTCATTGGCTGTTAAGCACTTTGGGATGCTATATAAATGCAAGACTTTTCTTTCTTGTAGCATTAAACTAGTTGCACTCTGGACGTTGTTACTTACTCCATTTGTACACTGGAATAATTCTATCAGTCCCAAAGTTTAAAACTTTCAAAGAATTGAAAATGGCTTTCCCCATTTGAGCAACACTCTTAACTGCTGTTGGTGTAATGTACTTATCAATTCTGTTCATTGACACAACCATTAGAAAAAGAATCCTTGTGCGTGCACTATTCTATGTGTTCTGTCCATTGTTGAACTTTGAACACATGGTAAATCAGGGAGCTAATTGTTAAATCACCTTAAAGGAAAGGAGTTGCTACCTCAGGTGTGAACTCTGTAAGTGTATGGAATAAATCCATACAGAGTATGATTTATATTGTATCAAGTTTTCTCTGTGTTCACATGCCCCCTACATTTAAGTCCAAATCATTAATATATATCACAAAAATCAAGGAACCTAATACTGAGCCCTGCGGAATCCCACTGGAAACAGCCTTCCAGTCACAAGAGCACCCATCGATCATTACCCTTTGCTTCCTGCCACTGAGCCAATTTTGGATCCAACTTGCCACTCTCCCTTGGATCCCATGGGCTTGTACTTTTTTGACCAGTCTGCCACGTGGGACCTTGTCAAAAGCCTTGCCAAATCCATGTTGACTACATCAAATGCACTACCCTCATCAACCCTCCTTGTTAGCTCCTCAAAACATTCAATCAAGTTAGTCAGACACGACCACCCCTTAACAAATCCATGATCACTTTCCTTGATTAATCCGTGCCTTTCTAAGTGACGGTTTATCCTGTCCCACAGAATTGATTCCAATAATTTGCCCACCACCGAGGTTAGACTGACTTATTCGATCTATCCCTTGGTCCTTTTTTAAACAACGGTACAGCGTTAGCAGTCTTTCAATCGTCCGGCACCATGCCTGTATCCAGTGAGGATTGGAAAATGATGGTCAAAGCCTCCGCTATTTCCTTCCTTGCTTCTGTTAACAGCCTGGGATACATTTCATCCAGCCCTGGTGGTTTACCTACTTTCAAAGATGCTAATCCCCTTAATACTTCCTCTCTCACTAAGTTTATCCCATCCATTATTTCACACTCCCCCTCCTTAACTACAATGTCTGCTTTGTCCCTCTCTTTTGTGAAGACAGACGTAACGTATTCATTTAGAACCATACCAACATCTTCTGCCTCCACACATAGGCTACCTTTTTGGTATCTAATAGGCCCTGCTCTTTCTTTATTTATCCTTTTGCTCTTAATGTATTTATAAAACATCTTTGGGTTTTCCTTGATTTTACTTGCCATTATTTTTTCATGTCCTCTCTTTGCTTTCCTAATTTCCTTTTTAATTTACTTTCTATACTCCTCTAGGCTTTCTGTAGTATTTAGTTCTCAGTTTCTGACATAAGCTTTCTTTTTTTGCCTTATCTTACCCTGTATGCTCCTTGACATCCAGGGGGCTCTAGATTTGTCAGCCCCACCCTTTTTCTTTATGGGAACATGTTTACTCTGCACCCCTTGAATCTCTCCCTTGAATGCTTCCCACTGCTCTGACATTGATTTACCTTCAAGTAGCTGTTTCCAGTCCACTTTTGCTAACTTAACTTGGTAAAACTGGCCTTTCCCCAAATGAGAACTTTAATTCCTGTTCTATCTTTGTCCTTTTCCATAACTATGCTAAAACTAATTGAATTATGATCACTACTACCAAAATGCTCTCCCACTGATACTCCTTCCACCTGCCCAGCCTCATTTCCTAAAACTAAATCCAAAACTGCCCCCTCTCTTGTTGGACTTGCTACGTACCGGCTAAAGAAGTTCTCCTGGATGCAATTTAAGGCTGTTTGTGTCCCAATTAATATATCTGTGTAGTTGAAATCCCCTACTAATACTGCCCTACTGTTTTTGCACTTCTCAGAAATTTGTCTACATATTAGCTCTTCTATAGTCTTAACATACTCATTGTTAAGACTATAGAAGAGCTCTGACTGTTTGGGGGTCTATACTACACTCCCATTAGTGTGATTGCCCCTTTTTGGTTCCTTAGCTCAAACATATGGCCTCATTCGATAATCCTTCTAACATATCATCCATGCTCACAGCCGCAATTGTTTCTTTAACCAAAATTGCCACCCCCTCCTTTTTTATCCCCTTCTCTATCTTGTCTGAAAACCCTGTAACCAGGAACACTGAGCTACCATTCCTGCCCCTCTTTAAGCCATATTTCTGTAATAGCTAAGATATCGTACTGCTGTCAGCTCATCTGCCTCATTCACTATATTCCTTGTATTGAGGTATATACCTTTAAGCACTGCCAAACTCCCTTGCTGTTTATTTTCTAACCTTTGTTTCCTCTGCCTTCCTAAGTCACTTACTAATTTTCTGCCTTCTATCTCCAGTTCTGATTCTGTCCCATCTGAATCTACACTCAGGTTCCCATTCCCCTGCCAAGCTAGTTTAAACCCTCCCCAACAGCACTAGCAAACCTCCCCGCAAGGATATTGGTCCCGGCCCTGTTGAGGTGCAACCTGTCCGGCTTGTACAGGTCCCACCTCCCCCAGAACCGGTCCCAATTGAAGGAGCATAGAGATCTCGGAGGGTTGTAGGGCTGGAGAAGGTTACGGAGATGGGGGGTGCTGGGGGGAGATGAGGCCATGGAGGGATTTGAAAACAAGGATGATAATTTTAAAATAGAGGCATTCCTGGACCGGGAGCCAATGTAGGTCAGCGAGCACAGGGTTGATGGGAGAACGGGACTTGGTGCCAGTTAGGATACGGGCAGCAGAGTTTTGTATGAGCTCAAGTTCATGGAGGGTGGAAGATGGGAGGCCAGCCAGAAGAGCATTGGAATAGTCCAGTCTGGAGGTAACAAAGGCGTGGATGAGGGATTCAACAGCAGGTGAGCTGAGGCAGGGGCAGAGACGGGTGATGTTACAGAGTTGGAAGTAGGTGGTCTTGGTGATGGAGCGGATATGTGGTCATAGAATCATAGAATCATAGAATCATAGAAGTTACAACATGGAAACAGGCCCTTCGGCCCAACATGTCCATGTCGCCCAGTTTATACCACTAAGCTAGTCCCAATTTCCTGCACTTGGCCCATATCCCTCTATACCCATCTTACCCATGTAACTGTCCAAATGCTTTTTAAAAGACAAAATTGTACCCGCCTCTACTACTGCCTCTGGCAGCTCGTTCCAGACACTCACTACCCTTTGAGTGAAAAAATTGCCCCTCTGGACCCTTTTGTATCTCTCCCCTCTCACCTTAAATCTATGCCCCCTCGTTATAGACTCCCCTACCTTTGGGAAAAGATTTTGACTATCTACCTTATCTATGCCCCTCATTATTTTATAGACTTCTATAAGATCACCCCTTAACCTCCTACTCTCCAGGGAAAAAAGTCCCAGTCTGTCTAACCTCTCCCTATAAGTCAAACCATCAAGTCCCAGTAGCATCCTAGTAAATCTTTTCTGCACTCTTTCTAGTTTAATTATATCCTTTCTATAATAGGGTGACCAGAACTGTACACAGTATTCCAAGTGTGGCCTAACTAATGTCTTGTACAACTTCAACAAAACATCCCAACTCCTGTATTCAATGTTCTGACCAATGAAACCAAGCATGCCGAATGCCTTCTTCACCACCCTATCCACCTGTGACTCCACTTTCAAGGAGCTATGAACCTGTACTCCTAGATCTCTTTGTTCTATAACTCTCCCCAACGCCCTACCATTAACGGAGTAGGTCCTGGCCCAATTCGATCTACCAAAATGCATCACCTCACATTTATCTAAATTAAACTCCATCTGCCATTCATCGGCCCACTGGCCCAATTTATCAAGATCCCGTTGCAATCCTAGATAACCACCTTCACTGTCCACAATGCCACCAATCTTGGTGTCATCTGCAAACTTACTAACCATGCCTCCTAAATTCTCATCCAAATCATTAATATAAATAACAAATAACAGCGGACCCAGCACCAATCCCTGAGGCACACCGCTGGACACAGGCATCCAGATGGAAAAACAACCCTCTACAACCACCCTCTGTCTTCTGTCGTCAATCCAATTTTGTATCCAATTGGCTACCTCACCTTGGATCCCATGAGATTTAACCTTATGTAACAACCTACCATGCGGTACCTTGTCAAAGGCTTTGCTGAAGTCCATGTAGACCACGTCTACTGCACAGCCCTCATCTATCTTCTTGGTTACCCCTTCAAAAAACTCAATCAAATTCGTGAGACATGATTTTCCTCTCACAAAACCATGCTGACTGTTCCTAATTAGTCCCTGCCTCTCCAAATGCCTGTAGATCCTGTCCCTCAGAATACCCTCTAACAACGTACCCACTACAGATGTCAGGCTCACCGGTCTGTAGTTCCCAGGCTTTTCCCTGCCGCCCTTCTTAAACAAAGGCACAACATTTGCTACCCTCCAATCTTCAGGCACCTCACCTGTAGCGGTGGATGATTCAAATATCTCTGCTAGGGGACCCGCAATTTCCTCCCGAACCTCCCATAACGTCCTGGGATACATTTCATCAGGTCCCGGAGATTTATCTACCTTGATGCGCGTTAAGACTTCCAGCACCTCCCTCTCTGTAATATATACACTCCTCAAGACATCACTATTTATTTCCCCAAGTTCCCTAACATCCATGCCTTTCTCAACCGTAAATACCGATGTGAAATATTCATTCAGGATCTCACCCATCTCTTGTGGTTCCGCACATAGATGACCTTGTTGATCCTTAAGAGGCCCTACTCTCTCCCTAGTTACTCTTTTGCCCTTTATGTATTTGTAGAAGCTCTTTGGATTTTCCTTTGCCTTATCTGCCAAAGCAATCTCATGTCCCCTTTTTGCCCTCCTGATTTCTCTCTTAACTCTACTCCGGCAATCTCTATACTCTTCAAGGGATCCACTTGATCCCAGCTGCCTATGCATGTCATATGCCTCCTTCTTCTTTTTGACTAGGGCCTCAATCTCCCGAGTCATCCAAGGTTCCCTACTTCTACCAGCCTTGCCCTTCACTTTATAAGGAATGTGCTTACCCTGAACCCTGGTTAACACACTTTTGAAAGCCTCCCACTTACCAGACGTCCCTTTGCCTGCCAACAGACTCTCCCAATCAACTTCTGAAAGTTCCTGTCTAATACCATCAAAATTGGCCTTTCCCCAATTTAGAATTTTAACTTTTGGGCCAGACCTATCCTTCTCCATAGCTATCTTAAAACTAATGGAATTATGATCACTGGTCCCAAAGTGATCCCTCACTAACACTTCTGTCACCTGCCCTTCCTTATTTCCCAAGAGGAGGTCAAGTTTTGCCCCCTCTCTAGTCGGGCCATCCACATACTGAATGAGAAATTCCTCCTGAATACACTCAACAAATTTCTCTCCATCCAAGCCCCTAATGCTATGGCTGTCCCAGTCAATGTTGGGAAAGTTAAAAGTCCCCTACTATTATCACCCTATTTTTCTTGCAGCTGTCTGTAATCTCCTTACATATTTGCTCCTCAATTTCCCGTTGACTATTTGGGGGTCTGTAGTACAATCCTATCAAAGTGATCTCTCCCTTCTTATTTTTCAGTTCTACCCATATAGACTCAGTGGGCGAACCCTCGGATATATCCCCTCTCACTACTGCCGTGATGTTCTCCCTAATCAAGAACGCAACTCCCCATCCTCTCTTACCTCCTGTTCTATCTTTCCTATAGCATCTGTACCGTGGAACATTGAGCTGCCAGTCCTGCCCCTCCCTTAGCCATGTTTCAGTAATAGCTATAACATCCCAGTCCCATGTACCCATCCATGCCCTGAGTTCATCTGCCTTGCCCATCAGACTTCTTGCATTGAAATAAATGCAGTTTAATCTAGACTTCCCTTGGTCTTTGCCCTGCTTTCTCAGACCATCTGTCCGGTCATGTTCTGTACACTCTCCCTTACTGCCTTTTGTTTCTGTCACCACTTTATTTCCCAGCAGATGGTCAGCAGCTCATCTCAGGTCAAATAGCACGCCAAGCTTGTGAACGGTCTGGTTCAGTTTCATACAGTGGCCAGGGAGAGGGATGGAATCAATGACTCGGGAATGGAGTTTGCGGCGGGAACCAAAGAAAATGGTTTCGGTCTTCCTAAAAAAAAACGAGTATATATACCTGCATTTACAAACAGTTTGAATTGAAATATCAGCATCAAACTTATGCATGGTTTTGCTTTTCTAACCCTTAATTCTGATTGTGCCATTGTGTCCATAAGACAGTTACAATCTCCTCCAAGATGATCTGCTGTTTGCTGTGTTCGTTTTTTCCCCTTTACTTATGTTGTTTCTATTTGTCGGCTCTTTGTCAGAGCAATCCAGTTAGTTCCATTCCCCCGCTCTTTCCCCTTAGCCCTGCAAATATTTTCCCTTCAAGTATTTATCCAATTCTTTTTTGAAAGCCACGATTGAATCTGCTTCCACAACCCCTTCAGGCAGCGCAATCCAGATCATAACTACTCACTGCAAAAGAAAATTTTTCCTCATCACTTAAATCTGTGTCCTCTAGTTCTCATCCCTTCCAATGGGAACAGTTTCTCTTTATTTACTTTATCTAAACCCTTCATGATTTTGAACACTTCTATCAAATCTCTTCTTAACCTTGCTCCAGTCTATCCATTTAACTGAAATCCCTCATCCCTGGAACCATTCTAGTAAATCTTTTCTGCACTCTCTCTAAGACCTTCACATCCTTCCTAAAGTGCGGTGCCCAGAATTGGACACAATACTCCAGTTGTGGCCGAACCAGTGTTTTATAAAGGTTCAACATAACTTCCTTGCTTTTGTACCCTATGCCTCTATTTATAAAGCCCAGGATCCCGTATGCTTTTTTAACCACTTTCTCAACCTGTCCTGCCACCTTCAAAGATTTGTGGACATATACTCCCAGGTCTCTCTGTTCCTGTCCTACTGACTTACCTTGGCTCCCAGTCCCCCAGCGCCTCCAATTTAAAATCCTCATCCTTGTGTTTACATCATTTCATGGCCTTCCTCCCCCCACCCCCCAACTATCTCTGTAACCTTCCCCAGCCTTACAACGCAACCAGAACTCTCCACTCCTCTGACTCTGGCTTCTTGTGCATCCCCCTTTCCCTTCACCCCTACCATTAGTGGCCATGCTTTCAATGGTCTAGACCCCATGTTCTGGAATTCCCTACCTAAATCTTATGCCTCGCCATCCTCTCCTCCTTTACCCTCCTTAAAATCTACCTCTTTGACTAAGCTTTTGGTTGCCTCTCTTGTGTCCATTTCTTTGTCTGATTACACCTCTGTAAAGTGCCTTGGGATGTTTTTCTATGTTAAAGGTGAGCTATAAATGTAAATTTTTGTTGAAATAGATTCATTTCTCCCTTCATCGTAGGTTAAATCATTTCTCAGGCTACTCCCAGATCCTCTCTTACTAACAGTTTCTCCAATTTTTAATCTTTTCAAAACATTTCAAGCCAACCATATAAAACTCATGACCATCAGTCTTTAATCACTAGTTTGTTATTTATCTTTTTCCACACATAACTTTTATGCTCCAATAATATATCTCATCCTCATGTTAATGTAAATATTTAAGTTTATCAACATTATAGCAATACCTACTATTTGTTTCCTGTTTATTAATTTTATTCCTTAGATTTTTAACACATCACTCCCTCATCACAGCTATGTATCCTCTGATCATATTTTTTTCTATTTCCCGTTTCATGCTTCTCCTGTCCCTTCTCGCTTGGTTTTTACTTTAAATATTTCCCAATGGGAGTGAATTACATTTCTCTCTTGCTTACCCATGTACCCATGGTCCTTCTCTGCCCATGTCTTCTGCAAATCCCACCCCACATCCAAACCTTAATTTATCTAATCACATGAACAGATTTGCACACGCCAGTTGTCAGGTTATGATGTGATATACTGTCACATGGATTGCAACAGCAATCTTCTCCATCCCAATCCCATCAGAACAGAATTCACATTTCCTTCTGTTCCTCTTGATGTGCTCTACAAATGCGTGCACAGTCTGAAAAATCTTGTGTAATGCAAATACTGACAGTCAATTGAGCTAAAGATGGATTTATATCTATTTGTTCTTCCTTCATTTCACTAACACCTGTACTGATGGGAAGTTCAGGACACAACTTTTATGTTTATTTTGCCCCTCTACACAGCTGCAGGTACGTGAGAGGCCCGCTGAAGAATCAACTGGTTAAGAACAATAGTAAGCTGTTACCATCGCTGCATAATTTTATAGTATTTATTTCATGGCTGAAACCTGTCATTTTTAAAATACAGAAGATTGTGGCTGGGAATTTCCTCGTTTCTTAACATAGGCATTTAACAGGGTTATCACAGTCATTAACAAGCTCATAACACAACAGTTTTTAACCTAAAATAACAGATTTTAGGTTTAAAATATTTCAACAGCCACACAGTAGTGTGTGTGCCAATTGTTGGATATGTAGGTGTTTCATTAATTATCACATGCTCTATAGAGGTTAGTTGATTATTTTTGTTGTTTTTTTGACGGTGGTTGTCTTTGTATGATTGGATAGCAGTTACCTTGGGAAGGTTAATGAGTAAAAAAAAGCTGTTCTGCAGTTGGGGGAGAGGCAGTGACCCTTAGTGAGGGCAGTGTAGGCCTGGGGACAGCAGTGGAATGTGTCAGAAGAGGTCACAGTCGGTTCTGATATCTAGTTGCATATTTATTCTATGCAATTGAATAATTTCACAGTCCAGCAATGCTATAATTCATTGCAGTGCTTCACCACTTAATTCTTTGATTCACTAGGTCTGGCCCAGAGTGCATTCAAAGCATAAAGGGACCGTCTGCCCTCTGTCATAACACTAATTTGTTGTGTTGTAGTATGGTGGGATACAGGGTGTCCCACTCATTTCCCCACTGATGAGTTACTGATTTGTTAGTTTAACCATCTGGGACATGGTAGTGAGCAGAGGCAAGTACTTAGGATTGGGGGGGAGAGTGGTGAGGTCAAAAGCAGAAGACAAGTTAACCTGTGCTGCTCTATGTATCTCCAGTGGCCACTTCAGAATGCCATTAGCAGATGCTAAGGATGGGCAAAATTCTTGGATACTAACTAGCCCACAGGGAAATGCAGAGAAATGAAATGAAAGCAGATTCTGCTACTTTCCCCAACTGGTCTTGCTTTACGTGCAAGCTGGTTATTTGACTACAGACAGCATCACAGCCGAGCTTGATCCTGTCCTCGCCCAACATTCACACCTGTGCCCTTATCAAGCAGGGATCAACGAACAGCAAGCAGGAGGAAAAGTCTTGACTGATTCCCCAATGCCCATCCCTAGACCCTAAAACCAAATAGAGCACCCCAATCACCATTGGGATGGGCCAAGCCAACACAAACTGCAAATCAAACCTGGGATCTTCCTGGTCTGTATAGTCCAATATCACACCATATGGGGCATTCACTGTCTAAGGCATTAGGGATATAGGCTGGAAATCTCCTTGGAGCTGCTCCCGCTCCACCGACGCAACTTTGCCAGAAGTGCAGCATTTACGCACATAAACGAGGTTCCTGCTGCGCTTCTGGTGAAGTTACACCAGCACAGTGGGAACAGCTCTGAGGAAATTCTTGGCCACAATCTTCTGTATTTTAAATATGACAGGATTCAGCCATGAAATAAATACTATAAAATTATGCAGCGACGTTAACAGCTTACTATTGTTCTTAACCAGTTTATTCTTCAGCGGGCCTCTCACATACCTGGTCTATTTATTTCAACTGTAATAATGTTCCTCAGTAGAGGGGGAGAGTTGATTAAATTTCTAACACAAATGACTGAAAACTATATTAATGATTTTTGCAAACTGTACTTCTTACCAGGATAAGAGTGTCATCTATCGCACTGGCACTTGTGAGCAAAATGACTTGCCTGCCACCTCATCATCCTTTTCACCCACCAGTGCTTGTAATGACACTCTTATCCTAGTATTAACATACAGAATATCACCCATTACTGTGCATTACTGACTTCAGTCAGGCAAAGGACTCATTACTCTCTTGTGCCTGCTAGATTTTTTTATGTATTCATGAAAAATCTTCCATTACACATTGTGACTGTCTCTGTACAGTATATTTATTTATTGTGGTAATGACCAACTCACAGCAGCACCTAACTCATACTGACCTTTTCTAGCTTGGCCACATCTCGGATGACACCTAGATTGGTCCCAGATTCGTGTCTCCATGGATGCCTGATGGAACCTCTTCAGTGATGCATTTGCAGTTGCCATCAGCAAAGCAGCTTTCTGGTGAGAGAGAAACCCCAAAATTGTGGGACCCCATGAGCTGAAGAACAACAATTGTTCTGTGAGGGAGAAGCTTTCACTTTCTCCCAATTTTCTCCTCTTTTGTGGCTGGAGGTGCTGAATCATGCTGGGGTTTATTTCCACAGGTGTCCATCAATGCTATGCTCAAGTAGCCATTCTTCAGTTGTGGGCCAGGACAATGGTTGTTGGCAGGTTATTCAACTGTGGAGGCCATCACAGCCACAATACTCTTCTCATTCAACATTCTTACTCGCACAAGATTTTCTACCTGTGGAAAGGTACAGGGAGACTCTAAGATTCAATTCACTGATAAAATCAGAATTACGTTTGTTGAGATGACTAAAAATGTTTGTCATTCTGCATAAGAACATAAGAAATAGGAGCAGGAGTAGGCCATACGGCCCCTCGAGCCTGCTCCGTCACTTAAAAAGATCATGGCTGATCTTCTACCTCAACTCCACTTTCCTGTCGTATCCCCATGTACATTGATTCCCTTAGTGTCCAAAAATCTATCAATCTCAGTCTTGAATATACTGAACGACTGAGCATCCACAGCCCTTTGGGGTAGAGAATTCCAAAGATTCACAACCCTCTGAGTGAAGAAATTTTTCCTCATCTCGGTCCTAAACGGCAGACCCCTTATTTTAAGACTCTGACCATTAGTTCTAGACTCTCTAGCCAGGGGAAACAACCTCTCAGCATCTACCTGTCAATCCCTCTCAAAATTTTATACGTTTTAATGAGATCACCTCTCATTCTTCTAAACCCCAGAGAATATGGGCTCATTTTACTCAATCTCTCCTCATAGGACAACCCTTTCATCCCAGGAATCAATCTAGTGAACCTTTGTTGCACCCCCTCTAAGACAAGTATATCCTTCCTTGGGTAAGGAGACCAAAACTGTACATAGTATTCCAGGTGTGATCTCACCAGAGCTCCATATAATTGCAGCAAGACTTCCTTGCTCTTATACTCCAACCCCCTTGCAATAAAGGCTATCGTACCATTTGTCTTCCTAATTGCTTGCTGTACCTGCATGGTAACTTTCTGTGATTCGTGTACAAGGACACCCAAATCCCTCTGACTACCAACATTTCTTAGTCTCTCACCTTTTATAAAATATTCTGCTTTCCTATACTTCCTACCAAAGTGGATAATTTCACATTTCCCCACAAACCCAAAAGTACGGGTTTCCCGGATGTCCCTACGATTTTGATGTAAGGACGTCTTTCATTTTTTTTCTGTAGGTTTCCCACCCGACAGGCCAGCCAGATTGCCAGGCTACTGTCAGTCGGATGGGAGAGCATCCAGGGAGCGGATGTCAGTAGGTAGTCTTAGATTGGGGGGGGGTGTCGGTTATCGGAAGGGGGGCGGGGGTTATCGGGGGGGGGGGGGTCGGTATCACGAGTCATCGGGGGGAGTCGGCGGGGTTGGTGATCATTGGGGGGGGTCATCAGGGGCTTAGTCATGGGGGAGTCGGACATCGGGGGGGTCAGACACTGTGAGGGGAGTTGGAGATCGTGGTGGGGGGGCTCGGAGATCGTGGGGGGGCTTGGAAATCTTGGGGGGGGTCGGAGATCGTGTAGGGGCTCGGAGGTCATGGGGGGGGTCGGAGATCGTGTAGGGGTTCGGAGATCATGGGGGGGTCGGAGATCGTGTAGGGGCTCGGAGGTCGTGAGGGGTTCGGAGATCATGTGGGGGGTCGGAGGTCGTGGGGTTTGGACACGGGGAGGGGCTCGGCCAATCACGTATGTGGGATCACAGCAGGTAAGCTTGCTGGGCCTGGGAGAAACACTCCTGCCCCTCCTGGCTCACAAGTGGTGCAATAAAGGCACTTAACTGCTGAGTTGGGCCTTCTCGCCCCCTCTTACGTGACGTGAATCACGAGCCCCGGGAATCCCGGCCCCCAAAAGTTAAAAAAATAGCCTATTAAAATGAAGGCCCGCAGCCCCCTTAAAAGATCTCACTGACTGACCCGCCTCCTGGGAATGGATTGGATGCCTGCTCCTTGACCCGCCTCTGTTAAGACCAGAAGTGAATGGGTCGGGTTTTACTTTTTTACGATTTTTATCTTCCCATCTGCCCCCAACCCACCCGTTCGTGGGGTTACAATTTATGCTAAAGAGTCTGCAAAGGGAAATCGACAGGTTAAGTGAGTGGGCTAGAAGGTGGCAGATGGAGTATAATGTGGGGTGAGGCTATTTGCTGGTAGGAAGAATAGAAAAACAGAACATTTTTTAAATGGTGAGAAACTATTAAATGTTGTTGTTCAGAGAGACTTGCGTGTCCTTGTACACAAAACACAGAAAGTTAACATGCAGGTACAGCAAGCAATTAGGAAGGCAAATAGTATGTTGGCCTTTATTGCAAGGGGGTTGGAGTATGAATAAGGAAGTCTTGCTGCAATTGTGCAGGGCTTTGGTGAGACCATACCTGGAGTGGTGTGTGTACAGTTGTGCACAGTTTTGATCTCCTTACCTAAGGAATTGATATACTTATCTTAGAGGTGGTGCAATGAAGGTTCACTAGATTGATTCCTGGGATGAGAGGTTTATCTTATGAGAAGAGATTGAGTACAATGGGCCTAAACTATCTGGAGTTTAGAAGAATGAGAGGTGATCTCATTGAAACATATAAGATTCTGAGAGGGCTTGACAGAGTAGATGCTGAAAGGCTGTTTCCCCTGGCTGGAGAGATTAGAACTAGGGGGCATAGTCTCAGGATAATTGATGGGCGATTTAGGACTGAGATGAGGAGAAATTTCTTCACTCAGAGGATTGTGAATCATTGAAATTCTCTATCCCAGAGTGCTGTGGATGCTCAGTCATTGAATATATTCAAGACTGAAATCAATAGAATGTCTGACTAACTTGATTGGATTTTTTGAGGAGGTAACAAGGAAGGTCGATGAGGGTAACGTGTTTGATGTAGTCTACATGGATTTAAGCAAGGCTTTTGACAACGTCTCACGTGGCAGACTGGTTAAAGAAGTAAAAGCCCATGGGATTCAAGGGAAAGTGACAAGTTGGATCCAAAATTGGGCAGGAAGCAAAGGGTGAGGACTAGTTTAGAAAAGTGAGTTCCAGACCCCCACCATCCTTTGAGCGAAAATTTTTTTCCTCAACTCCCCTCTAATCCATCTACCAATCACATTAAATCCATGCCCCCTAGTTATTGACCTCTCTGGTAAGGGAAATAGGTCCGTCATATCCTCTCTATCTAGGCCCCTCATTATTTTATACACCTCAATTAAATCGCCCCTCAACCTTCTCTGTTCCAAAGAAAGCAACCCCAGCCTATCCAACCTTTCTTCATAACTAAAATTCTCCAGCCCTGGCAACATCCTCATAAATCTCCTCTGTACCCTCTCTAGTGCAATCACATCTTTCCTGTAATGTGATGATCAGAACGGTATACAGTACTCTAGCTGTGGCCTAACTGGTGTTTTATACAGTTCTAGCATAACCTCCCTGCTCTTATATTCTATGCCAAGGCTAATAAAGGAAAGTATCCCGTATGCCTTCGTAACCACCTTATCTACCTGTCCTGCTACCTTCAGGGATCTGTGGACATGCACTCCAAGGTCCCTCCGTTCCGCTACACTTCCCAGTATCCTCCCATTTATTATGTATTCCCGTGCCTTGTTCGCCCTTCCCAAATGCATTACCTCACACTTCTCTGAATTGAATTCCATTTGCCACTTTTCTGCCCACCTGCCCAGTCCATTGATATCTTCCTGCAGTCTACAGCTTTCTTCCTCACTTTCAATCACACGGCCAATTTTTATAAATCTGCAAACTTCTTAATCATGCCCCCTACATTTATGTCTAAATCATTGCTATATACCACAAAAAGCAAAGGACCTCGCACTGAGCCCTGCAGAACCCCACTGGAAACAGCCTCCAGTCACAAAAACACCCGTCGACCATTACCCTTTGCTTCCTGCCTCTGAGCTAATTCTGGATCCAACTTGCCACTTTCCCTTGGATCCCAAGGGCTTTTACTTTTCTTACCAGTCTGCCATGTGGGACCTTGTCAAAAGCCTGGCTAAAATCCATGTAGACTACATTAAACTACCCTCATCGACCCTGCTTGTTACCTCCTCAAAAGATTCAATAAAGTTAGTCAGACATGATTTTCCCATAACAAATCCATGCTGATCGTCCTTGATTAATCCGTACCTTTCTAAATGATGATTAATACTGTTCCTCAGAATTTTTTCCAATAATTTGCCCACCACTGAGATTAGGCTGACTGGCCTGTAATTACTTTGTCTATCCCTTTCTCCCTTTTTAAACAACAGTACAATTTTAGCAGTCCTCCAGTCCTCCGGAACCACACCTGTAGCTAGAGAGGTTTGGAAAATGATGGTCAGAGCCTTCGCTACTTCCTCCCTTGCTTCTCTTAGCAGATTGGGATACATTTCAACCAGGCCTGGCGATTTATCTACTTTCAAAGATGCTAAACCCCTTAACATTTCCTCTCTCACTATGTGTATCTCAACCAATATTTCACACTCCTCCTCCTTAACTCCAATGTCTGCATCATCCCCCTCTTTTGTGAAGACAGGTGCAAAGTATTCATTAAGAACCATACCCATGTCTAACACCTCCATGCGTAGGTTACCTTCTTGGTCTCTAATGGGCCCTACTCTTTCCTCTGCTACCAAAAAGGACAAAAGCAACAATGTTGTGGGAACACCATCACCACCAAGTTCCCCTCCAAGCCACACAGCATCCCGACTTATATATCATAGTATCATAGTAGATACAGCAAGGGAGGAGGCTAGTTGGCCCATCATGCCTGTGCCAGCTCTTTGAAAGAGCTATCCAATTAGTCCCATTCCCCTGCTCTTTCCCCAAAGCCCTGTAAATATTCGACCTTCAAGTATTTATCCAATTCCCTTTTGAAAGTTACTATTGAATCTGCTTCCACCTCCCTTTCAGGCAGAGCACTTCAGGTCATTACAACTCACTGTGTAAAAAAATGTTTCCCCATGTCACCTCTGGCGCTTTTGCCAATCACCTTAAATCTGTATCCTCTGGTTACTGACCCTTCTGCCACTAGAAATAGTTTCTCCTTATTTGCTCTATCAAAACAGTTCATTATTTTGAACACCTCCATCAAATCTCCCCTTAACCTTCTCTGTTCTAAGGAGAACAATCGCAGTTTCTCCAGTGTCTCCACATAACTGAAGTCCCCCATCCCTGGTACCAGTGTTCCTTCATCATCAGAATCCTGGAAGTTCCCTACCTAACACCATTACGGAAGTACCCTCACCACAAGAATTGCAGTGGTTCAAAGACCAAGTCCACTACCACCTTCTCAGGGCAACCAGGGATAGGCAATAAAGGCTGCTTTGGCAGCATTGCCCATATTCTAGGAACAAATTTATATATATAAAAAAACTTAAATTCAATTCTGCATCCACAGCCACTGGGCAAAAAAAAAAATCCTTAAACTTTGCACTCCCAGGCAAAATGTAGAAAGGAAACATGGTAAATTTTAAAAAGTTATTCAGTAGAGGGCATTGTTCTGATATGCTGGTGTAGGCACATTTGATAAGGTAGGAGATCTGCACTGCGGAGGGCTTACAGCTTAATGCTGTGGCCGGCTGGTGCCTCACCATTCTTTTCACCCACCAGTGCTTGTAATGACACTTTATCCCAGTAAGAAATAGTTTTCACATGCATTAACATATAGAATGTGTTAACATTTTGCATTCCTTACCATCATCATTCCTCACTTGATGAGGAAGAAATGGGCAAAGTAAAAAAAAATTCATCTAAACTGATATAGTTTTGATACAGTGAATTCCACTTATAATATCGTCAAATTTGATTATCCAAAATGATTGATGCTAATCTAAGAATGAAAAAAATGAAAATATTTCATCTTATAACTTTTGCAATAAAAATCCAGTAATATGTGAATAAGGTTCTTATTTAACAGTGTTGTGGTCAGAGGCTTGAATCAACTCAATGGATGAGTTAAGTCTGCTGATTTTTTTTACCAATACTAATCAAATTTACGAAGTGAAAGCATCTGAAACTCGGGGGATCAAGAGAAGAATGACATTCTTAATATTGCTCCACAGGGAGCTTGGGCATAGCAATCTATTAGCAACCATTTCAAACTAAAGTCGGGTCCATGGGGAAGGCAAAGCAGCAAAGAAAAATGATTTTAAAAATGTACTTTTTTTTTAGATCTCTGACGGGCCGTTAGAATCATAGAATCATAGAAAATTACAGCACAGAAGGAGGCCATTCGGCCTATCATGTCTGTGGCGGTGAGCAAAGAGCTATCCAGCAAGTTAGAAAATGCTGTCCAGAGGGGTGGCGACACTTCAAACTTTTCACCACCTGCAGTGAACATAACAATTTGTCAGAACAGGAAAAATGCATTTGGCTAAAGAGGTCCATGCCTTTTCAGGGATCAATCCCATTTACCCAATCTTCTCACCAGGTCTTTTAATCCCTTCTCTCTCCAAGAACATACTTAATGGTCTCCTGCCTCTGCTGTTTGCTAGAATAGCCTTCCCTGATAATTTAATTCTTGATTCTGCTGCCCAGTTGATATAGAAATGGACTAGGAAAGAGCAGCCAGACCATCAAGCTTGTCTTGTTGCAACATGATGTAACTTCCACACACCATTGCCCCCTCTCCCCCATAGGCACTTCTAGTGCACTCCCATCCGAGTTATGGCAAGACTGTATCAGAAGCACATGGATTTTCATGACCCACTTTGTTTCTACGTGCATTATAATTTTCACAAATAATAATGACACAGACATAAAAAAGTTTTTTACGTTTGCTATTTACTTACTCTGATTGTAGCATACTCAATGGATGTGACTCTCAATCCTCATTCTTGTGCAAACGTGAAAGAATAATCAGCATTCCAATAGCTCAAAGGGAATGTCTCCGTCTCTGAGCCATACAGATCAGAAAGGTCCCTAGTTTGTGCTGAGTTAGCTGATTAAAGCCAGGGTACTGGAGGGTCCTTTTGGTTAAGAGAAGGTAAATCTCACCTGGTTTCCTGTTCCGAAGTCCTACATAACAACCACTTCTGGAATTGCATTTGTGCGGATGCTGGGTGAGCTCAGGACAAAGCCTGCCAGTCCTCACTGTCAAGAGTCACACTTGAACAATGGGAAGATAACAAAAACAAATTCCTATGGAACTGTATCCCAATTGAACAGTCAACGCCTTCATTTAGAGGAGGACAGAAAACTGGGAAAAATTGTCCAAACTTTGTACTTACGTGGATCTGGGGTAAAGAAAGTGAGCAGGTCAAGAATTGATCACACAAATTTCGTAGGAGTTTCACAAACCAAAAAAATTCTTTAGAAATTGTTGAAGCTGATTATACCATGTAACAGCTATAAGGCTGAATATGTATTTCTCTCAGAAAATTGGACATTTTCAATTCAAAATAATGTAAATTTCTGAAATTTATAGAAGGGAGCAAATATAAAAATACTGGATAAGCTAAATCAATATTTGAAAACTCATGAAATCAAGCAAGTCATAGACAGGATTTGAAAAGACAAAGCCCCAAGGAAAAAATTGAATATCTGTAGCTTTTTTTGACTGTGCTTCTCAATATCTCTCCCAGTATTTGAAGCAAATACGAAGTCTAAGAAAATCTCAACTCTAAAATTAAAAAAAATGTTGAAAGCTAGGGAATCTCTTCCAAAAATCATAATTTTTAAAGGTTTAAAATCCTGAATATATAGTTTGTTTTATTTCAAAACAGAGGTTAATTAAAATGACACAGAAATCATAACACAGAAACAGGTCAATCGGCCGTATTGCTGTTTATCCTCCACATAAGCAGTAGTCCTAATCCCACGTGTCCAACTTGTTCCAATATCTCTTTATTCCCCTTTCCCTCAACGACCTATCTAACCTATCTACATGTTGACGTGGTCTCTTCATCAATAACTAACTCTTATAGCCTCACAACCCTTGGTCTTTATAACCCTTCATACACCTCTATCCGATCACCATTTAATCTCCTCTGTTCTAACAAAAACAGTTCCAATTTTCCAAGTCTATCGGGAGCGTTCCTGGTGGGGTGGGCTCCGAAAATCGGAGAATCCCGGCGCGGTACCAGAGCCCGCCCCGAACCCGCGCACTTCCGGTTTCCCCGCTGACGCGCCGGCGTGCGCGCGCAGCCCCCGCTGGTGGGCATCCCGCAGGCAATTAAAGCCAGCGGGGTTCCACTTGAAGGTATTTATTTAGGTATTTCAGGTCATTAACTGACCTGATTAAAGGATTATGTGGGATTTTAGAGCAAACTGGGACTTTTTCCCACACTGGGGGAAACACTCCCAGGTCAAATGGATGTGTTGCAGCTGTCAGCCTGTGGCAGCTGCAAAGGTCCATTTGACA
Source organism: Heptranchias perlo (assembly GCF_035084215.1). Classification (NCBI taxonomy): domain Eukaryota; kingdom Metazoa; phylum Chordata; class Chondrichthyes; order Hexanchiformes; family Hexanchidae; genus Heptranchias; species Heptranchias perlo. The sequence continues at coordinate 67,775,771 of NC_090334.1, forward strand.
GGTGTGGTGGGGGGGAGACCCTCACCCATTGCAGGAGGCCACTCTGTCACTTGGGACAAAGTTTGGCCTCCACCACCCTCCTCCTGACAGTCAAATTCACCAACCTGCACACTTACCCCGGGGTCCAGAGACATGTACCTACCTTGCGGACCCCCTCAGATGTACATATTGCGGATGGGGGCCGCCGTAGCTGCAGTCATGACCTCCTCGGAGGGCGAACAGCATCACCAGCCTCGCCAGCCTCGCCATCCACCTCTGACACGTGTAGCTCCACAACAGAGTGCTGTGACACATCCACCTGTACAGCAGGAGGGAGGGCAACTGCAGAGAGAGATGCGTCGCAGAGGGCACTACCCTTGCCACAGGGTCCACAGACCGAGGCTCAGCTTCCTGGACCTCTCTGAGCAGCAGTGCACACGGAGGCTCAGAGTCACTCGACATGTAGTCGTGGACATCTGCATCCTCCTTCATGCCAAGCTGCTCCTGGCTGGCCCGAGCACCATCTTCTTACCTGTCGCTGTCAAAGTCACCACTGCCCTCAACAACTTCTCCTCCGCATCCTTCCAGGGTGCAACCGGGGACATCGCCGATGTCTCTCAGTTGTCTGCGCAAAAGAGCCCTGCAAATACACCTATACCCACTCTGCAGTGACACAATGGGTGGCATCAGTTGTGGGTCCTCATAGTGATCCTCAGGAGAGGGCATTATTGCACAAACCAGACAAGATTCGTGAAGACATGGCAGTAGTGGTGCCAATATAATATGTAATGTGAGTTGGTTAGAAATTCGATATAAGTAACACCCATGACAAACCCTCAGATCCCTTGTGCATCCCCTTCATGCTCACGACACGTTTGCCTTACGCTGCCTACTGCACATATGTGATGCATGCCCTGTGGCTGCAGCACAGGTAGTGGCAGGTTGAGTGAGGCTGGCCGTGAAAGAGATGCATGAGAGGGTGAGTATGAGAGAGAGCCATGCGATTGTATGAGGATTGGGTTGAGTGGTAGTGGTGGGATGAGTACTGGCGAGGTGAGTAGGTACAGGTAAGATGAGGATGAGGTTTGAGTGGGTATGAGGGGTGATGTGACAGAGTTGTGTTGGCAGTGCTGAAGGAGATGTGGGGTGGGGGCAGTGATGTGGCAGACGGAGTGCAGGGGAAAGACTATGTGTACTCACTTTGGCTGACCTACTGAGGTCATTGGAGCGCCTCCTGCACTGTATGCAGGTGGGCGATATGTTGGTTGCGCTGGTGACCTCCTCTGCCACCTCGAGCCAGGCCTTCCTGGTGGCAGAGGCAGGCCGCTTCCTCCCGCACGCCGGGAGGAAGATCTCTGTCCTCCCCCTCCTCCTCACCCCATGTATTGATACCTGGAGTGAGGCATCATTAAACTGGGAGCAGCCTTCCCCCTGGGCTGCTCCATGCTGTAATTTTTTCTATTTGTTGCAGCATCTGTCAGTGGAGGACTGCCCCTTTAAATAGAGCGCCTCCAGCTGACAGATCTTACTGCGCATGCGCAGCCCGCCTGACGCGCTGATCAGCTGCGCGGAACCCGGAGGAGCAGGTAAGTGGCTCCAATTAGTGGATTGGATGCTACAATCGCACGGGAAACTGACTAATTTCACCGGGCGCGTTACTCACGCGCCCGATAGCCCCCCCGCCGAGAACCTGCAGCCCTGCTAACATCGGGCCCCATATTTGTATTTCCTCATACCAGGCAGATACGGATGAATCTGCTCTATACTCTTTCTATTGCATCAACATCCCGAGTATAGTGTGGAGTCCAAAGTTGCAAACAATAGTCCGACTATAGTCTCAGTCATGTTTTATATAGATTCACCATCTCACCTTTATACTCTTGTCATAAAATACCATAGTCCATTAGCCTTATCTGCTGGAGATGCTGCCTTTAATGTCTTGTGAACCTGAACCCCAAATTCCTCAGCTCTTCCACATCACCCAGCATTTCCTCGTTCAAAGTATAATTATTACTTCATTTTTAACTTCACATTTACTGACGTTGAATTACCACTGCCACTTTTTTGCTCATTCCACCGTCTTATCAATATCTGCTTGCGGCTGCCTTTGGTCCTGAGAATTATTTACTATGCTTCCCATTTTAGTATAATCTGCAAATTTGGACATCACTCCCTCTAACCCGATTTCACTAGCATTGATGTACACAGTAAACCGAAGCAGTTCCAGAACAGAACCTTGTGGGATACCACTACCCACTTCCAACTGGTCTGAGAAACTTCCATCAACTCCTATTGCTTGTACCTTTCCTTCTAACCAGTCTTTAATCCAGTTTGAACATGATAACATAAGAAATCGGAGCAGGAGTAGGCCATATGGCCCCTCGAGTCTGCTCCGTCATTCAATAAGATCATGGCTAATCTTCGACCTCAACTCCACTTTCCTGCCTGATCCCCATAACCCTTGATTCCCCTAGAGTCCAAAAATCTATCTATCTCAGCCTTGAACATACTCAATGATTCAACATTCACAGCCCTCTGGGGTAGAGAATTCCAAAGATTCACAACCCTCTGAGTGAAGAAATTCCTGCTCATTTCAGTCTTAAATGGCTGACCCCTTATCCTGAGACTATGGGCCCGATTTTAGCACCCGGTCTCGGGTGCGTTCTCGGCGGGGGGGCCTCTAAAATCCCGAAATCGAGGAGCAGGACCGGATCGCGCCTCGATCCCGCCCACTTCCGGGTTCCGCGCTGACGTGCGGGGGTGCGTGCGTAGCCCCCGCTGGTGGGAATCCCGCAGGCAATTAAAGCCAGCGGGGTTCCACTTGAGTGTATTTATCTAGGTATTTCAGGTCATTGATTGAGCTGTATATTTAACAAGTGTGCGATTTTACGGTGAAATGAGACTGTTTCCCATACTCGGGGAAACACTCACACTCCCAACGGACGTATTGCAGCCAGCAGCCTGTGGCAGCTGCCAAGGTGCATTCCACAGGTGGGGGGGGGAGAGCCTTCACCAATGCAGGAGGACACTCCGTAACATTGGGCAACGCCTGCCCTCCACCACCCTCCTCCAAGCAAGAAGATTCACCGGCGTGGAAGGGCAACCCCTGTGCGAGGACACACTTTTCTAGCGTGCACAACCCCGCAGACCTACACCTGCCAGATGGGTGCTGTGTTGACATCCTCGGAGGACGAACAGCATGACCAGCCTCAGCAGCCTCGCAGTCCACGCCGTCCGCCTCAGAGACATGCATCCCCACAACACGGTGCTGTGGCACATCCACCTGCACAGCAGGAGGGAGGGCATCCGCAGAGAGAGATGCGTCGCAGGAGGCACTACCCTCCGCACAGGGTCTGCAGACCGAGGCTCAGCTTCCTGGACCTCTCTGAGCAGCAGTGCATACGTGGGCTCAGAGTCACTCGCCAGGTAGTCGTCGATATCTGCAGCCTCCTTAATGACGAGCTGCTCCCGGATGGACCAAGCAGCATCTTCTTACCCGTCGCTGTCAAAGTCACCACTGCCCTCAACTTCTTCGCCTCCGGATCCTTCCAGGGTGCCATGGGGGACATCACCGGGTCTGTCAGTCGTCTGCACACAAGTGCATAAGGCAGATCACAGATGGGTTGTTCCACAGGGCCTCGCACTATATCAACTTCGCCATGGATGAGCGCAGCCAGACGGAGAGGGCGGTTGGATTCCATGCTGTGGCTGGCTTCCCACGGGTGCAGGGTGTAATTGATTGCACCCACATAGCAATACGGGCACCTCCACATGAGCCAGGGCTGTTCATCAACAGGAAGGGGTATCACTCCATGAACGCCCAGCTCATTTGTGACCACCGCCAGAGATTCCTACACGTGTGCGCCAGATACCCTGGTAGCTGCCACGATGCCTTCGTCCTCAGGGAGTCCACCGTCCCGCCCCTCTTCCACGCACCCAACACCGGCAACGGCTGGCTCCTCGGCGACAAGGGGTATCCCCTGCACACGTGGCTTATGACACCTCTGAGGAACCCCATCACCGAACCGCAGCGTCGGTATAATGACAGCCACATTGCTACCAGGTCTACAATTGAGCAGGGTATAGGGCTGCTCAAGATGCGCTTCAGGTGCCTTGATCGTTCCGGGGGAGCGTTCCAATACGCGCCACTCCGAGTGGGACGAATTATAGTTGTCTGCTGTGCCCTGCACAACATGGCACAACAGAGAGGGGTGCCGCTGGAGGAGGCCCCATGCACACCCGCCACCCACATTGAGGACGACAATGAGGAGGAGGAGGAGGAGGAAGAGGAGGTGGAGGAAGAGGGAGAGGAGGAGGAACGACCCATGGGCCGAACACCGGCTCACCTGCGTGCTCGTCAGGCCAGGGAGGCACTCATATGCCAACGGTTCTCCTAACATCACACTGTGTGAGGCGTTCACACGTCATAACGTGCACAGACGAGGGTCCATCTCCCTCCACAGAAGAGTGGTGCCTGTACACCTGCACCCACTGTATTATGCCCAATGGGTGGGATGGGGTGGTCGTCATCATGATGAGGCGCAAGGAAGGGACATATTGCACAAGCCGCAGAATTATGGACAAGAGGTGGCTGCATTGGTGAGAAAAAGTGAGTTTATTTTGTGTTGACATTCAAATAGTGGAAATAAAAAAAAAACAACTAGACAAACACCCTGGTGCAATCCCTGTGTGCTCATGGAACTTTTGGCTTTCGTTTCCGGGTACCCCTACGTGGTGCTACCCCTGTGGCTCCAGCAGAGGTGGTGGCAGGTTGCTCCTGTTCGTGCCATGACCTGGTAGATGCTTTGGGCCGACGCCCCCTGGGTTTCGGTGCACGTGAGGGCACCTCCACAGACTGCTCCTCCTGCACCTGTGCAGGGGCAGACTCGGCCACCTGGAGAGGTTGGACTATTGCGGGCACTGGTTGAGAGGGGGGCAACGGGTGAGACGTGGGGGCGCCTTGAGTAGCGTCCACACTTCCATTTCCCCGTTCACCATCTTCCCTCTCATGGCCAAGGCCCACATCATCCCTTCCACCCTGCTGGACGGCAGTTTGGATGACGTGGGTGAGACCTTGCAAGGCCACCTCCAATGTATCTGTCAACCTGTTGATGGCGGCAGAATGTTGCTCACCCTGAATCCGAACAGCCGTTGTGAGGGCCTGGATGGACTCATTGGTGAGCTGTGCGTGACGCTCGAGGGAGGCAAGCCTGTCCTCCACCGCAGACGTTCCCACACCTACCCGCGACACTATCTCAGAGATGCCTTCACGTCCCTGCGACACTATCTCGGCGATACCCTCCTGCACCTGTGCCACCATTCCCCTCATGCAGGAGTTGGACTCCTCCATCCTCCGTGCGATTGTGGAGAGTGCGTGTGGCACCTCTCCCAGTACCTCAGCAATGTGCTGGTGCCCCTCGACGACTCTCCTTTTGACTGGTGACCCCCTGGGTTCAGCATCTGGGTCCGGCTGAGCAGAGCCTGGAGAAGAGTGCTCCCACCGACGCGGACCCTCCGAGGCTGACCCTGCCACCAGGGTCTGCTCATGCTCACGTGTGCGCGGTGACTCACCATGTGCAATCCCAACTAACTGAGGGGGGGACCCACCGAGGTGTGTGTATCTGCGCTGGTTGATGCAAGGCTCATGTGTGACGATGCACCCTCAGAGACGGGCATGTCCTCTGAGGAATCGCCCTCAACCGAAACGTCGATCGCAGACGGCCCTGCAAGAGTACAGAGGGCAATATCAGGCATGTGTCCAAATGTGGCGGTGCGGCATATGCCATGTGATGCTAAGATCATTCGCGCTCATGAGTGATGAGTGCCAGCTTTCCCTTACCGGCTGTTTCGCCAGAACCAGACTCGCCATCCGCCACCAACAGGCAATGCAGCGTGCGGCTGATCTCCAGTGCCTCAACCTCGGCGTCTGTCAGGGCCACCTCGTGTGGCGGGCCCCCACCGGTGCGTGCCCTATCGCGTGCGTTCCTGCACCTCTTCTCCTGTGAGGGCAAAACACAAAAACGTTATTGAGTGATGATTACAATGTGAGACGCTTCAAGCATTGGTGTGAGTGGGTTGAGCGTGTGGCAGATGGATGGGAGGATGCGTGTGCCACATGGCCATCCCATTGTATGGGCATTGGGGTGTGTGGTAGTGGTCGAGTGGGGACAGGGACGGTGGGTACGTGCAGGCACGGTGAGGATGATAGTTGGGTGGCTGTGAGGATTGGTGCGGGAGCGCAGTGCTGTCAGTGGAGATGGGGTTGTGAGGTGGTTGAGGTGATGTGGAAGACTGACTGAGGCAGAGTGCGTTAATGTACTCACTTTCCCGGACCTGGTGAGGTCATTGAATCTCTTGCGGCACTGCATCCAAGTGCGGGTGGTGTTGCCCCTGCTTGTGACCTCCGCGGCCACCTCCTCCCATGCCCTCTTGGTGGCGCTGCCAGGGCACCTCCTTCCATCCGTGGGGAACAGCGTCTCCCTCCTCATGCGGACCCCGTCCAGCAGCACCTGGAGGGCGAGGTCCGTGAATCGGGGAGCAGCCTTACCCCTGCGCTCCTCCATCCTTCATGGACTGTAGGTTGTGGCTGGAGGAGCTTTGGTGGACTGCCCCTTTAAATAGAGCTCCAACATCGCTCAGACGTCAATGCGCATGCGCAGGCCGCCGGCACGCAGCTGAGAAGCGCGGAACCCGTAACTGCCGGCTAATTACATCAATCATCCCACGATCGCGCGCGCAATGCACTCAATTCGCACGGCACGTTTTCCTCGAGCCCGACTGACCACCCGCTGCCAACCCACACCCCTGGTAAAATCGGGCCTTATGTCTCCTTGTTCTAGACTCTCCAGCAAGTGGAAACAACCTCCCAGCATCTATCCTGTCAAGCTCCCTTTTGAATCTTGTATATTTCAATGAGATTGCTACTCCTTTCCTAATTCCATGCTTTTTAATCGTCTTCAATAGACTCCTGTGTGGTGCCTTGTCATAAGATTTCTGAAAGTCCATGCACATCACATCCATTGCATTTCTCCCTTCCACCACATCTGCCATCTTCTCGAAGAACTATCAGATTTGTTAAGCACAATCATCCTGTCTGAAACCCATATTAGCTTCTTCTAATTATTTTCTCTTCATTTATATATTTAGTAATTTTACCCTTAATTAAAGATGCCAAAATTTTCTTTACCACAGATGTTAAACTAACTGACTTGTAAGTACCTGGGTTAGCTCTGTCACCATTTTTGAAACTGCATATTACTTGGTTCACTCTCTAGTTCTCTGAAAGTATCCACTCATAATAGAACCCTGAAATATAATTTCTACGGCTCTCACTATTTCTTCCTTGGGTGTGTCCCATCAGGTCCCAGCACTTTGTCCTCCTTTAACTTAACTGACTTCTCTAATAATTTCTTTTTATTTATTACAATATCTCTCATCTCACTTTAAGCTACTTCAGAATTTACCTCCTCCCCAATACCTTTTTTTTTGTATACACTGAAGCAAAGTACATGTGAAGTATCCCTGTCAATTTCTGTTTGTCCTCTACCAACTCACTACCTTCTTCTCTCAGGGGTCCCACCTCACATTTAATAATTCTCTTTTTACTGATATGTTTGTAAAATACTTTAGTGTTTTCATTAATATTTTTTGAGATTCTCTCCTCATGCTCTTTCCTTGCAATCCTTATCCTTTTTTAATCTCTTTCCTTATTTTCTCATATTCTTATTATTTAAAATCATTTTTTTCATACCTATAGGCCCTATATACCCTCTTCTTTAACTTAAGTTTGTTTCTCATTTCTTTATTTATCCATGGTATTCAAAAATATGAAGTAGTCAGCCTATGAACCCTTCCACTAGATCACATTATTCTCCAAAGGAAAAGCGTGAAGATATGAAAACAACATTCTGTTTAATGCAGATTAATAATATATTACCTCAAGTTCTATCCAGTGGATTAGAAAATCTCTGACCTACATAATTAACGCAGCACTGGCAGGATTCATCAAAGGAAGGCATTCTCTGGATAACAAGGCTGGCTTTTTCTGACATGCTAAGTAATGGCCAGTCAGTGATCTCTGAACCAGTTGTACTTATCAACAAAAACAACAACTTGCATTTATAAAACCCCTTTAACATAGGGGAACGTCCCAAGGCACTTCACAGGATCATAAGAAGAAAAAAATTGACACCGAGCCAAAGAAGGAGATATTAGGACAGGTGACTAAAAGCTTGGTCAATGAGGTAAGTTTTAAGGAGAGTCTTAAAGGAGGAGAGAGAGGTGGAGAGAGAGAAAGGTTGAGGGAGGGAATGCCTCAGCTTACGGCTAGATGGCTAAAGGCATGGCCACCAATGATTGGGTGAAAGGAGTGGGGGATGCACAAGAGCCCAGAGTTGGAGGAATGCAGAGATCTTGGAGGGTTGTAGGGCTGGAGGAGGTTACAAAGATAGGGGAGGCAAGATGATGGAGGGATTTGAACACAGGATGAGAATTTTAAAAGTGAGGCATTGGTGGACCAGGAGCCAATGTAAGTCATTATGATTAGATGGTAAGTAAGTTAAATGGCAGCTTTCTGAATTTCAATTTAGCAAGATTTGTATTTGGCCCAAATTTCAGTACCTGGTTTTAACATTCTCTAATAAATCTAATCCTGCAGCACTGATGAATCACTTTCTCAGTTCTCTTTAACCTTGAGAGAGAGATGAGATAAAGGTGTCTTATTATCTCTGGTTTTACATGTTTTGGTATTAGATCCATTTGTTAAGTGGAATCTAAACTGGTTATACTCAACATTCAATAATGATGATTTCATGTCAATGTTGCACTTTGTCGGTAATCTGAGGAGTGCTTTCCCTTCCCTACATTCATTAGTGGAGGAATCCTCTCACACACTAGAGTTTAAAACACTCCTTGCCAACAAAAACTGTATAAGAGATTCCTTGGCAGTTTTCTATTATTTGGTTGCCAAATTGAATTAAGTACAGTGGAATCCTGTTACATGCAATAAATTGGAATGAACAAAATAGGTGTATAGAAACAATCTTGAAAATAATAACCAAACAATTATAGCAATGATAACTGTTGAATGCATCAAGAACAAATTAAGAATTGATAAAAGTTGGGTGACTAGGGTTAGGATCAGGTTGCCCACCCTCCCGGATTGTCTGGGACTCTCCAGAAATGGAAGATTAATCACCTGGACGCTGCTGCAAGCAACCCGGGAGAAAAGCAGAACTCACAATTTGCACTCGCAGTTCGCACCTAAGGTGTGCGCCTGTGTACTGTCTTCGTCTGTTCACGGGTGGTCTCCTGGTTCTCGGAATTTCTTACACAACACCTACGGGCATGAAACGGTGAGCAAAGATACTCAACTACAGGAGACACCCAACCTTTATAAGGAAAACACAATAACATTTGCAAACTACGTCAAGTGTCACCTGATGAGATGTCATGTAATCAAATATCACCCGATCAAATGTCACGTGATCCAACGCCACAGGTACCCTACGGTCTGTGCTATTGGACTGTACAAAACTCATTGAAATCTAAAAATTAGATCAGTCACTTATGGGTCTAATTAAGTTATGCAAAATGTATGAAATTGTTAAGAGTTTGGATCTTGCCTAACTCAGATACTGTAATAAGTCTAAAAATGTGCACTTCTATCTTTTCTAAATCTGATTAGGAAAATCATATTTTCTTCATAAATAAGAAGTACTGTCCATATTTAATTCATATTGGAATATAATTATGCTTATCTACTTTTCTGATTGGACAAGGCCTCGAAGAGAATTCCTTTTCCAACCATCCATTTTTCAATATCAGGTCCATTTCATAAATGTAAATTTAATTACCTGAACGAACGGCTAAGGGATGATTGATTGAAAGATATCCTCAATTTTTGATTGAAGACAGCTGAGTTTGATTGAGGACACCTTAATAATGATGGTTAAAAAGTTCCACTCTACCTTATCAGGAATAACTATCCCAGCACCTCGGCCAGATCCTGTAACCCCTCAACCACTACTACCACATCCCCATACACTATGCCCAATACTCCCAGACCCAGGACACCCGTCCCACTGCTCATGTAACCAACTCTTCCATCCAGAAACACTTTCCCCATCTCTCCCTATAAAGCACCCTCCCAAATTTTGAAACATACAAGACCCCAAATTCTCAGGCACCCTTTCCCAATGCTGTATATGTTATACCAATATTTGAAAAATTCTTCCATACCATTTCCATTATTATTAATAAATCTCTTAAAACTGCCCTAACTCTTTCTTCCTTGGACATACATTGTCACATCAATCTACTTTGCACATTACTACCAAAATCTCCGCAACCCCTAATTATCCTATTCCTTCATTTTCAACCTGTCCCTTAAAACCCTACTCTTACTTTACCATTCACTCAGAACCTACCTCTCCCCTATACACTGCCACAAACCTTTCTGCAGCCATATATTTTTGTCCTTTGGATCTCTTCCAAGCTCTTCTGCTTTTGGTTTCTGCTCCTTTTCCTGTTGCTAGCTTTGTGTCTGAGGCCGACCACTCTTCTTCCTCTCTCCAACGCTTCTGGTTGTGCTTTTAATAGCCATGGTTGTGCTACCTTTTTTTAAATTTACCTGATTGTTCTCCCTTTTTTAAATAGCCCTCATTCTGCTGATTTAACTCTCCCCTTTTATTGCCTTCTATAACACCCCCTGTTATTCACTGTTTTTTTTAAAAGACCTGTTGCACGGTCTTATTTGTTTTCCCTATTCTCTTTTTTAAAGGCCCACTTTGCAAATTTTGTTTTTTTCTCTCCCTATTGTTTTTTTAAAGGCCTGTTCCCTAAGGTCTTTTATTGTGTTTCATTCCCCACTATCTATTTTTCTTTGTTGAACACCACTGTCATTTTTATCTCCACCCACCAAACCAAAATCTATGTTTCCCACTCTGCACATCCCAACTACTCACTACAAAAGTCCCCCTAAATATTTACTCCACGTTATCTTTTCCACCCCATAACTATTCATTACCGCTCCCTCTTTCACTACTATATCCCCCATACCAACTACAACCCCTAAAAATCCTCCAAACTTTTCTAACCAATGTTGACTGCCCCATTGACCCACCCAGCTTACTCAATCCTTCTGAAATTCCTCTCAAATCCTCATGAACCAAATAACCTGATCTTACAACATGGTCTCACCTACCGTAATCAATGCTGTAACAGGTCGACTTACTTATAAAACATCATACCCCAGATTTTCTGGTTGGGGTGCATCATGGACCCACCATGAAAATGCATCCCCCCACTCCCCCTGACGCTGGCCAAATTTCCAGCCCTGGCATTATTGATATTCTCTGTCTCTCTCCTTCTGTATGTCTGTTCCTCTCACTCTCTTTCTCTCAGCTTGTCTTAGCCAGCATCGCTCAGCTGGCCTCTCCCCCTCTCTCACCTGGACTCTCTTCTCCTCTCAGCCATCCTCTCTTAGGCAGCCCCTCCTCTCCCTTCTTTCCTCTTTCTCTCTCTCAGGCATCCTTTCTCTCTGATGTAAAAATAAGCTTTTGAAAATAGTTTTCCTGTCAAAACTTAACACAAAGATGTTCTAAAGTTCAGACTCTAGCTTGTTGGGAAGTCATGTGGAAAAGCAAATTCACATTTACTTCTTTAGCCTGAGGGAAGGCACTTTTGAGTTGTTGTGCACAATTACTTGACAGACTCATACAGATGCATGCTGGGAGATTGCTTCACAAGCTCAGACTGTGACATGACAGAAACTGTAGTTGTTAAGTCTCTTCAACTGACAACGTGATAATTATGGGAAGAATATCCACTCACCCCTTTGCTTTTCAGAGAGGTTCAGGCCTCTGAATAAAAATGTTGATAAAGGTACTCACAAGACAATTTTAAGTTTAATCATGATACTGTGTAATATGTTTTTTTACTATGTTAAACACCTAATTTTCAATACCAGATATTTAAAAATCAAAAGAATTTTCAGAATCTATTCAGTAATTTGCTTGGGCCCTCTTTTCCTTTCTCTCACCTGATCGTTTTGTTGACTGCTCCTCCTAGAATCCTTATTTTCATATGTGCTCAGTACTATGATTCAGCCGCTCTTCAGATAGTTTGTCTTGTGCTCAGTGCAAGGGGCCACTTCCACAAGCCACCACAGGCAAATCCATGCTTCCTACGAGCTGGAACATCACCTTATGTGCAAATTAATCTGGTGGGTGGAGTGAGAGGTGAACAATAACCCTGCTTACAATTGATAGTGTACACTGCAAACAAGAGGGTAGATTTTCAACTTGCCGCCTGGGTGTAAATCAAATGTTGCCGATCGGACGCTTGTTATAGAAACCGTCTGATTTTCATTTCCATTGAAGTTAGGTGGTAACTCTAATGGGCGACCAATCGCAACGCCAGTTCTACGCCAGAGTGGAAAGTCAAAAATCCACCCCACTAAATCCGAACCTCTCTGACCGATGAACAAATAACACTTTGACGCATTGAATGACACAGGCTACAACCATGAATTGAGTTTATTAAGAAATTAGCAGAAACAGAAGTAAAAACAAATCACAGTGTTTCTTATTAAATACGGAATCTGTCACAGGACAATAAAAATGTACTGAAATCCTCATTGACCTTGGAAACAACATTCTAGTTGGACCAACATCTGTGATGCAAAGTTGATCTGTGAAATTGGATCTTTATGGAGTGTTCCACTAATTGCAGCTAGTTAATTGCCTGCTGAAGCAGAGATTCACTGACGAAATCTTGATATGGTACTTCGGTTACACCCCTTCTTTGCTTTGAACTCTGAAAGGGGGCAAAGGAAGATTTTAAAAAAAGAGGCATCCATCCCAATTAAACAACCCTGACAATCAAACTGATTTTTCACAGGTGCAGAAACTGCTCGACCGGGTTATGTAATATAACATTTATATCTGTAAAATAAAGGAACTCCATTACAGAGAATGACAGCCCTTCCCCTACAGATCAGCCATGATCTAATTGAATGGTGGAACAGGCTCGAGGGGCTGAATGGCCTATTCCAGTTCCTATGTGCCTATGTTTCTATGTTCCCCCTACCCCCCAGTGGGCTGGTGGTTGAATGTGATACTTCTTAAGCAATGCATCTCATCAGGGCCAGACACCTTTCTGTGAAATTACATTACCACTTTAGTTATGGCATGTATCTCCTCTACTATAGAGAAAAAGATGTTCTTTCCTGAAAGTAAAGGAGACATTTTAAACTTATCACAGTACTGCCAAACTATGAATTCCCATAAAGAGATGTTAACTGTGTAATAAATCCGACTCTGACATCTTATGGGTGGTGACGAGATTCTTTATTGAGGTGATCAAACTAAGCACAAATTAAGACAATTACAATGCTCAAGCGGTAGTTATAACAACAGAATGATATTACCCCATTCCCTTCTTGAGTAGAGTTGTAACCCGACCAGTATTCTCTTCTCCTCTGTAGCTTTACCTCTACTACTGATCCTGTACAATCACCTGTACGTATACTCAAGGTCAGGGAAGATAAGGTTGATTGGTTATTGTCAGCTTGATGAGTTTAGACTGGAGGGGGACAAAGCTGATCATCCAGGAGCGTTTATCTCAACAGGCTAAATTCTTTAAGAGATAGGACATTGTCCAGAGCTACAGTGGCTAAGATAAGGCTGGTCGACCATGAGCGGCTTATCTCAACAACGCATTCTTACTAAATTCTTTTAAAGACGTTACCTAGGACTATAGCAACTACGCAAAGCACAGGTTATTTCAGCACTTTAGTTTTAGCTATTTCATTGCTAGGCAGCATAATTAAAATTATATGTACACCATATCTTCATGGGCTCTTGCATGAATCTTCTTTGAGTTGTCCATTCTTACACCTGGCTCAGCCGACATCAGAAGATTGGATGGGTCTGAGCACCTGTAAAGGAACTCACCCAATTTTGTTCCATTTAAATGAATGGAAAGAAAATCGGATGGTTCCAGGCGTGTGCCCTGACCTGCCCGGTTTTCTGATTTTCGCAGCACCCAGCCAATCCAGAAAAATCTTCCCCTAGAGTCTTTGTGCTCTGAAACAAGTCAGATTCCTGATCCTTCAGGCTTAGTGCCTCGATATGGTAGGTTTCTAACTGGATTTGCCCACCTTTGATTCATACATTTCCTCTGTACATAGTTCTAATTTGCTGTTTAATTTGCTTTACAAATATGAAATTTCAACGAATGAAAAAGTGCGCTATCCAAAGTGTGACACAGGAAGTGTGACATGAAAGACAGGAAGTGGGTGAGAACAAACTCATCACCGGTGCCACGATATCACCCTTCATCCCCATTCTGACTCTGTGAAATCTTTTCCTCAAAAAGACACTTTTGCAAGTCATTGCAGCCCTTGTAATGGAGTAAGTCATCATGAAAAAAAAAGCATCTGACAAATCTTTTGCTGGTTTGTTTACAATTACATAATGCAAAGTTGTAAATCATATATGCATTGTTGTGTGACCAGCATGTGATGATACATAGCTTTTTTCCCTCCACAAACGATAAACAGTTTTCGAAACACTTTTTGATAAAGATGTTGCCCCTTTCACTGAGCAAAGATTGGAAAAGCAACATTGTTTTGCATTATTTGGTACCTACAAATGGAGTTACCGTACGTTTGCTGGCCTGTTTACACCTTTTTAGTTTTACAGTTACACGTGCATCTCATCATATGTAAATTGTGTGATAATATTTTTAGATAATCCCCTAAAAATACATGGCTCAAAAATTGCTCACCAAACAACCTGGTAACTCAAGGGCGTCCTCTGTCACTGACGGCGAATCGAAGGAGCAAGTTCACGCATTTGTGCATGCACACTAAAACCCGGAAATCGTGAACTTGCTCCTATTGGTTCGCCAGCGATTTGACAGCTGCGACTTAAAGGGGAATCGCACGCTTCAATCATTGAAATCACTGAAAAATCGTAAACTTGCCCATCTGCCCAGCTGGAAAGTAACTACTTACGTCACCAAAAGGTACGCTGAAAAATATCAGGTCTATACTACCTTTTAAAAGCGTGATGACTCTTAATGATTGCCAAACAGCTAAAAATTAAATTTAAAAAATATGGAGACTCATATTACTCCTTATTGTAAGACTTTTTGGTCCTTAAAAAAAAATTAAAAAATTTAAATAAAAGTTTTAAATTTTTATCTACTTTTCACTTCTGTCTCTTTAATTTAATTAAATTACTTCTTTGTTTTTTTATATAAAAAGTATATTTTTTTAAGATGACTTGTAGAATATTATTTTAAATGAATGAACTTTGCTTGTCTGCTTGTGGGCGTGACTTCTCTTCCTGACAGATTTTGTGGGCGTGTCTTCCATTCTCACAGACATTTCCCACGCGAATCAATCCACGCTGTTCAGAGGCCGGGTTGATGGTGCACATTTTTTGAAAACTTCCAAATCATGC